>NC_048595.1:128535369-128850737 GCF_003668045.3 Cricetulus griseus
TTCACACATGCTTATTACATGTGTAAACTTTGGTCAGAAAATGCATTTGGCCTGATCTGTGTACAAATACATGTCTGGAAATACGGATGTTCACTACATTTTGGGGAGAACGTCTTGTGAAGTGTGACTCATTGAACCATTTTGATCATGTAACTGCCATGGTCTCACAGTGGATACATTTTCCTGCAGAATATGTCTAATAGTACTCTGCTACAGCTAGTAATAGTCTGCACATCTGCAGGATACGTCTCATAGGCAGGGTGCAAAAGTGGAGGAAAAGAACCACAAAATTTCTGACTTTCCCTTAAAAGGGTTATAAAGAAAAGAACTATTCTATCTGCCCCTCCATCAAGCTTGTATCCATGGCTGGGTCTCTCTGCCTTTCTCTTGAAAGTCATGTTTTCAGAACAGAGGTGAATGACCACCTTAAGTAGACATTCCTCCCCAGCCACCCTATCAGACCACTGCTATCAAGCAGTGGCCCATTTTTCTTTCATAATACTGCAAGAGATTCTTGTTCATCAGTTTGTATTTGTATCCACCCACTTCCTATCCCTCCTCATTGAGAACAAGGACAGTTTTTATCAACAGTATCCTCAATGCATATGGATCTGTCAACAAAAAGTTATTGAATATGTCTGTTCCAGTAGTTTTGAAATCAAGGATGAATGTTACTTTCTTCATCATTTTATGGAGGTCAGAAAAACATTTCCAGATGGTTGTATTCTTACTTAAAGCAACAATCATACCATTGGTGCATTTACCTATGAGCTTCAGTTGCCCCAACATGACCCTCTACCTCAATTGTTTCCAACCAGATGATATTTGAATCCAAGCTCCTAGTAAGTCAACAAATCCCCCAAAGCCCAACTTTCATCATTCTCAAACAACTGTTTAAACAAGTTTCCCTGTTTCTAAGGTTTGAATGTCTCCTATCAACTTTGCCTACATACCATTACATTATTAAATATTTTAAGATCAACACTGATAAGCTTCTTATAATTCCTTCCCCCAAAGTAGTGAACACAAATACCAAAAGAAAAGAGAAAAATATTGAATATCAGTCTTAGGCTATATTTTCATTAATATAAGCAAAGCATCAAAGGACAGAAAAACAACATTTTATACATTTTTACATAGATTTCTAGTCAATAATTGTATCTCATGCTGGGAATAAATGCATTTGCTCTTTCTCCAAGGGATAAATGAAATCTCATGCCAGAATGGGAAGCATGGTATTTCAAGCAGCTAGAAACAACATGGGCATAAAATTCTCTTAAACCAAACATTCAACCAAGCATACCACGGCCCACGTGGCACTCAGCCATCCCTTGTTTAGAAAAATAAGCTTAATTTGAGTTACTTGAGCACTGGGTTTTGTGGTGCGGCATTTTTCAGTGAACTGTGGGGGATGGAAGGTGCTTAGTCCTTAGCCCAAGATGGTTGAGTTGCAAAAATATTTGCTCTCTGATTTAGAATTTGAATGTAACCTTTGTTATAAACGTCCATGTAATTGCTCCATATTCACAGTGTCCATCCTGTGCACTGATTAATTTATGCTAAGGATGGACATTCTGTTTCTCTTCCTTTCAACTTGTTCTGTCATTTTTTAACATATTGGCATTCATGCAACTCACAACAGAAATGTTACAATATCTTCAGAGAAAAGGGGACCCCTTCATAAGCTACCAAAGTATATTCTTGATTTGGAGTCCCAGAGGGCATATGTCTTTAAGTAGATTTGTTCTCCAAATATAAACTTCATTTGTACATACTTAGCTGTGATCTCATTCTCTATAAAAGAAAATGTTTTGTTGGCTCTGATTTCCTTCTGACGTTTCGATTCCACTTTATTAACATTCTTGGTTTTTGCTTTTGCAGTCTGTGGACAGCAAATCAGAGAAGCGTTGTGCTTGTACTTCAGGATATAGATATACATGAAACTGTTTTCCATTTTGGGAAGTCTGCATTTGTAAGGCTGGAAGTAAAAACTTCCAAGAAAGGCCATTGGAAATATTGCCAAGTTCACCTTCTCTCCTGCGTTTAATGCACAGAACTGTGCATAAATGTTTAGAACAGTGCTCATGTAAAGCCAGGCCAGTGAAGTTTAACTTGGCCAAATTTCTCATAGGCTGCTGCAGGCTCAATACTGGCGCCTTCTCAAGGAAATCCACATGTGCAAATATGAACGAGGAATTTCTGTCATTTTTATTATGCCCTTTGGGGAAAACACCCTTTCTAGTAAGACATACTTCATCATCTCTCAGTTTTTAAAAAGTATTTTTCATTCTAAAGAACTAATGTTTTCTGTAATGTGTTTGGAGAACCAGCTAACATATGAATCAAATACCTGGCTCTGCAGAATGATCACAGAGCACTTTATCTGTTGAGCCTCAATTCTAAGACAATGAACTTTCTAACATGACTATTACTGTTTGATCTTAAATATACTAAAGGATAGCACATAATTTATTAAGTGGCATCATAATGGCTGAGGAGATTTAGAGCAGAATCAACGGAAAATTTGTAAATATAAATTAAAAGAGACTTCTTCAAGTCTCACGATGAGCTCTCACTAAAAGCAGAACTATTTACTTTCAAGGTTTATAAATCTTCAGTTCACTGTGATTTTTAAACTGCAAAGAGACCTTAGAATTTATTTTATTGTTTCATTGCGTGCATCTCACTAAAAGTCTTTTAGGGAAGAAAAGTATTGGTACTTTTATTCAACCAGAAGTGCGAAGAATCTGGACTTTTTATACCTATTCATCACCAAAAAGAAGACAGTGGCTGGCATTTATTAAATAGCTATGTTCCAGTCTTTTTTTAAATTATCCCCTCAGTGTATAATTGTCATCAGTTAACAAAAGTGGCAGCTAGAGTTTAAAGACACCAGATCATTTGTTCAGTCCCTAGTTGTACCTAGGATCTGAATTTGGGTTTCTTGAATTCTAACATATCCAAAACCCACTGACAGTTCTATGAAAAAATAGAAAATAAACAGACTAATTAGTTAGTCTGACCCTATTAAAATCACAAAAACTAAAGGTTAACTCAGAACAAAAGTTAATTTTTTTACCCTCCAAATAACTGAAGAATGTATTACAAAGTTCTTCAAAGTCACTACAAAATAACTATGTTTACTCAAGGAAGAAAATTTCTCAAGCAGTATAATGTAGTTAAAAATTTGAACCAAGAGAAAGGCAGAGTTGGGCACAAAGGAAATGAGGAAGAAAAATAGTAAGTGGACAAATTAGACCTAATTTTATCAATTCTTTTTAAAACCATAAGGGTGTAATGGCTGATCAGGGTTGTCAACTTGACTGCACCCATCTGGAATCAATAAAACCCCAAGCAGCTGATCATACCTAGGAGGGACTGTCTTGATTGGATCACTTGGGTAGAAAAGACCCCCATTAAATCTGGCCACACCTTCTGGTTGCCAGCCTACACACACACAAAAAAAAAAGGCAAAGAAGAAGGAAACTTTTGCTTTGTCCCTGCTTAACCCCACTCTTGCTGCCAAGCTCATCTATCCTGATGCAAGGGCATTCTTTTACTGTCAAAAGAGCCTATTTCTTCAAGATTACAATGTAGAATGAAGACCAGCTAAGATATACAGCCTCATGGATTGAACAATATGGGATTATTGGCCTTTTGGTTGTTGGTCTAGCTGGACCACAAACCCGTGTGTGTGTGTGTGTGTGTGTGTGTGTGTGTGTGTGTGTGTGTGTGTGTGTGTGTGTGTGTGTGTGTCTGTGTACTATGGTGGCTTAAAAGAGTGACCCCCCCCCAAAGAGAATGTCACTATTAGGAGGTATGGTTTTGTTCAAATAGGTGCGACCTTGTTGGAGAAACTGTGCTACTATGGGGGTGGGCTTTGAGGTTTCCTGTGCTCAAGCTACATTCACAGTGACTCAGTTCACTTCCTGTTGCCTGCAGATCAAGATGTAAAACTCTCAACTCCTTCTCCAGTACCATGTCCTGCCATGATGATAATGGACTAAACCTCCCAAACTGTAAGCCACCTCAGTTAAATTTATTTTTTCCTTGATTAGAGTTGTTGTGGTCATGGTGTCTTCACAGCAATAGAAACCCACATGGATATAAATGGATTCACATTTTTTCATTCTATCAGTTCTATTCCTCAGAAGAATCCTGACTAACACAGAAGGTGTGAGAGTTATTCTAATGTTTCTTATAAATATGGGGAACCTTTAAATTCTTGGAGGTCAGAATTTAGCAAGTAAGACTTAGAACCTCTGCTCCCATGACCAAACTTGTTAACTTTCAGCTACAAGTCAGAGTGGCCAGATGTGCTTAGCTGGAATTTGTGTTGTGCCATCTTCACAATTTGCCTGAGACAGTCAAATTAGAAATAGCAAAGGTTTCTCTCAGTTCATAGTTCCAGATGCTTCAGTCCATGTTTATTTGGTCCCTTTGCTTACGAGTCTGTAGCAAAGGCAACAAGTTATGGCAGTGGGCAAAGCTGTTCATTTCATGGCCTAGAAGAAAAAGAGAAACTAGTCCCCTCCCACTAGGCCCCACTTTTTAAAGATGCTACTACTTTCCATAAGGCTGGGGAACATGCCCAGCCCCTTGGGACACATCTCACATCCAAACTATAGTAATGCCTATCCCTCAAAACAATTGGAAGGCCTTTCTATAATCCAAGAGAATAAACCTAATGTTATACCACTTCGTGGATCTGATTTAAATTATCTGCTAAAAGTGTTCCACTGAGCCAAGTACATTTTTAAGCCCAGAGAAGCCAATGGACGGAGAGGTTATCAATTCAAATTAGATAACAGGTCTTTCTTTATTGCACAGATCAGCATCCCTAAGGAAGGAGGGACTGGGGACACCATATTTGTAACCATGGGGAAATGGTGTCTACTGCAGACCAGAGGAACAGAACGAAAGACTGTTTTCTCTCAAAATTAACGGGAAAGAGCAATGCTACTGGAATGAATTTAGAGGACATACAAGCTAAACTTTATTTTTAAAAATAAAAGCCAATATCCCAGACTATTAAGACAGTCTCATTATTCAAGTTTATAGAATATTCTATACATTAATTTGTGTGACAAAGCATATCAGTGGTGTGTTCTTTTTCTCTCCACAGCCTCGGTAGCTTTCAAACAGGATATAAGAATGCTGAAAACTCAGAAGGAAGCAGTCAGAAAACAAAAACCCCAAATTATGTTCATTGACCTTCCTCCAAGTGCTTTGACCATATGGCCAAGGCCTTGAATGATTTCATGTTCTCTGTATTGCATCACTGAGTTCAGGTCCTCTTTTAGGTCTGACTTAAATAAGCAGGAACAAGTTCTGATTTACATTCTCATGACTAGATTCTCTCAGCTGAACTGTACTAAAACTAGTTTTCAACTATCCATCATGAATGGCTTCATTTTCAACTAATTACTCAACTTACTACATTTCCTTTTATAGACAAAATCACACTACACATATGGGTTGGCTGGTAATTCACTGTGTAGTTCAAGCAAGTCAGTAACTCACTATACATTTCACTTTTTTTCCTTCCTTGGCCTCTCAAGGGTTGGGATTATTAGTTTGTGGCATTCATGCCTGAAATCCCTATGATTTTTGATACAGAAGGGTTATCACACTGACAAAGAACAAAGAACAGTCACTGCCAAAGAACCTAAGAGCCCAAGGTCCTCTGACAGGGCATCGAGAGTAACATTTTTAAAAAATTTCCATCAGAACAAAGCACTGCATCTTCCAGTAGGTGAGTAATATGAATTTAAAATCTGCAATCTAAGCATGCATAAATCTGATTCAGTTTCAGTGTGAGATCTTACAAAGGATCTTCAACGGTCCCACGGTATTTGATCTAGATAAGCTAAAGTAACCTGTAGTTCACCTCACAAGAAAACAAAAATGTGAGAGAGAAAATCACATATATAATACTTCAGGGAGCACGTCCATGCAGTAACAAGTGTGTGTGTGGGGGGGGGGGTGTCATTCCCAAGTCAGTGTGGCCTTTTTTTTAACACACTCCTGAAAACATTGGATCATCTATTTATACAGATATGACCAAATAAAGTGTCCAGTTCTAACCCATGTGTGTTTTCTGCTTTGCACATGTGCAGATTAATACACCATTCCCAGGCAGGTCACGGCAGAATCTTCTCCACTTGTGTTCTGTCCTGTAGACTGGGTGTCACCAAAGGTCTTAACTTTCAGCCAGTCATCTGATGGCTTACAGCTACTTTGGTCTGTTTTTATTTGAGTTGGAGCATGGAATTATGTTACTTCCAGGCACAGCTCCAGTTTTCTTGTTTTGATTTTAAGCTTTCTTGCAATGAATGAATCACTGAGCAAGATATTACCTAAGCAACAAAACTTCAGAACGAACTTGCAACACCATACCACCAATTACTGTGCCTTTATTACTTTTACCACTGAAGCAGATAAAGGGATATTAAGACAATGGATTTTTTTTTCAAATACCAAGCTGGTAATTTTTAACTTCATAACATTTTATTCAAATTTGTGTTTGTATGTGTTTGGTCATTTCTGTTTGGCATATTAACAAAAGAGTTTCAGGGGGGCAAGGCTTCAGACCCTCTTCTCGCTAGTATTGGGCACATGTCCCAAACACTACAAGTATACAATGCCATTAGGAGAATTCTGCATATCTCTCTTATCCTCACACTTTAAAAAATAGTGCTTTTTATTAACTCTGAGAATTCCATATATGAATGCACTCTGTTTAGAATCTTTTAACTTTGATTTTGGAGACTATACTATAATTACTACATATCTCCTTTTTCTATCTTCCTATGGCACAGCTATCCCACTTCTTAACATCTGCCCAAAGGACTTGATAGCCCACTCCACAGGTATTTGGTACTTGTTAAAAACAGTAACAACCAGACTTGGCAATGATAAAGTTGGAGTAAAATATCAGTATGATGACATTTCCAGACATAAATTTGGTAACAATATTTTACCATCTTGATAGAGTAATTCAAAAACTTGAAATCTGTATTAAATAAGCAATTACTAGGGTTTAGGAGATGGCTCAGAAGTTAAAGTGCTAGCCATGCAAGCATGAAGACTGACATTCAGATCCCTAAACAGTGTAACTGCCAGGTAGTCAAGGGGGTCTGCTTGTAATTCCAATGTTTAGAATACAGAGAAAGGATTTCCAGAGCAAACTGAATAGCTAAATTAGCCATGTTCATGAGGTGGTTCAGCGAGATACCCTGTCCAAATGAGTAAGTTAAAAGATGGAAAACTACTGAAGTCAGCATCGGTCAGCCTCCACGTACATGTCTCCACAGGTGTGCCCACACACATGAGAAAAATAAAAAAGAAGAAAGTCAATAGTATAATGCAGATAATGATATGCAAATGAAGTGAATCCCTGATGCAGCATGGGAAATTAATACACACCAGTGATAACCTCCAAAACAGAAATGAGACCAGCACGTTATTGTACTTCCATATATCTGGCTGCTAGTTAGACAATTAGCTTCAAGATTAAGGGTGACACAACTCTTGCTATAAATATTAATACTACTTAGCATACAGTAACGCATAAAATCGAGTAAAGTGAAGTTTCTTTGCTACTAAGTTCATTTCTTGAATATTTTGTTGTTGCTGCTGTTGTTGTTATAAAGTTCAAACTGAATGTAAAGTCCTAAGTAGTCATGGATCTTAAGTCAAGTCTCCAAAGAAAGCAGGAGCAATGGAATGCTATTATAGAAATATGTTGAAACTGGTCAGTCATTCTCTCAAGTTCAGGGGGCTTTTAATAGCTGATTGTCTGCTACTGGGCTCCAGTCACCAATACCAACTACACTTCTGTTTTGATCCCTACTGGAGTTCACAATTCTGAAAGAATGTGATAGAGTGTGCTGTTGTTAGTGGATCAAAGCCTGGTAGATGGATTTCATTAGAACTTGGCAGTAGATCTGACTCACAAAATACACAGCCACTTCTCATCAGTCACCCAACTTATACTCAGTCATTCACTATAAGGAATGATTTCCAAAATCAGTAGATTATACTCATTAAACAAGTTTCATACACTAATCACATTTACAACATCCTATATTTCATGTAAACCCAAGTTTCTGTGGTACAAGAATTATTCAGTACGGCCATAAGCTAAATTCAATTGTGTGAAACATGCACTCAAATTATACAAACAGAGACACTTGTAAAACTTACATAAAAGAATCCCAGTGGTCCAGATATATATGGCATTTTTATTCCCAAGAGATACTTGACTTGTGAAGTCACAACATGGGTGGCGGCCCCCGTGGTCATGGCGCTGATCACAGGCTCTGTAACTAGGAACGTGGCACTGCCCAGCTGCAGCACAAACATAACCATCTAAAAGGATAGAGGAGAGTTGGGCATCACATTCAGGTGACATCCTTAAGGTTCATAAAAAGGTGAAATGTCAGACACATTTAGTATTTCTGTGTTTTTGAGAATATTACAAGGTTGAGAAGTGTCCTAAATTTTCCTAAGTACAGTATGCATGGTTTCATTAAAATTAACCCAATAGTTTCTGCCTTCTCAATATAGACCATTCTTTTTCTTTTCCTTATTGTGATGCTGGGAATCTGGACATCAGTGTTGACCAGGCTTCTGTGTTAATTCCTACTGGAGTTCATAATACTGAAAGAATGCAATAAAACATTCTGTTTGCACTGCAAAATTAGGAAATGGTTTCCTTCAAAGGCCAAGAGAAAGACTAGATCAACATGTGGATCTCTGTGGAAAAAATTAAATTTGCATTAACATATGTAATTTTTAAAATGCCAAAAAGAATCATGACTCACTACTTGATACCCAGTAAATGTATAACTTCAAAGACATTAAGGAAAGAACTTTTTAGCTGAGCTTCTGAAAAGTGGGAGCAAAGCCTGACACAATGCCCTGGGACACCATTCTAAAAGGCTAGTGTTTACTAAGAAGACAGCAGATCTTTCTGAAGGTGGGGGTCCAGATAGAGACAGACAATACAGATGGGAATACAGATAGAGACAGTATCTTAGTTAGGGTTTCTAGTGCTGTGAAGAGACACATGACGATAGTAATTCTTATTGTTTTTTTTGTTTTGTTTTTCAAGACAGGTTTCTCTGTGTAGCTTTGGAGCTTATCCTGGGATAGTAACTCTTATATAGGAAAATATTTAATGGGGTGGCTGACAGTTTCAGAGGTTTAGTTCATTATCATCATGGTGGCACAAAGGCAGAGAAGGTGCTGAAGCTGAGAGACCTACATCTTGATCAGCAGAAAACAGGAAATGGTCTGAGACACTAGGCATGGCTTAAGCATATGTGAGACCTCAAAGCCCACCCCCACAATGGCATACTTCCTCCAACCAGGCCACACCTACTCCAACAAAGCCACACCTCCTAATAGTGCCACTCTCTATGAGCATCTAAGAGCCAATTACATTCAAACCACCACAGACAGGGAATACAGGCAGAGACAAGGATACAGATAGAGATGAAGAACACAGATAGAGACAGAGTATGGATGTGTGTTAATAAGAGGACTTTATAGAAATCACTATGACTGCCAGCATCATCCTCCATTTCAACCTAAGTTCAGAAGGCAAAAAACACACTCCTGCAATTTCTAGGATCATATCTTTTGCTGGAGGAATTAACAAGGTAGCTTTAAAAAGATCTTTGACCATGTAAACCCAGTCACAGGATCAGTAAAAAATAATATTAGTTTGAATGTAACACTGAATTATATTTGTGAATATCCCTTCCAGAAAAAAAGAAATAGGTAATATTTTAATGATAGAATGTAGGTCAAGTTTTAAAATTCCTGTTGGAAAACAAGATTAAGAAGAAACCAGAGGGAAGACTAGCAGAGAAATTTCCTGCAATCAAGAGGTTAATATTGAGACATAGAAGTTCAAAATGTTATCTGCTACCACCAGAACATAAATTGCAAAATGTGTGACATCTATATTGTGATAACATCTCAATGCATGTTTGGCTGCCAGCAATAACGCTCTCCTATTAAGTAGAGTTTCCTGGGCAGAATCTGGAACATTAGCTTTATGATCCTGTTTTCTCCCTCATCCTAAATGCTATAGAAAACCTACTGCAATTCTTTGAACTGGATCATCATCCATAAATTATGAGAGTGACGTGTGTCCTGTTCATCCTTTAGGGCTCCAGTAAGGTGAATGTGAAATGATACACAAGAATGCTTTGAAGTCTGTAAATCATGCAGGATGGGTAATAGAGAAAGATGTCGTGGAGTATTTTACATATCTACTCTATGGGAAACTAGCTATTGGTTTTGAAAACGCAGACATGGCCACATCATATTTTTCAACTCTGGAAGCCTTGAAAGAATGTGCGTGCAGAAAGGGTTGCATTTGAATTGTTGCAGCTTAGCAGCCACCTTTCATTCAATGTGTGATAAGAGAAGAATGAGGGCATTAACACAGAAACCAGGCAACTTTCACTGCCAACACAGGAAGAGAAGGCTGTGGCTTCTGTTAATATGCTTTGTGTCAGAAGCCTTATGTTAGTTTGGAAAGTAGAAACAAGACCCTGCTGGAAATTCCAATGCAACTAAGCTTACGGGTATTAAAGGAACACGGTGATCTTTGTGGCCTCTCTTGACACAGTCTTTTGATTTCCTTCTGCAAACACAATCTAGAAAAACACTGAACCAAGAATTCCCAATTATCTCTCCATAAGCAAGATCATGAATTCCCATTTATGGTATTAACTCTTGGAGGTCATGATGATGAAATGAGCATGTTACAAAATTACAAAGAACACCAGAGCTGAGTCTTCATTATATCTAAATGAACCATACATGTAGTTCACATATTTAAAACTCTGGATGCTATTCACATAAATAAAATACTATGTATGTATTGCGGAGGGTTGGGAAGTTCCTACCTGTGTGACTAGGAGCTAATCATTGTTTTAAAGATATAGTTTTTGCCAGGTGGCGGTGGCGCACTCCTTTAATCCCAGCACTCAGGAAGCAGAGGCAGGCAGATCTCTGTGAGTACAAGACCAGTGTGGTCTACAAGAGCTACTTCCAGGACAGCTTCCAAAGCCACAGAGAAACCCTTCTCCCAAAATACATACATACATACATACATACATACATACATACATATATGTTTTTTTATTTTACATAAAAACCCCAGTTCCCCTCACTCCCCTTCTCCTGCACCCCACCTCCACCTTTATCACTCTCATCCACTCCTTATAGGGAAGGCTTTCCTTGAGGAGTCAACAAAATCTGGCATACAAGGTGAGACAGGAACAAGCCCCTGCCCCCCCCATCAAGACTGAGTAAGGTATCCCACCATTGGGAATGGGCTCCAAAAAGCCAGTTCATGCCCCTGGGTAAGGCCATGGTGCCACTGCCAGGGAAGAAGTAATCTCTTAAAAGGCTTTGCAGGGACCATCACAATTTCAACTTCTGCTTTTGCTTTATTTCCTAAATTACAATGTCTCTTTGGATGGGTTGATGACTTGCCATGTCTGAGAAATTGGCAGTGGCCACTAACTGTAACTGCCTAAACCATGAACTTCCACTAACAGCTTGGTCATTTCCACAATCTAAGCTTCCGAACTGAAAGGTCCAGGACAAATCTAGGGTATCAAAAGAGCCCAACAATTTCAAATACTAAAAACATTGGACTCTAGTAAGCCATAGAAATCAGATGCAAGGGCCTACCCTCTTTTCAAACACCACAGTCTCAACTATTGTAATGTGCTGTGTGGCCACAAATCTATGTCTTTAAAATATCCTGATACCAAGAAACAAGGGTTTGGAAGAGAGAATTCTTGAGTGGAAGGCCAACAGGTCCCTCAAGAACTCTTTCTGACATGGACCACTGGGCAGGAATAACAAACATGCGGGAGACAGTACTTTCTTCTGTTTTCCCTTTTCTTCATTTTCAATACCAATGTTCTAGGCTAATGCTTAAAACCTCTGACTAGCATGGTAGTATTTGATCATGTCTGTATAAAAACCATAAGTTCCATATAAAATAAATGTATTTCAGATTTCAGTCCATTCTTTTCAAGTGATCTTCAAACATTTTTAAAGTTTGACTAGAAAACAACTGTATGTTCATATGAATGTGATACAGCATGCATTTCAGGTGGTATTGCTGTTCTGGATCGCTATGGCAAATCACTTACATGCCCTTTCAATGAGAACTTATGGAATACCCAGTATGATATATGCATAACATTGTTGCAAATTATAGAGTTTAATACATGGCTCACACCTCAAAATATTGAATAAGGAAAGGTGAAATGAAGAAGCTAGGAAACAGGAGTGTGGATTAGGACCATAAAAAAATGAGCAAAAGTGTTTAGAAAGTAAAGTCTGAAAAGTTTTGAAGGTGGGACCTAAAAGGTTAGTAAACCTTATGGTGTTTGTTAAACAGTATATACAGGCTAGGGGAAAGAACAAATTCTTCATGACAGTAGGACAACCAAGTGTACATAAGCATGGTGGAAAATCCTCTGTGTGGACATAGGATTTGAGAGTGAGAAAAAGAACAAATGGATATGTATGAAGGTATGCATTACAAAATTCAACACCAAAACCTTCATTATATCCTCAGTTTAAAAGATAATTATCAAAGGCAAAATGTCCAAAGACATAAGTGAATCTTGAATTTGCATTGTAAATAAAAATAAGTAGTATTTAATATTCCCTTTACATGACACCCTTTAAAATCTAAGACTATAGATACAGTAAGTAAATCTTGGTTTCCAACAACTTCAAAATAAAGAATGTCAAAGAAATAAAACATAGGCTTTGTAGGGTAGTGAGACCACTCCAAATATTACTGTAATGGCCAATTTGAGACACTATAGAGTATCAAAAAACAGTGATCTCAGAATCCCTAATGAGGTAGTACTGGTACTTTTATCTCATGTGGAACCGACAACTGATTAATTGGACTTAAAGCCTGATCAACAGGAGAGAATTCATGCCTAGTACTGTAAAGCTATCAGATATTCATAGGTAGCGATGACAAACACTTGAGAAGAGAAACTACTACTGATATTTTCTTAAACCAATAAAATTTCTAACTGTATTCTAATTACGTATCTACACCCACAGGCATGTGTAGCTCTCACCTCTCCTCCAAAAGGCTTATTTTTTTGTAATAGATAGATAATATTACAGCAATCCACAGCTGATCAAAATGCAGAGAATAAGGATTTCAGGGTGCCCAACCCTAACTGATATATCTGCAACACAATTCATACACCTAAGGCTCAGGAAAAATCACTAAAGGAAAGACAAAAGGATTACAAGAGCCAGAGTTCCAAAACACCGGCTGCTAGATAATGTCTTAGGCATAAAAAGGAAAATGCACCCATGAAATATCAACAATATGGCTGCCTGAACAAGATCACAAGAATGACAACATCAGCTTGTATATCAGTGTGAATGGTAGAAATTCTGTTGACTACTAAGAGATGGAGAATTTTTTTCCTCCAGGGATAAGCTCCTACATAGGATGTCCAATTCCACCTGGTCAATCCTAGATACATGCACATAAAAACAACTCAGTAAGAGGGAGGGAGGGACGGGGAGGAGGGAGGGGGGAGGGAGGGAGGAGGGGAGGAAGGGAGGAAGGAAGGAAGGAAGCCAGTGGATTCTGGAGGTGGACACGAATACTGCAGGAGAGGTTGTGAATTGCCTGTTACACTTGAAGCATTCAAGACAGAACATAATTAGAAATCATTCCAGAAATTGAGAGTATAGATGTACAATAGTTCAGCAAGGTCATGTGGAGAGGACACTCTGCTTGCTTAAAAGGAGCAAAACTAGCCAAGAGGGAATAGTAGAAAACACAGCAAAAAGTGTTGAAGTCAGAACACATAGTGCTTTCAAAGCAGTTAAAAGGGATTTTCTCAGGAAAAAGTGACATCACTCTTCCATGCATTTATTAAACACCTAATTTTGCCAAGACTCATGCAGGTCTGGCTCCTACATCAGAGTCATACTTTGGTAGAACTGATCTAATGTTAGAATGTTAAGCAGTCACTTAAAAGGTGAGCAAGAGAGGGATAGCCAGAGTAAGGAAGACACACCTGCTAAACTCTAGAGAAAGAGAGAGGATAACAGAAAGATGTTCTTAATTACCCCACAGGCAAACTCGGCATATGTTTGGCAAACATGGTTTGACTTTGCTGTGCCACAGAATATATCAGAAGTTCACTTGCCTTGAGAATTTTTCTATTACAATTGCATTGTTTAAGAGTATGCCATAATATATTTGGTTGTCAGAACTTTCATGACAAAACTAAGTGAAATGGGATGTGCTGTTTGGCTTTTGTGCTTTCCTTTCTACTCTAGCCAAAGGACAACATGGAGAGCAACTGGAATGATGGAGGCACCATTTATTAAGAGACACTGGAGTATACAGAGTTGAGGGTAGTGTAGTTGTATTCTGAATTTCCATTGTGTATTGGAATAATTGTGAACAGAAGTAGGAGATTCTGCTGACTAAACTGATATATTTGATCAGAATGGATCTAATAGAATATATGACCAACTTAGAAAAGTCAAAGCTTTGTTAACCTCCTTCAATAAAGACTGCTGTACAATTTAAAGATAAAGAATGATTTCCTGTCCTTTATTTTAAAATAGAAGGAGGCAAAATATAAGGGCAATTCTGAAAAGGTAAAAAAAAAATCTTCATTTAATTTTGATTATTTAACATAGTGAAGCCACTAACATTTAATTGACCTTTTCCCACTTTAATTTCTTTAACTTATGATTATAAAGTACCAGCTGCTGGAATTAAGGAAGTAAACAATCTATTTCCACAGAGGCCCACAGTGGATGAAGAAGACAAACATACAAATACTGTTTTCTGGTATCAAGGGGCCTCAGAAGGAAAGGAAAGAGCAGTGCTTTATGGGAACACAGAGTTACATAACCACATCCAGTAACAGAGGGAAAAGCCCTACATGTGGCTGGACAAAGACATTTACCAATCCACTGAGCAATCATGGAACCCAGATTTCCACTCACCTCAGAGTGTGAGCCTGGAGCACTGGCTGCTGGGACTGTACAGGAAGTGACATATTGGAAAGAGAAAGAGCAGAGCTGGACCAGAAGATGGTGGCTTGTCTTTCCCTCTTTCCCTTCTCAATATCAGCTTAGAAAGCTGGGCCTGGTAATACACAGCTTCAGTCTCAAGAATGGGCAGACCAAGTCAACACAGTGAGTTCAAAGACAGCCTGAGCTACACAGTGAGACCTTGTCTCAAAAAATAAATAAGACTATAAGCTGTACAGGATAGCAGTTATAAGAATATAGACTGTAATACAGATTCTACTATGCCATCTCTGTTGTAATTTAAGAAAAGTGACTCAAGAAAGAAAGACGCCATGCAACAGGGTTTAAGCAGAGGGAGTTTTGAATAGGGAAAAAGATCATAAAAAGGGGAAAGTGATTTTGCCCCCTTCCCCTTCTCAGAAGACCATGTATCTCTCTCTCTCTTAGGGTCCTCCTTGTTTCCTAAATTCTCTAGGGTTGTGGATTGTAGGCTGGTAATCCTTTACTCTATATCTAATATCCGCATATGAGTGAGTACATACCATGTTTGTCTTTTTGTGATTGGGTTACCTCGTTCAGAATGGTTTCTTCTAGTTCCATCCATTTGCCTGTGAATTTCAAGATTCCATTGTTTTTTATTACCACTGAGTAGTACTCTAATATTTAAATGTATCACATTTTCTTTATCCATCCTCAGTTGAGGGGCATCTAGGTTGCTTCCAGTTTCTGGCTATTACAAATAGTGCTGCTATGAACATAGTTGAACAGATGTCCTTGTGGCATGAGTGTGCATCCTTTGGGTATATGTGGAAGAGTAGAATTGCTGGGTTGGGAGCATGGAGAGGGGGGAAGGAAGGCAGGAAAGAGTGGAGGGAAGAAGGGAAGGGGGAGGAAAACATGAGGGATCAGGAAGGTCGAGTTGGGGGAGGGACAAAGAAGGAGAGCAAGGAAAGAGATACTTTGGTAGAGAGAGCTGTTATGGGGTTAACGAGAAACATGGCATTAGGGAAATTCACAGGAATCCACAAGGATGACCCCAATTAAGAATAGTGGAGAGGCAACCTTAAATGCCTTTCCCCTATAATGAGATTGATGATTACCTTAAAAGCCATCCAGTAGCTGATGGAAGCAGAAGCAGAGATTCACAGCTAAGCACTGAGCCAAACTCCTGTGGTCCAGTTGTAGAGAGGGAGAAGTGATGAGCAAAGGGGTCAAGAACATGCTGGGGAAACCCACAGAACAGCTGACCTGAGCAAGTGGGAGTTCACAGACCCCTGACTGACAGCTGGGGAACATTCGTAAGACTGAAAGTCCTCTGAACGCAGGTATCAGTTGGGGATCTTGGGCAGTCTATGGGGCCACTAGCAGTGGAACTGGTATTTATCCCTAGCGAATGAACTGGATTTCTGGATCCCATTCCCTATGGAGGGCTACTCTCTCAGCCTAGATATATGGGGGAGGGCGTCCGTCCGGCCCCAGATGATGTGACAGACATTGATGATCCCCCATGGAAGACCTCACCCTCTTAAAGAGTGAATGGGAGGTGGAATAGGAAGATGGTGGGGGAGTGGGAGGATGGGAAAGAGAGAAAACTGGGATTGGTATGTAAGATAAGATTGTTTAATTTATATTTTAAAAAATTTTAAAGGGTGAAAGTGGAGGTGGGGAGATGGGCCTCTGGGGACAGGTGCAGCAAAAGAGAGGAAAGAGGCGGAAGAGAGGGGGGAACATACAGAGAGAGGCAGAGAAAGAGAGAGGAGGATGGGAGGTGAGCAGGGCCCTTTTAAAAGGGAACGTAGTGAATGTGCACAGGTGGTGCTCTTAGTGTCTGCAGCTGAGAGCCTATCCTGTCAGAACCCCAAGGACAGACCAGTACAGATGCCTGAAAACTAACAATCTCCAACTTCTAATATTCTTTATAAAAGCTTAAAGCAGGTTGTCATTAGTAAAGTACTTGCCTGAGTTTGATCACCAGACTCTACTCATTGTTAGCAATAGTTGGGCACAGTGCCACACATTTGCAACATAGCACTAAGGAGGCAAAGACAGATCTTGAAGTTCACGAGCCAGCCAGCCTAGCCTACCTAGCAAGCTCCAGGTTAGGAAGAGACTATTTCAAAATTCTTGGTGGATGCTAACAAAGAAATAGCACTGATGTTATCCTGTTGTCTGAGCACATACTCGCACATGTACACATGTGAACAATATACACAAACATGCCCAGAAACACAAAGACTATATAAACCACTTTACCTATCAGTATCTTTATGTGAATAAAAGTGTATATTACTTGTTTTCAGATGTCACTGAGGCCTAAGTTCATCAGTTTATATACTAAGCATGGAATATGATAGACAGCAAGACTTTTTAACATGAGAAAATTTCCCTTTTATACCTTTAAGGATGTTATAATTCTAGGCCAGGCATTAGTGGCACACACCTTTAATCCCTGCACTTGGGAAGCAGAGGCAGGCAGATCTCTGTGAGTTTGAGGTCAGCCTGGTCTACTGAGCGAGTTCCAGGACAGGCTCCAAAACAATACAGAGAAACCCTGTCTCAAAAAAAAACAAAAAATAAGTTATGATTATAAATTTATTTAGTTTATGACTTAGGTCTTCCAGGTACAAACATAGCTAGATAGATTTCAACCAAACAGAAAATGGCTGTGAACAATAGAACCCTATCAAAAGAGACTAGATCATCCTCCACCTTTACAAAAAAAAAAAAGCTGAAGATTTTCAGAAAAGACTAAGTATGATACATGGGGAAGAGAGGGTAAACGGCTTTTATCTTCAGCCCTTCTATCCTCCATGAGCATCTTATTTAATATGCCAAGTGTGGTTAGTGCAAAATTACAAGTAGGTAGAAGATCTTCTACTTAGGTCTGTAGTTTGTCATCCCTGAATTCTTAAGACCATATGTTTCTAGAAGCCACTGGGGCAATAACACTGGACTTTGTCACTAAACACCCGCCCACCCCACCCCCTTGTGTCATCAGTTGCTTATGCAACTGTCAAACAAAGGGGCTGTATATGCCTTGTCCTCCAGGGCAGAAATCTTGCCCTGTGGTTGCTTCAGAAGAGTAGAGCTTGGGAAAATTTCCAAAATGAAATGGGCAAATGACAGTCCCAGGCCTCTAAGTTCTTGGAAAAAGAAACAGGCAAAGTGCCCATCCTGGAAACTAATAAAGGCTACAGGGACATCAACAGCTCTGAATGTGCAATGGCTTTTATCAGGTGCTTGCTTCTCTACAGAAACATACGTTGGTCCTGAACCTTGAAAATTCAGCCCTGAAGTGAACATCTTGTTCTTGAGTGTGTAAGCAAGCAAAGAGGAGATGCTTTACTGCTACTGGCTATTGGTTAGAAAATCTTTTTTTCTGTGTTTCCTCTAAACTAATATTAATAATGTATAATTGTATCAGTTACACTAAAGAATGTACCTGAGAGAGAGATGATAGAGAAGCTGGGGAGATGAGTCAGTGGCTAAGAGTGCTTGCTGGGCAAGCCTGAGGACCTGTGTTCAAATCCAGTACTCACATTAAAAAGCCAGATGGCCATGAACATCTGCAATCCCAGTGCTATGAAAGACAGAGTCAAGAGGCTCACTGGATTGCTGGCTGTCAGCTGAGCTCCAGTCTCAGTGAGAAAGTCTCTCAAGGAAGTAAATCAGAGAGTGACCAAGTAGGACCCTTGATGTAATCCTCTGGCAATATGTATGAATAGGCATTTGCACCTGGGCACACACATATGCCCATACATTCGAATACAATGAGAAAATGGTTCAGTGAATAAAGAACTTACACACAAACATGAGGACCAAACTTCAGATCCCTGGCACATATGTGTCAGGTGGGCAACATGGGCCCACCCATAATTGCAACCCATGGGAGATGGAGAAAGGGGATCCCTGAAGCAAAATGGTTATCTAGATGGGCCAATTCAGCAAGCTCTGCTATCATGTGAAAGACCCTGCCTCAAAGAGTGGAGAAAAAAATGAGAAAGACACCAAGTGTCAACCTCCACCTGCACACAAACACATTGAGTATCACAAACATGCCAATACACTTTAATACCACACACACATTGCAAAAAGAAAAAAAAAAGATATGGATGATAGAACAAAAGCATTAACATTGCTGTCAAGTTTGCTACTGTATTGTGCATAGTAAGAATGTAAATGAGTTCTAACAGCCATTCCTTCCAATGCTAAGAAACAATTATGATGATGCTAGATAATCAGCAGCAGTAAGTGATGCCTGGAGACAGAAGCAGGTCAGTGACTGCTATGAAGCAGGGATGGAGTTGCTTGTAAACAGTGAGAGGAAGTATTTACAAATGGTCCAGGAAAAAATGGGTGTGTGCAATGAATATGTGTGGCAGACACAATGATTATATTGATTATGATTCCTTGGATATGTACAGATATGAAATTTAATCAAATTATACTTTCTAAAAATATGAAATTGACAATTACACTTCACTAGAACAGTTCTTAAAAGGCCCATAATCTATTTTACAGCACAAACACACATCACATTATATTGCTGTGACTGCACAATATTTTTATATTAATACAAATAAAGTGGTAAGGGGGAGAAGAGGTTTGACACTGCTTGAATGACTATGAGGCAGAGGCACACACACACAGAGACAGAGATGGAGAGAGAAAAAGAGAGAAAGAGAAAACCAAATAGCTACAAACACATTATTCAGGCAAAGGTGGTCTTCAATATGAATGAATCATTCTTAGAGTAGGAATGATCAACTAGGTAAGACTTAAAGGATTAATAACAATAAGAAGGTAGAATTCATCATTGTACACAGATCTGTAGCCTCTGAAATTATCAGCCATTTTATTTCTCATGAACTCACAAAACATTCAATACTAAAGTCCATCATTTAAATAAATAAAGAAATGCAGAAATGTTACAATCAGCACTTCCTGAACACATATGCAGACAGATCTCTGTGAGTTCAAGGCCACCCAGATATACACAAGAGTGAATCAGTCTAAAAGAATTATAGCTCACAACTTTAATCCCAACATTAAGAAAGTATAAAAGACAGAAGCAAGGGCTCAGAGAGGCATTCATTGTCTAGGCATGCTAAGGAAAGGTTACAGTCTGAGGTTTGATGAGAGCTCGTGGAGACAGGACCAGCCAATTCAGCCTGAGGTAGAGGTAAGAAGCTAGTGACAAGCTGCTTTCCTTTTCTGATATTCAGATTGAAGCTTGAACACCAATATCAATCTCTGGGACTTTTATTTATTTGTGTTACAGGCCTTCATAGTTAAACTATGCCATAGCTCAAATAAAACATAATATGCCACCAACATAATTGGAATACACATTTTTCTCAGGAGCCCAATACAACACTCTCTAAATAGAGCACATTGTATGTCCCATAGAAAGACTTACTACACATAAAAGAAGTGAAATAATTTCATGTAACTTCTCAGGTCACAGTGTACTAAAACAACAACAAAATCACTACTACATGAAACTACATGAAACTACAGTCTAATGAAATATTAGACTGGAGCAATGCTCTTCAATGGCACACTGTTCATTATGAAAATATAACCTCCTAAAAACTTTGAAATACAACTAAGGTAGTTCTACCAGGAAAGTTTACAGCTGTGAATTTCAACTGGAAAAAAATAAGACCACAAGTACAAAATACAATATCATAGTAGGTCTTAAAAACAAAAGCAAAAACAGTTGGATACAAGAAACCATAATAAAGATCTAGAAATTATTTAATGAGATGAAAACTAAATGAACAACACATTGGACCTACCAGACACAAACTCCATTCTTTGAAAAGCAAAATTTAGAAACTGCTGGCAAAACTAACCAAAAGAAAGCGAGGAAGACCCAAATTAATAAAACATGAGACTGAACAAAGAGGGTGATAGACAAATCTCCAGTAGAAAGCAAATGATTATCATTAGTATTTTGAAAAGTTATATTCCAACAAACTAAGATATCTACATGAAATATATAAATTATTAGCAGCATGACTTAGTCAAATAAATAAATTAAGATGATATAAACCACTTAAACAGATCCATAACAATTAACAAGAATGAAACAGTAGTAGAATGTTTCCAAAGAAAGGAAATCCCAGGGACAGATGAATTTATTGCCAAATTCTCAAAGACCTTTAATGCTAAGGTAACACTAATATTAATACTCCTCAGATCATTCTAGAAAGCAGAAATGGAAGGCATACTACCAAACACCTTCTAAGTAAGGTCATAACTATGCCACAGAAGGATACACCAATTTCTCTGATGAAAACAGATACAAAGGTTCTCAGTAAAATACTTTAAAAGATGTTCAAGAACAAAATAAGAAGATCACAATTGTTCTAAATAACTACCCATTCATGCTTACAAAAGCAACCATAGAGTTTGGGGAAGAACAGAAGAGAGCAAGATAAGAGATACTATAATAGGAGGAGACATTATAGGTTTAAAGAGAAATCAAGCACTAAGGAAATGTCTGGAGAGCTACAAAGATGACACCAACTAACTAAGCAACAGAGGAGAGGCTACTTTAAATGCCTTCCCCTGATTATGAGATTGATGACTAACTTATATGCCATCCTAGAGCCTTCATCCAGCAGTTGATGGAAGTAAAAGCAGACACCCACAGCTAAACCTTGAACTGAACTGAAATCCAGATGCAGAGAAGGAGGACTGATGAGCAAAGGGTCCAGACCAGGTTGGTGAAACCCACAGAAACAGCTGTCCTGAACAAGGGAGAGCTCTTGGTTCCCAGACCGATAACTGGGAAACCAGCATGGGACTGATCCAGACCCCCTGAATGTGGGTGTCAGTGAGGAATCCTCAGAAATCTATGGGGCCCCTTGTAGTGGATCAGTACTTATCCCTAACATAGGAATGGAATTTGGGAGCCCATCCTACATGGAGAGATACTCCCTGAGACTAGACACAAGGAGGTGGGCCTAGGCCCTATACCAAAGGATATGACAGACTCTGAAGACCACCTATGGAAGGCCACACCCTCTCTGGGGAGCAGAAAGGGTATGGGATAGGTAGGGTGTTAGTTGGGGGAGGGGGAGGGAGAGGGACCTGGGATTGACATGTAAAATAATCTTCTTTCTAATTAAAATAAAAAAATAAAAAAAACAAAGAAAGAAAGCAACCATAATTCAATACAATGACTCCAAAAAAGACACCAAAGTGGAAGGGTATTGTCTGGAAGAATAGTTTCAGCAGAAAAGAGATAGAGATTAAAGAGGGTGATAGGAGAGGATGAGTAAACTTGTAGCATATACATGTATGAAACTGTTAAGGAATAAAAATTTAAAATATCAAACTTCAAGAACAAGTAGATCTCATACAAGGAATACAAGATTTGTTCAACACAAATCAATAAATAACTTATGAATTGTAGTAAGAAAGCATCTTCTTACTACATATCCCTTCCTCATAAGCAAGCCCTGATGGAAACTTGGGATTAAAAGACTACATCTCAAAAACATAAAGGCTAAAGTAACCTTATATCAAATGGAGGGAAGCTGAATATATTTCCTTTAAGAGAAGTGAGACAAGACAGTTTTCAAAGACTTAGAGTGGTAAGACAGCGAAAATAATAAAAGGTATACACAATAGCACAGGAAGAAGCCAAAGTATTCTCACTTGCAGACAGTATGGTTCTATATACTACAAGACCCTCAAGATTCTGATAAACTCTTTCAGAAAAGCAGTAGTATACAAAACTATGGCCATTTGCATGAGAATGTCCCCAAGACACACATACTTTAGGCTGCTTCATTCTCAGTTGGTTGATTATTAGGAAGGTTTAGTAGGTGTGTTCTTGTCAAAGAAGGTGTATCATTTCGGGTTGGATTTTGAGGTTTCAAAAGCACACACCAGACCCAGGGTCTGCCTCTTTCTATCTACTGCCTGTGGACCAGGATGTAAAGTTCTCAGCCACTGCTTCAGCATCATGCTTGTCTACCTCCCACCATGATGTAGTAGAGTAACTTGCTGAAACTATAGACAACCCCATAATTAAATTCTTTCTTTTATAAGAGTTGCCTAGTATCTCTTCATGTCAATAAAATGGCAACTGAAACAGTAGTTGGTATCAGGGAAAGGCTTGAACATGCTGTTTGGAGGAATATAGAAGACTTTAGGACTTTGGTCTAGAAAAGAAGATGAAGACTTTAAGTAGGGTTTAAGGACCATCTTAGTGGGAACATGAAAGAAAGTAGTGTTGATAGTGATTTGAATTATGGAGACCTGGCTCAAGAGGTTTTAGAGGTTAACAATATTAATATTAGCAGCTAGGCTATAGACCATTCTTGGTATATTTTGACAAAGAATTTGAATGCATTTTGCCCTTTTCCTAAGCTTCTGCCTGAGGCTAAATAGAAGAGTTTTGGATTAATGTCTTTGGCAGAAATTTCAAGACAGCCTAGTATCGACTGTATCATATGGTTATTTGTAGATCACTTATATGCAGATCTATAATGAAAAGCTGTATGATGGATGAAGAGAAAAACAAAATGTACAGTTTGAAGAGAAAAGGAGCACCTGGAAATGTAATGTTGGAGCCAAGTCCTGTGTTCAGGGAAATAAAAAGCTTAAAGAAAGGCCAGATGCTAAATGAGAGAGACATTCCCTCGGAGCAAGACCCAACACAGCTAATCCTGTATCCTATGAAAGGAACAAGCCCAAGGGACTTCCACAGCCTTGAAACCATTAACAAGTCAAAGTTTACACAAAGTGGCCAAGTTTCAAATCAAGCAAGCAGCAGAATTTAGCAGCTTTGGCCACATGGCTCAAAATTTAAAGTCAATAATGATTCAGGAAAGGGGTTATGTAACCTTCATCCATAGTAAAGGAAAGCCGCTGGGTCCAGGCATTTTGCAGTACAGTCCCTATATGGAGACTTAGAGAGGCCATTGCATGAAGCTGTGAAAGTGAAGCCTGGATTGAGATACTAGAATTGCCAAGTAGAGCTGCCAATAGGGTGTGGAACCAGCCCAAAAAAAGAGAAATGTGTTGCAGTCAACAAGCTGAATGGAGCTAGGGATCTGAAGAACCATCTAAGACAGAATTTGAAGTTTGCCTTACAGGTTTTCAGTCTTGCTTTGGTCAATATTCTCCCTTTTATTCCTTGTGGAATGATAATGTATATTCTGCACCATTTTATGTTGTAAGCAAGTGATCTGATTTTTTATTTTACAAGGGGTATTAGTGAAGAGTCTGCTTTTCATCTCAGAAGAAATTTTAGACTTTGAAACTGTCTTAAAACTAAAATAATAGGACCTTTGAAGTCAGACTGAATACATTTTGCATTATGATAGGGCTACTAGCCAATGAGGATCAAGAAGTGGAATGTTGTAGTTTGAATACAACTGTCCCCAGGAGGATCATATGTTTGAATGGTTGGTTCCCAGTTGCTATAAACTGTTGAGAAAGATTAGGAGGTGTGGCCTAGTTGGAGGAGGCATGCTACTGATGTTGTGTTTTAAGGTTTCAAAAGCCCACACTAGACCCTGTGTCTGGCTCTTTCTCTGTGAACTACATATGGATCAAGATGTAAAGCTCTCAGCTACTGTTCCAGAACCATACCTGTCTGCTTCCTGCCATTATGACAAGGGACTAGCCCTCTAAAACTATAAGCAAGTCCCCAATGAAATGCTTTCTTTTATAAGAGTTTCCTTGGTCATGGTGTCTCTTCAAAGAACAATAAGAAAGACATAAAAAATACAGAAACCAATAAACTTTATGAATACCAAAAAAATAGCTTACTGAAAAAGAAATCGGGAAAAATACCATCTGTAATAACCTTTAAACATTGTAAAATGTCTAGGAATAAATAAAATTAACTAAGAATGTAGAAGACCTCTACAAAAAAAAACCCCTTTAATACATTGAAGAAAGAAATTAAAGAAGACATCAAGCAATAGAAGGTATCTACAGGATCAATGAAATCTAATTTAAAAATACTAATGCTTTCTTCACAGAATTAAAAAACACAATTCTCAAATTCACATTGAAGCACAAAAGCGCCTCAATAAGCAAGGAAAGCATGCATGCACTGAAAGATCAGTACTGGAGATCCTAATCTCTCACCCTATACAAACATCAATTGAAAAATGATTCAAAGGCCTTGATATAAGACTTGTATCTTTTTAAATGTTAAAGGAAAAAATAAGTAAAATACTTCAAGCTATGTGCATAGACAAGGACTTTGCAAGCAGAACTCCAGCACAGGAAATAGTTCCAAAATATATAGATAAAATTCCATGAAATTAAAAAGCTTCTGCTGAGTGAAGAAAGTGATGATCAGCCTACAGAATGGGGGACATCATTACCAGCCACATCAGATATGGGAGTAATGCACATAATATAAAAAACTGAAAAGTTTAAACACAAATGGAATCAAGTTGTCCAACTAGTCAACAGAATAATGGACTGAATAGATGATTCTCAAATGAAGAAATAAGAATGGTTAATAAATATTGAAAAGGCTGAAAAGAAAATGCTTTAAGATTGTTTCTCATCACAGTCAGAAAGACTACCATAAATAAAAACAAATAACTGAAAATGCTGGTGAAGATATTGAAAAATATTCAATGCTAGTAGGAGTGTAAACAGGTAAAGAAAGCCACCTTGAATGTCAGTGAGGAGGTTTGAGGCTCTTAAAAAATATATAGGATTACCACATGACCCACCTGTAGATATATATCAAAAGGGCTTTAAGTCAACATACTACAGAGATGGTAACACATCCATGTTTATTGCCTCATGATTGACAATAAACTTTTTAGGATATGGAACCAACCTATACATCTATCATTATTTGAACAGATAAAATGTGGTATATGTACACAATAAAATTTTATATAGCGATAAAGAGAAATGAAATTGTGAGATTTTCAAGTAAATGGGTGAAAGTTCATGTGAAGTGATATAAGACAGAACAAAAAATATGACATATTTTTTCTCATATGTTGACTCTTGATTTAAGTGGGCACTGTGAAAGGGAGGAAGAGATTTCTATGGGAGCCGGAAGATGAACTAATGGGATATGTGTGACAAGAAAGCAGGAGGAGCCAACTTAGGAGGAATAAGGAGAGCAAAGGGAGAGAAAGAAAGATGGGAGGGAGCAGTGGGGATGAAGAATGAGTTAAAAAGTGAAGTGGGGTGAGAGAGAGAGAGAGAGAGAGAGAGAGAGAGAGAGAGAGAGTGAAAACACTAAATTAAAACAATTACTTCATGTGAATTAAAAAAATAAAAAATAGAAATAAAAAAGTATTAAAATATAAAGTTAACATATAAAATTAATAGCTTTGATAGTCACAAAAAGTAGCCACATGATTAATATTATACAAAATTCCATCTATAATAGTAACAAAGCACTACAAATCCTTAGGAATAAATGTCACAAAGACATGTTAAAAAAAAAAACTTTAAAAGACCACTGCAGCACACAAAACTAGATTTGAAAAAAAAAAAAACATTCCTTTTCTTAGATGTGACAAATCAGTATTATAATGCCATAACAATAAAAGCATCAACATAATTGCTTTCATGGAATGTGGTCAGTTGATGCTAAAACCAAGCATGAAAGAACAATCATCAATATGCACAAAAACCTACAAAGGTGAACTGCCCTACATGACATTAAATAATAAAATAAAGTCTCTATAAAACCAAGCATTACTGTCCCAAGAACAGATATACAATGAACGGGAAAATTCCTGAACTCTGTCTAAATGTATATGCAAATAAGGTTGGTACATTGTATCAACAGCAATACAAGCCTGAACCATTGAATAAATGTTGTTGACCCAATGAGACAGCTACTTCCAAAACAATAATGAAGTCAGATTTATACAGCCCATCATATATAAAAATAAACCTTTACTTTTTTTCATTTCACATCCCTAGTTCTACACACACTCACAAACACACACACACACACACACACACACACACACACACACACACACACACACACACACACACGGTTTTTCCAGAGTTTTTTTGTGTACCTTCCTGGCTGTCCTGTAACTCTCTTTTCTCTGTTTACCATGATGACCTTGAACTCACAGAGATGCACCTGATTAAAGGCATGTGCCACCACCACCAGGCTAACATCCTAGTTCTTTAGGCCTTTGCACTTGGGAACATGGAAAAGGTTTTTCCTCAGTCATCAACAAACCAAATATAAAGGAAAACAAACTCTAAGTCCCCACAGTACTAGGAGGAAGAAGTATGTGAATTCCTCTGTCAACTCATTGTAATGGGGATGCTTTCCAATGCTTTCGTAAAATTCACTGAAAATAAAAAAAAGATTGATGAATTTAATTCCATATATTTTCCAATTGCACATGGTAAAATATAATTGAATAATGGTCAAAATAGAAAAATATTAACAACACATAACATACTTAAAAGGCTAAAATCCCTAATGCATACAGAACTCTTCAAATTTGAGGGGAAAGGGACAGAAGACAAAGAATTCTGAAAGAAACACAGAAAAGACCCCTAGGTTTTGGGGTCAGTCATCAATGAGAGACAAAGAGAGAGAGGAGAAGGGGAGGGAGAGAAGAAAGGGAGGGAGAGAGACTGAAAACTGAAAAACATACTAAGGCGTCGGGCATTGTTATATAATAAAAGAAAGCAGATCCATTTGTTAATTGAATGTGCTGACAGACACTGATACCTACCAATACTCCATCTGAAGCAACTGATGTCTAAAAGTCTGCCTCTGAAGATTGGCCTGTCTGCTCTCTGTAGCTGAGGACATTTCTAATTTACACAGTCTGGGAATCAGGTCAATAATGATTGCTTCAGAAAACTTTAAAAAAACATTAATAACATAAAGATAAGAAAAACAGCTCAAGAATGGTTGAAAAGCATCCTGTATTTGCAGAACACTTTCCTCATTGTCCATGGACTTGGGACAGAGAAAGAAAAGTGATGATGGAGAAGGTGGATCCAGACTGTAAGGTTCTAGCCCGACAATTGACAGATGAGTGTGGGGGTCAGATGAGTCCAGGCATCTGCTACAAGTTGACTAACTCACAGATCCATATCCAGGACCCCAGCCTGGGACAGAGGAAGGAGAGCAGATGTCTGACAAGCTTATAAGAGAAAACATACAACTATCTGGATCCCATTTTACAAGCAATAAAAGACCGTGAAAGGAAATGATTTTATTATCTTTAATAATATCCAGCTTTACTCTTGTATTTCTAGGGAGAGCAATGAGATTTAGTTTACCTGTTCAAATCTTGGCATCTGCTTTTATATTTTACTATGTAAGTTCTTAATCCAAATATGCTAAATGATAATAAAATACAAGCTGATCACTTGAGACTTATAGAAAATGGTTAAAATGAGAATAAGAAAGTAGTTTCTGATCTCATTAACAATAATATATTATGCAAAGTACTAGTATACACCTAAAACTATCTGGCTTGTGCTACATTGGATAAAAGAAAGAGGAATGTAAAATAATGGGGTAATCGGAAGCATTGTGATCTTTTTTTTTCCCATTTTAATACAGACATTTTCATTTGAAATGAGCAGGAAATCCATCAAATTCAATGTAACATATCCCAGCTCAATCACCAGTTCACACAGCTGATTCTGTCTGAGACACAGCCATGGTCAGGTGTTTTCTTGAGCCTTCCAAGGCCCGTCAAAGCAAAAGTCAGCAAGCCGGCCCACGCAAGTTTCCGTGCATGCTGACCTCATCCATGTTTGCAAACACTTGGTGAAGGACATGAGGTAATACAGCTAGGCCTTGCTTTCTGGAAAACTATTCTAAAGACAGAAAATCTGACAGGCCCACTAGTTTGCCTGGTCATTGTGGTAAAACAGTCTATTTTTCTCAGTAACTGCAGACTTCAGTTCATACTTGATCCTTCTGATACAGTCGGAAGGCAATATTCTAAATGTTTTAGTTTCTTTTTTCCTAGATCACATTTTTTCTTTCCATTTATTCACATAATCATCAACTATTCACCTCTCTACAGTTCAGACATGATCTTGTAAATAATAGGACAACAATATTTCAAAATAGACTATCAGCCCAGCACACACTCAGAAGAATATACATACATACATACATACATATACATATATGTATATTAGTTTACAAGAAATGAGTAAGCAAAAATGATCACTAAACGGAGAATTTTGTCTGATATTTAGTGCCTTTCTGTATGTTTACCAGTTTACCATTTGAGTGTAAAATGTATTGTCAAAATTGGTGTGTTGAAGATTAGCCGAAGGTGAACATTAGCTCATTACGGCTCTGACCCAATCGGTGAACACAGTCATGGTCTGCTGGTATCACCTAGGTGAAAACGAGGGAGGAGTGAGGCCATGCTGCAGGCAGTGGATTACAGCCCAGAGGCTTCAGAGGCTGCCAGTGTCCAAATTCACTCACCTTCTCTCTGCTTTATGGCTACCCCACGATGAGCTTTTCCTTCTACCATGTTCTGTGTCATCACTGGCCCCAAGATAAAGCTTAGTGAAGGTGGACTGAAAGTTCTAAAACTGTGGGTACAACTAAATCCTTTCTCCTGTAACTTGTTTTAATCAGACAGTTGTCAGTTGCCAAAAATGACTGACACACCATATCTATCTTAAAGTTGCTTCTGAGGGACCTAGGTCTGATCATTTCATTAAAAACAGCAAATAACAAATATTGATATTCTGAGGAGAACTTAACCAATGTGGCAGCATTTGACATTCAGACTTGTAAAAAAGGCAAAGACTGGTAGGATCTGAGTCTACCAAGCCCAGGAAACAGACTAAGTACCATCTCTTGCCCATGTATACAACAAATCATAAAGTGTTTAAAGTAGAGAAGCATTCCTGAAAGCTAGCTGCATCTTCCTGTTGTAATTTCACCCACAAAATTCCTTCTACTGATACTCTGGTCATGTATGAACACAGCATGGATTCATTGTATGAAGGAAGCCCATTCAATGTTTTAAAAAATACTTATTTTTTACTTTATTGTATGAGAAATTTACCTATATGTATATATGTGTGTCATACCATGTGTGTGCCTCGTTCCCACAGAGGACAGAAGAGGGTATTGGATCCCCTGAAAATAGAGGGGCAGTTTTTGGCCTCCATGTGGGTGCTTAGAAGTGAACCTATGTCCTTTGCAAGAGCAGCAAGTGTTTTTAACCACTAGGCCATCTCTCCAAGTCATAAAACACTCTTTTAGAATATTAAATTTTTATTTCAATTTATGTTTTTATCTTTAAAGCTTTTCATGCAATACATTTTATCATATTCTTCCCCCTCCAACTCCTCCTACATCCTCAACACCTCCCTACCAACCAAAGTCAAAAACAAAACAAAGCAAAACAAAACAAAAACCTTTTAAAGATTTGATTTTACTAAATGTTTCTGTATCTTCAATTTGTTGATTCTACTTCTTCATCTAACCAGCAATTACAGAACCACCATGTATTTCCATAATCATAAAACACATCCTCCCTTTATCCATCCAGAGAGAAACTCATGATTAAAAACCCAAATCCAACACTGACTACTTTCTCTTGCTCCTGTTCCCCTCTGTCCTCTCCAGGCTCAGAGCTGCTTACCTGAATCACTCCTCCCAAGAAGGAAACTGCTGCTGCAACCCCGATTCTCTGTAGCTCAAAGTCGGATAAGCCCAGCACACTGAAGTTGCTCTGTGTGGTGAGGTTCCTGCTGCTTTGAGGAACTAGCCTTTCCACAGCATTGGCTGATATCAAGGATGTCAAGGCAAAGGTGCCTGAAAATGAGAATGCTATTAGAAAATATCCATACAAACATTAAAAAGTTATTGGATTCTTTCATGAATGTCGAAAAGATAACAAGAGCTATTAGAAATGTGCTCTACTCCAGTGTACCCCATTGCTCTGCCTTTTATGCCACTCCCTGAAAGAAACAGTACATCTGACTTGCTTTGATTCCCACCAAGCTATCATGTCTTTCTGAGTTACGCACTTTCCTAACTCTCTGAATAGAGACTATCTAAGATGCAGGAGTGTGGCCTAGATATACATCCAGCCCTTCACATTCCAACAGTGCCACCTGAAGTACATCACTCTGGGTCTAAATTGCCTTATCCACTGAATGATACTTGTACTCAGACATTAGGGTTTGAGGAGAATAAAATGAGAAAAGCTTAAAGACCTTGATGGATAACTATAAACCTGTTGGCTAAAACATAAGGTCCTCTGATCTACCAAAACAAGCTCCTATCTTCCAAGATGTGGCCCAAATTCCATAGTCACAACTATCTACCCAGTTATTCCTCACCAGGCTATATGATTTCTACCTGCTATGATTTCATAACTCAGTAGACTTTATTTTTATGAACAAAATGCCAGGACCCATAAAATGATTAAACCCACCATGCCCTTTGTCTACTGCTATTAGGGTCTGATGGTTATTTCCTCAGAATATTCACAGCCTTGTTTACAAGCAGGACTTGGCTCAGTATGCTCCCCTCTTCCTGACAGGAGCTCTAATGCCTTTCTTCATGGCATAGGTTGTCTGAGAATATAGCAGCATGGACGAGAAATGCCAATTCCCACAGGAAAGGGTAAAGGAACACATGCTGTGTTGTACAAGCATTCCCTCATGTCATCACTTAAAGACCTTACCTTGTTCCAGTATGTGTGTGAGCCTTTGGGAAAAGGTACTCTATGAGTTATAGACAACTTAACACAGACAAGATAAGGCCAATAGAACCTGGTCTCAGTAGAAAGCCAGCACACTGTCTTCTTTTCTTACCAGAGCAGAGAGTTTGGAGAAGAGCTGTGGTACAAACTGTGGGTTTAGGACAATGTGGGAGTGTGGATCCATATGGACTTGGACTTAAATCCCTTAACTATTTCCTTGATCTCCTTGTCTACAAAAAGAGCACATTCTTCATCCTGTGACATTTTTAAAAGGCTTAAATGTTATATAAATATATCCTAGTTAGCACCAAATGGCATGTTGTCAACACCCATTAAGTGTCAACCACTCAGCTATATCTTAGTAAGACTGAGTTAATAATGTTGTTATGGTTATACTCTATTCTCTATTCTCTGAGCAGTTATGGTATACAAATACATAGAGAAAAATCAAGTATTTGCCTCTCCATGATCTAGGTGTTCTTAATAAATCAATAGACATTGTAAAAAAAAATACTAATCTGTGATGTTGTAAGAAACTTTGTGAGTTTTTTCCTAGTTCACCTGAAATGTATATATAATACAAATTAATGTCCACTTTAAAGGATTGCGTTTAGACAAGAACATGTAAATCTCTATAAGTATACACATTGCACTGAAACATACACTTATATACAAACAGACATATGTACATGTGCACACATGAACATATATGTACTAAAATATGTATTTTTAATATATATGCCTCATAAAATAGAGATACATTTTGAGAATTAATTCATTGTGGCCAATTTCACTTTATATGCACATCACAGTACACTTACCAAAACTATATCAAATATGATACCAAGTGTGGAAAATATTATGAACCACATATTATGAACAAAAATGTGACCTGCCTTTTTGTTGCCTGAAACATGTCATTAGGTAAAGACGTGTGTGTGTGTGTGTGTGTGTGTGTGTGTGTGTGTGTGTGTGTGTGTGTGTATAAAACCTCTTGTGAAAATGCCAGTTCTAATTAAGCATGTCTGCAGTGGAAGCCAGTATCTTTGCATACCTAACAGGCTCCTTCAGAACACTGTTTCACAGATCAAGTGTGGCAAGTCTATAATGACTGTGGCAAGTCTATAATGACTGCTAACTTTTGCTCTCTCACTCACTCATAACAAAGTTTAGTGATGTAAAAAAATTTATGCAAGTACAAATCATTTTATGAAAAAAAATATATATATTATATATATATATATATATATATATATATATATGATATAAGCAAAAATATAGTCTCCCAAGATTTCAATCCTAATTTTCAGAATCCAGAAATATGTATGTTCCATATCAAGAAATCATAAATATAACAGGTGAAATTAAGTTCACTAGTCAGTTGGTCTTACAATACAATTATCCTGGATTGTCTGGATATAGACAGTGAAATCACAGCATCTTGTAAATACAGAAGATAGAGGCAAGAATGTGAAGTCAGAGAGAGGTCTGAAAATGCCACCACTGGCCATGAAAACCACTGGAAGGCCAGGAGTCTAGGAATGCAGGAAAGCTTCTAGAAGACAGAAAAGTCAGGAAAATGAGCTGAAGCACACAGAAAGAAACACAGCCTCGCTGACTGCTCATTTTTGGGTCTGGAACACTTATTCAGAGCACCTCGACCTCCAGATCTATTTAGAGTTAACTTCCTCGGTTTCAAGCCACTTATCTTGTGATAATTTGTGACAGTAGGAAAGTAATACAATCAATAACAAACTGACCACAGGTGACATATTATAAATGTTAGTCCTCAGAGCCTTAGATGTCTCACAAATTGAATAGCAATGTCTGCAGATATTTCTATTGAAATATATTTTGTTATTAGCTGAATATTTAATATTAAGATGTCATTTTATAATAGGAAAACTTTTTGTTGCATTAATATAAGTAAGTATTAAGTAAAACACAATATACTAATTGTGTAGCTCTTACTATGGAATGAGGAAGAGGTCATTTTATTTAAAAAGTAACAACTAGAGTTTCAAAACTTTGCCCAGGGTCATGCAGGTGATGAACAACAAATGAGGCATGTGCTTAGGTGTAGCTCATTCAGAAATGCAGCCCATTCTATCACCAAAATAATCATGACCAGTCACCTTTTGTATTCATTTTTGTGTTTCTCAGAGATACAGAGTGAGGTAGAGTAAAATACACTGGGTAAGCTGGGCCATGGTAGTGCACACTTTTAATCCCAGCACTCAGAAGGCAGAGGCAGGTGGATCTCTGTGAGTTCAAGGCCAGTCTGTCCTGTTCCAGGACAGCCAGCAATACACAGAGAAACCCTATCTTTAAACAAAACAAAACAAAACAAAAAGATACACTAATTAAAGGGTCCTGTAGAATCTACCTAAAGGAAACATATCATTCAGTTCATGAACCAAAGAAATACACCCAAAAAAATTTTAATATTTGAACAACTAAATTTTATAATCTTTGTTTTCTTTCAAATTTTTACAATCTCTTATTCCATTGTAAACTCAGCAATGTTTCTATTTTCAATTTCTTTTATAGCACAGGAATATAGCAATGAAACAGAGTATCTATCTAATAAATATGCATACCTCACATATAATAGTAGGGTAGAATGGTTTTGAAAAGGTAAGCAGGAGCTAATAACCACCCTGAGTCCCTTTTCTTAGTTATATGAGAAGCTTAGGCATAGACAGTAATTAATACCTGTGGCAACATGGCGTCCCATTCCAAATATCGCATAAATGATGGCTGGAAACAGAGATCCATATAAACCAAAAACTGGGTGTACAGATGAAAGAATAGCGAAGGACAGCCCTGTGAAGAAGTCCAGAATAGTTAAGACCATCTCATGTCCTCAAGATACAGTACACAATAAAACAGTGACTGACACATATAAAGCCAAAATGAATATCTGAATTCTACTTACTAGCAAAACAAGTACTAGCATTATTGTACTAATCAAGGGGAAGTTGCTCATCCATTCATATGCATATTTCAATTCTCAAGACCACGTGATTTTTCATCATTTTTACATTTATTTTACATACCAATCAGTTTCCCCTCCCTCTTCTCCTCCTGCTTATTCCCCTACCTCCCTCTCCCCCATGCCCCATCCACTCCTCCTCCCCTTTCTCCACTCAGATGGAGAAGGCCTCCTAAGGGAATCAACCAAGTATAGCACATCAAAATGACATATCTTTGCACTACTGTTTTTCTCTTGAATGCAGAGATGTCCAGAAGGAAAAGTTCATTTGGAGACCCTTCTTAGTGAAAGTTTCCATGATAATGTTGAAGCTAAACATCTCTAGGCACACTCACAGTTTAGAAGCATTTCATATGTCATTTTATTTGTGCAACAACATCTGTGTAGTAGGCAGAAACAGTAGTTTTACCGCTGAACAGATGAGAAGCCTGAAGTAGAAGGGGGTGTGGGCCTGGGTGGTACAAGGATAACTTAAAGTTAGCAGGGGGACTGACTGCCTGTGTGGACAAGCTGTGAGTAAGTACAGCAACAGGGCCAAGACACAATCCTATCCACTTTCCTCTCAGTGAACCCTAGACTGTATGTCAACTATAGGTTCTTACAGTGGGAAAAAAAAAAAACATGACTTTGCTTATTCAGTGAGTACATAAACTACAACTTACAATGGTTCATCTGTATCTTTCATGGGTACTACTGTCTACAAAGTTTGTGTGTTGTACCTACATAAAACCTTTTCCTATAGCTGCCTAAATGGCCACTGATGATTTTAATGTTAACAATACATGAATTAGCACAAGTTCACTAAGACTTCCTGTCTGCAGCTGTTCTTGGTATTAAATACTAATTTCTAGGGCAGATTCTGAAAGTCCATTTGAGTTTAATGCTGAGCATTTAGTTGGACAATAATGATTGTGCTCTGATTAAAATATGTGGAATTCCTACCAATGTTTCCTTTTTAAAGCTTGTTTACTGGTAATGGAATCCCTGGGCCTGGTGAAAATGAATTAAAATTAAATACAGAAGAGTCAGCAGATACTGCACTGGAATTTCAGAAAAAACAGTGGTGTGGAGTACAATCAGGCTGGTGGGCAGGGTTAAAATCAGGTGCAATTATGGAACCCCGGTTGGCACTGGAAGGCTAAATGTTCCCACCCCTACCAACTAGCCCCTCTTAGTAGCTTTCATATAAATGACTTTGTAAGAAGGACTGTTTACATCAATACTATGGAGGGATTGAAAATAACAACCACTCATTTTTTTCAGCATATGTTTTAATCATCCACTTTCACCAGAGCCAGAGAAGTAGGCTGTGGTGGCACAGGACTTGCTTAGCATGGCTCTGAGTTCAATCTCTGGGGAAGAAGGGGGAGTCCAGATAATAAAAGAATAAAACAATGTGGCCCATGTTAACCAGATCACCCTAATCTAGTAAATCAGTAGTGATATGAAGGGAAAGAGCATGAGGCACATCTAACAGAAACACTTTAATACCTCCAGTGAAATCAAAGGGATGCTAGATTCTACTGCCTGTGGTCACCTGGACAGGCTCTTAACTGGGAACCATTTGGCTGCATTTTTCACTATCATCTGTAATAAGCAAATGTAAGCATCAAGTTGGAGTAGTCAGTTCTCTCTTCCACCTGGATAATCACCTCTCAATTATCTACCTAATAAGAAGAACATTCATCTCTCTAGTTTAATGCAAATAAAATACATAATGAAAACAGTTTGAAAAGTTCGTTTCAGAGATGGAAGGATGGTTCAGTGGTTAAGAGCACTTGCTGGCCTTGCAGAGGGTCCAAGGCTGATCTTTACCACCTACACTGGGCAGCTCACAAATGTCTGTAACTCTAGCTCCAAGGAATTTAATGCCCTCTTCTGGCTTCTATGGCCATGGTACACATGTTCACATACACACAGATACAGACACATAATTTAAAAATAAAACAAATTTTTTAAAAAAGTTTCTCTGGATCTCACATTTATATGAATTTAAGAAGAGAATAATCATGGAAAATATATTAGTCTCAAAATGTGACGTTATTTTCTTTGTTTTCTTTTTTTTTCTTTCTATTCTGCTTTTTTGTTTGTGATAGGGTCTCACTATTTAACCCAAGCTCCTTAAACAAGGAAATCTTTCTGCTTCCTCCTATTGAATGCTGAGATAAGAGGCATAAGTGGCTGTATCCAATTTAAGACATTTTTAAAAGATCTATAAAGTAAATATGAAATGTCATTTTGTTGTCATTACTCTTCTTATGGAAGAATAACCTTGAAGACTAGAAGTGATGTACACATTTCCTTTATCATATGAGACTTTTATTCTTTAAATAAACCTAGTTCTTGCTAATGTGGGAGTAAACAATGGCCATATTAAAAGAGGAAAAAACTAACACATTTATATAATTTGGGAACTTCAATTACACTTTCTATAAATAATAATTGCAAGACCCAATAGCATCCTCCTCACATAAATACTTCTACAGAGGAGAGAGTCAGATCATTTTTTTCTGACTCATCTATTGTTTCACAATATAAATTACATGTATTTTTGTCACACATTTGTATTCATAGAAGCTACACTATGTTAAATCCTCCAAAATTAGAGAAAGTTATCAGTTAGTTAGAGGTATTTTCGAATTAGCATCATTGTTTGTCCTTTCTCTGCTTTTACAAAATGATATTCAATATAGATATGAGCAGAGCAGCAACTCCATAATGCTATTTCCTAAAAAAATACTGTTACTAATGCTAGAAGGCCTTGAAACATGCAATTTTTGAGCAAACCTTTTGTGAGTATAGCAATGGTCTATCATAGAAGGGCAGAAAGCACTCCAATACTAGATTCTAATATTAATATCAGGAGGTCAGCCCTCGGGAACCCTGCCAGCCTTTTGAGAATCCCTGAGGTCAAGTGGGATGCTCTCTATCAATCAGCCTTCCTCTCCATCCCAGCACAAACTGAGAAGAGTTTCCTGACTGTGCTTGCCTGATGGCCAGAAGGACTTGAAAACTGATAGACATCCCGGTCTCTACATCTTTTACAATAACCTTCTGGCTGGGGTGACCAGAAAGTGACTCAATCTCTATTGGTAAGAAAGACAACAAGTTATCAGATAGAAAGTGATTTTTACATTAAGGACATCCACTTTTACTTCAGTTTCAGAGCAGTTTGTTTGACACCAGCATAAAGAATGAAAGACTGTATCCAGAAACTGAGTAATTCAGGACTGGGCACAGGTATCAGGATTAGACCTATAAAGCCATTCTATTAGAGGTATTACATTTTTAAGATCTGTAGATGTTCATTTAGGATCCCACATTATAACTGAAAGGTCAAGCATCCAGAACTCAGATCCATAGCTTTGTTCCTCTCTGGTATTATAGTATATTTTATAGGTTTTAGTTCTTATTATTGGCTCTAATGAGAACTAATACAACCCCGAAAACAACAGCTAAACCAGCTCACTCACAATGGAATGCACTGTCCATCCTTGTCACAACACCTTTAGTTATCATGGGTTGACTTGTGGTCCTCATATAAGTAAATCCTAACCCTCAACTCCTCAGAATGTTAAATAAATATTGAGAATATGATCATTATGGACACTTTAAATAAAGTTTTATTGTAATGTGGGTAGGGGTTAACTCAATTTGAATAGTATCATTTAGAGAACATCTTATGAAGGGCAAGAGAAGTACACCCAAATGTCAGATAAAGACAGAAGTATAAATTAGGGTATTGTTTCTTTTGGCCAAAAGAATACTAACAACTGTGGCAAAATACCAGAAGTAAGGAGAGAAACATGGAATCAGACAGATTCAATCATAGGGACACCTACATTTGAGACTTTTAGACTCCAACACTATAAGACAGGTTTCTGTGATGCTTTTTGATGACAGCCCTATGAAAACCACACAGTGTCACTGTTTGGAGGGGGACAAAAGCTGAAGGCATTTGGCAGTAGGTACTCAACCTCACATTCTGAGTAAAGTCAAAATTCTTACTCTTGATAAATACTGAATAGCAAAACCTTCAGATTTCTATTCCATAACATATGAATCTTCGCAAGTTCATTTAAATTTTGTTTTGAGTAAGCGTGGAGAGTTTATGGGGCTAAATGTAAGAAAAAAAAACAGTCCTTGGAATGTGTATGTGTGATCAGTCCTCAGATAGCAAAAATGAAACCTCATTCCATCTCTGACACGTGATGCCATAATTAGAACTGTGTGCTCAGAACTCGGTCATGGGAAAATTAAAGAAATGTAAGCCAAAGTGGATCCACAGTATTTGGAACAGTGGCAAGTATGTGAAAGTGTTGATGACTTGAGTTTCCACCTAAGTAATGATGTTTAACTGTCTTTAAACAGCATTGTCTTAGTCTTTTCGATTTCTAGAAAGAAATGGTGTCAGCCCATTAAGAACACTGAATACTCGGTTCATACAAAACCCTTGAGGCTCCTGGTCTCCTGTTCATCCTCACTGAATCTAGCCTGAGTCTCTATTACAACGTTAATGTGTGTGTGATTAGAACTATGTAGCCAGGCAATCTAAGAGATCTGAGATTTTTACTTTAAAATCAAAGTTGTTAACTTTAACTTAACAATTTATATCACTTGATAAATCATAATACTAGTCGAACAACACCCTTTTGATAAAGATAATTTACATAAGCAAAGCTAGCTAGTGACCAAAGCTTACTCATTTCTTATAAAAACCTGGAATTTGGGAGGTGGTAGGTTGACTTAATCAGCATTTGGGAGTATTTTGAATTAATTCAGAACTCCTCCTGAAGCCAGGCCTGCGCTGGCAGGCTAAATGCTCCCTACCAGCCAGTACCTTTTAGCACTTTCAGCATAAGCAACTTTTAAAAAAGCATTTCATTGGCCTATGGATGGATGGATGGATGGATGGATGGATGGGTGGATGGATGAGTGGGTGGGTGGCTAGACAGAAGACAGACACACAGATGGCATTTTCATCCCAAGGAATAAGGGATAAATTCTGTATGAGAGAGTTTGGAATATGGAAAAACTACAACAATGGGACATGAAGAAAGAATATGAAGAGCCCATCTCATGCTACGTATCACATACCAATTGCCTTTTCAGTGAGGTTGTAAGTACAAAAGATATTCACTAACCCCACCTCAGACAAAGGGCTGATCTCCAAAATTTGCAAAGAACTCAAGAATATAGTCTCCAAAACACCAAATAATCCAATTAAAAAGTGGGATACAGAACTAAATAGAGAATTCTCAACAGAGGAATCTAAAATGGCTGAAAGACACATAAGGAAGTGTTCAACATCCTTAGCCATCAGGGAAATGCAAATCAAAACAACTCTGAGATACCATCTTACTCCTGTCAGAATGGCCAAAATCAAAAACACCAATGACAGTTCATGTTGGAGAGGATGTGGAGAAAGGGGAACACTCCTCCACTGCTGGTGGGAGTGCCAACTCATACAGCTACTTTGGAAATCAGTATGGTGATCCCTCAGGAAAATGGGAATCAGCCTACTACAAGATCCAGTAATTCCACTCTTAAGCATATACCAAAAGAAGCACATTCATACAACAAGGACATCAATGATGTTCATAGCAGCATTATTTGTAATAGCCAGAACCTGGAATCAACATAGATGCCCCTCAACTGAAGGATGGATAGAGAAAATGTGGTACATTTACACAATGGAGTACTACTCAGAGGATAAATAAATAAATAAATAAATAAATAAATAAACAATGGAATCTTGAAATTTGTAGGCAAATGGATGGAACTAGAAGAAACCATTCTGAGCAAGGTAACTCAGTCACAAAAAGACAACATGGTATGTACTCACTCATATATGGATTTAGGATTACCAGCCCACAATCCACACCACCAGAGAAGCTAAGAAACAAGGAGAACTCTAAGAGAGACATACATGGTCCCCCAGAAAAGGGGAAAGGGTCAAGATCTCCTCAGCAAATTGGGAGCATGAGGAGAGGGAAGAGGGAGCTAGGAGAATGAGAAGGGGAGAAGAGGGGGAGTGAGGAGCACATGAGAGAGCAGAAGTTTAAGTTGGGGGAAGAAGAGAGGAGAGCAAGATAGGAGATACCATACACAGGGAGCCATTATAGGTTTAATGAGAAATAAGGCACTGGGGAAATGTCTGTAGATCTACAATGATGGCACCAAGTAACAATCTAAGCAACAGAGGAGAGGCTACCTTAAATGTCCTCCCCTGATAATGAGATTGATGACTGACTTATATGCCATCCTATAGCCTTCATCCAGAAGCTGGTAGAAGTGGAAGACACCCACAGCTAAACACTGAACTGAACTGAACTGGAATCCAGTTGCAGGGAAGGAGTGATGAGCAAAGGGGTGAAACCCACAGAAACAGCTGACCTGAGCAAGGGGTAACTCTTGGTTCCCAGACTGATAGCTGGGAAACCAGCATAGGACTTATCCAGACCCCATGAACATGGGTGTCAGTGAGGAGACCTCGGAAATCTATGGGGCCTTTTGTAGTAGATCAGTACTTATCCCTAGCATATGAATAGACTTTGGGATCCCATTCCACACAGAGGGATACTCCCTGAGCCTAGACACATGGGGGTGGGCCTAGGTCCTATCCCAAAGGACATGACAGAATCTAAAGACCTCCTATGGAAGGCCTCACCCTCCCTGGAGAGCAGAAAGGGTATGTGATAGGTAGGGTGTTATTTGGGGTTGCAGTGAAGGAGGGGAGGTAGGGGGAACTGGGATTGACATATAAAATAATGTTGTTTCTAATTTAAATAAAACACTGAGAGAAAGAAAACAAGACAGCAAAAAAAAAGGAAGAAAATTGAGGAAGGATGTGCCTGAGGAGCTTCCTCATTCAGAACTAGGAAGTAGGGAAACCATCTCGTGGAATAGGAGGTGTGTGTAAACTGGCTTTCCCTCTGCCTCTCCCCTTCCATTTCCTTTCTACCTCCTCTTTCTTCCAAATTTTCTTCTAATCTCTTTTCACCATATTTCATATTTCCTTTGGTTTGGGACTAAGTGACAACATCTGGAATATTTTAACATTGAGGAAGGTGAGGGTAAGGATCTGGAACCACCACAGCTACGCTGTTCATTTTCTTTGCAGTACCACTCTTATGGTGTTTTATTTACACAGCAATTATCTTCATGTTTATTATTTTTGTATGTGTGGAAGCACATGTGCATTTGTGCACATTGAGGTCAGGGTGGATATCAGTACTGCCTTCCATCTTTTTCTACTTTTATTTTTGAGACTGTTTCACACTGGGGCCTGGAGCTTCCTGATTCATTACTCCTATTCTGCCTCTGGAAGTATAAGCCCACACTAAAGCATGGGTCCTAGGGATGGAGCTCAGTACCTCGTGCTTGAACAGAAGTAGTTTGCCCACTGAACTAGCTCCTTTTGTTTGTTTGTTTGTTTGTTTGTTTGTTGAGACAGGGTCTCTCAACATCGATCTGGATATTCTGGAAACTCACTAGATAGACCCAGCTGGCCATGATGTCACAGATTCACCTGCCTCTGCCTCTCAAGTGCTGGGTGAGCTATCACTTACATGCCCTTAAATCTCTTAATTGATCTACATCATATTGTAGCTCTATAATATACAATGGGAAATGCCAAACTGATATTTTAACCTCACATATGTAGTTTATAGTAACATAAATATTATATACTTAATTAGATAACTAAACATTCAGACATATAACAAATGATTGGACCCTAAGAAAGGAAAAATATCTACACTGATTATTGAGTGATAAATTATACAATGGCCAAAGTATGAAGAGAAAATGGTTAAGGGTGGAGTTGAGATCACTTTACACAGAGGAAAAATGTTTAAAATAGAAAATACAAGCAAATAGTTTCCTTGGTTCCTGGGGTAGAAAGCTGTTTAATATGTTCCTGTGCTATGGCAAATGGTACTTCAGAGGTACAGGGTCTTATGCATGGACACTTATGATCATGTCTATGACTATGGAGGATAGAAGTTTCACCTTTCAGGAGCTTCTCAGCCTACAACTTCCTCAGTGCTGAATAGAAAAAAAAAATATGCAGGCCAGGAGGTTGCATCTTCAATCCATCACTATGTCCCTTACATAGTGAACTTCATTCTTGTTGATATTCCATGAGACACAGGCAACCAAAGGAGACAGACAGAGAGAACTTGCCTCTCATTTAAAGTAAGAGTGACACCATTGTTTGAGGAGAAAGAGAAGGGTTGATCAACAGAAACAGGGGATTCCTGGGAAATCAGCTGTCTTACTGACCTATTTTGACTATGATTGAGAAGGCTTGCCCAATCCCATGGACCTACGCATGAATATTAGCAGTACATAGAGCTCCCACTGGAAAAACTGTCTGCTCAAGTCTAAAAAGACTGCTAGTACCTCTGCATCCTGGACTAAGCCAGCAAAGAAGCTACTATTCCTTCCATGGCTTCTTTGGCCCTCCTGGATATCTTAGCAGCCCTCAAAACTCTGACCAGAACTAAGTCAAGGGCTTTCAGAGTGGCCGAAGAAGATGAGATAAATATGAGCAAGAACTGACTGCAGCTGAAGGAAAATGATGGACTCAGATGTAAGGCCATGTGTGAGGTTGAAAGAGACAATAATGATGCATAAATGTTTTCATAATTTATAACTTTACATTTTACTATATATGCAAATGGAGGTACAATCCAAATAGAAAAAAATGGAGGAGAGAGGACAACTTGTGAGCATCTATGCTCTCCCTCTACCACTTGAGTCCTAGAGATTGAACACAGGTCATCAGGCCTGGAGTCAAGCACTTTGACACACTGCACTGTGTTAATGGACTTCAATCTATAAGTTTAAAAAAATGACTAGGGAGGGATATATGGGAGGACTTGGAGGGAGGAAAGTCATGGAGTAATGATGCAATTATAATACCAAAAATTTTAAAAATTATAAAACATGCAATGAGAATTTCAAAGAGATGTTAGAAATAGCAACAAAATGTAAATTTTTTTAATGTTAAAAATAATAAAAGGCTTTTTAACAGGTATGCTTTACATCCTAGAAGCAAATTATTGTTAATATTGTATCTAGAAACATACAGTCTCTAACTAGACAGGCCTGGGTCACTTCTTGTTCTTGATGGCAGATAACATTGGCTTACCGGAACCAGTGCCTGAATGTGGAAGAACGGTTACCCGTAGTGGCAGTAAAATGAAAATATGTGGGTAAGAAATACTACCATAGATGTGTAACTTCATATAGAGGCCTGGGTGTCAATACATAATACTATGTGTTAAAATAATTTTTGGAATGACTAAACAAGAATTAGCTAACTATGTACCACTATAGGGATGACTATATTTTTTGGTACAATTATACTATGAAATACAGCTGTTAAAAAGTTTGAGTAGAAACTACTGCCATTAATCTGGAGGAGGAATTTGTGATGTGTTATGACACATGCCAACAAGTTTCAAGATTACATGATTGGCATGGTAATTTTATGTGAAAATACAAGAAGGAGGCTAGTGTCTTTATACATCTATGAGGTAAGATTTCTGTCTTGTATTATGAGTTTATAAATGCTACACCATTTAAACATTTTCAGTGAAAACTACAAAGTGTTCTTATTATCATCCTGAATTTTATGAAAGTTATCAGGATACTAATTTTCTCCAACGGGATGATTGCTGTTTGCCTTTTTCAGAGCTTGCTATAAAGGCTACAATGGGAGACACTCAAGCCTGGTAGAAAGGAAAGCGAGGAAACTACCAGCATTCCAGATAGGTAGGTACATGTTGGCAAACACATCTAATAACAAATCAACCCCATGGCTTGTGATTAAGGTACACATGTCACACCGTCAAAGGCTAGATATGAGCAGAGAATGGCAGAACCGCATGCATGGTTATAACCGCAGGTACTGTAAGGAAATAAGGAAAAAAATGATAAAGCAGTATGTCCAATGTCCTTCCCTGACCTTTGCATGTTCACATCATATACAAACATGAACATGCACCATATACATGCACCACACGTACACAGAGAGAGGGGGGAATAAAAACCCAACTTAATATGAACAGAGGAGGCTGGAGACATGGTTCAGCAGTTAACAGCATGTACTGCCATTACCGAAGACCGAAATGAATAACAACTGCCTTTAGCTATAGTTTCAGGTGATCTGACACCCTCTTGTCTCCTTAGACACTGTATGCAAGAAGTACACATAAACTTATACAGAGATACATACATGCACATAAATAAAAATAAATATTTTGCCACTAATGTTGTTTTTATTTTTATTTTAATTAGAACGATTATTTTACATGTTAATCCCAGATCTCTCTCCCTCCCTTCCTCTCCTGACCCCCCCTCAACTAATACCCTACCTACCCCATACCCTATCTGCTCCCCAGGGAGGGTGAGGCCTTCCGTAGGGGGTCTTCAGAGTCTGTCATATCCTTTGGGGGGCCTAGGCCAACCCCCTTGTGTCTAGGCTCAGGGACTATCCCTCCATGTAGGTTGGGCTCCCAGAGTCCATTCCTATGCTAGAGATAAGTACTGATCCACTACAAGGGGCTCCATAGCGAGGTCTCCTCACTGACTCCCACATTCAGGGGGTCTGGATCAGTCCCATGCTGGTTACCCAGCTACCAGTCTGGGGACCAAGAGCTCTCCCTTGTTCAGGTCAGCTGTTTCTGTGGGTTTAATCAGCCTGGTATGGACTCCTATGCTCACTTGTCATGCTAATTAACAAAATCAGAAATGAAAAGGGGGACATAACAACGGACACTGAGGAAACCCAGAGAATCTTCAGGTCATACTTTGAAAACCTGTACTCCACAAAATTGGAAAATTTAAAGGAAATGGACAATTTTCTGGACAAATATCACTTACCAACATTAAATCAAGAACAGATAAGCAACTTAAACAGACCTACATAACCTCTAATGAAATAGAAGTAGTCATCAAAAGTCTCCCAACCATAAAAAGCCCAGGGCCATATGGCTTCAGTACAGAATTCTACCAGAAATTCAAAGAAGAGCTACTACCAATACTCCTCAAATTGTTCAACACCATAGAAGCAGAAGATTCATTGCCAAAATCTTTTTACGAGGCTACATTATCTTGATACCCAAGTCACACAAAGACACACTAAAAAAGGGAACTACAGACCAATATCCCTCATGAACATAGATGCAAAAATACTCAATAAAATACTGGCAAACCGAATCCAACAACATATCAGAAAAATCATCCACCATGATCAAGTAGGCTTCATCCCAGGGATGCACGGTTGGTTCAACATTTGAAAATCTATCAATGTAATCCACCATATAAGCCAACTGAAGAAGAAAAACCACATGATCCTCTCACTAGATGTTGAAAAAGGCTTTGACCAAATTCAACATCCCTTCATGATAAAGGTCCTGGAGAGATCAGGAATAACAGGAACATACCTGAACATAATAAAATCAATATACAGTAAGCCTACAGCCAACATCAAACTAAATGGAGAGAAACTCAAAGCTATTCCTCTAAAATCGGGAACAAGACAAGGCTGTCTCCTCTCTCCATATCTTTTCAATATTGCCCTTGAAGTTCTAGCTAGAGCAATAAAAATAAATATTTAAAATTAAAATGAACACAGGACTTCAAAAGAAATTCTCTGACCAAAGGCATATGCCTTTACCATTGTCTAAATTTCAGGCATTAATTAATCAGTATCTTGACAATGTTCTCTTTTTAGTTCCACATGAGTTTTATTTTAGCTTTGCCAGTGTCAGTATTTGACAAACCCCTCAGCCAAATTCCAAAGAAACTACAATCCTTGAAATGGCACTGGAACTAAAAGTATTACTAAAGGAAGGTGGATTGGGAAGAAATGATGTTCTTGCTTAAGTTCCATTAAAATATCTTACTTTGAATATTGGACAAAGATACATGAAAACCTGAGACAATGAAGTTGGAAGAAATGGAGATTGTAAAGTATAAATGCATTTCATCTCCAAGGGTGGTGAAATAATGATAAGCCTCCCTCAGAGAGGACCAATCAAGAGGTGATGCACTTGTGTAAGAAAGCTAGATTCTAAGAAATAGAATATTTTAAATTACATTATTAGGATAGTGTGTCCCTTGAGAAGCATCACTGGGGTACTGAGTGAGGTAAAGGGCCTATGAAGGTATCACCTGGTCCAAGCCAGATAGGAAAACTCATACAGAAATGTTAGAATTAGGAGCATCCACAGCCATGGCCTTGGACTCAAAAAGTTGCTTCTGAAAAGCTTAATCCAAGTGGAGAGAGTAATAATCAAGTGTGATCCCAAACAAGTGTTCTAACACAGCTTCTAATACCAACAGCACAGTTTATATGGAGGGAGTAAAAATGGCCTGTTCATGACTCCATGGAAGCTTCAAAGGAAGTAATAACCTTGGCACTGGAGGGATGATTCATAAGAATTTTCATAAACATCTGTTACTACCATTCCTAGTATCTGCTGGATCTTCAGCTATAGAATCCAGAATCCATCAATACATAATGCATCACATTATAATAAAAATTAATTACTTCATTTTAAAGATGAAATGTCAAATGCATTCAATTTAGTAGTAACAAAACATATAGGCAAGTTAGTGGTGAAATTGTTTTTTCAAACAACTTTAAATCTCAATAAATTATAGTTTGAAAATGACTAATAGGAATCACAGAACTTTCCTCTTGACAATTGTACAGTGTGTGTGTGTGTGTGTGTGTGTGTGTGTGTGTGTGTGTGTGTGTGTGTGTACAGGTTCATGAACATGTGTCTATGCATGTGCATGTATATGTACATGGGTGCATGTGTATGTGAAGGTCAGAAGCTGATGCCATATATTTTCTCCAGGGGGTCTCTTACTCAACATAGAGATCACTGGTTACATTACACTGTCTGGCCAGCAAATTTAGAGTTCTTCCTCTTTCTTCCTCATCACTGCTGAGATTACAGGCATGTTCTCTATCTATTTACATGTGTACTGGGGATCTGAACTCACGTTCTTATGCTTGCACAGCAAACACTTGTCCAAATGAGTTACATCCCCAGCACTGGCACTTCTACTTTTTAATATTTCTAGAAGAATGTGTGCTATATTGTCACACTCATTACTGAATAAGAACTATATTGAAAACTGCAGTGAAGTAACCACTTCATGGAAAGAATCTATAGTACACATGAGACCATGTGTGTAATAGGACACTCCCTTGCAGAATAGGGCTTAATTATCTTTTCAAAGATAGATTACAGACAGCCACTTCACTCTGAAGGCTTTAATTTCCAAGGATAATGTAGCTACTCCCAGGGAGGATTAGTTACTTCATATGATTCCAGGGGATAAGTATTCTATACCAAATACTGAGGCCCTTATGAAAATCAGGAAATCCCAAACAATAGAACAAGTACACAAGGCCAATCTCTTGCTCTGAGAAAAACTAAGCAGCCAGTGCCTTCATAGACCATGGCATGCCACCACCCTCTGGGCTGGTACTTGTTTCCCACGCAGTACAATCTAAGCAAAGGTAGTCTGGACATCCACTATCAGATGAGAGCCTCACCTATGAGCACTTGAGGCCTTGCCACACACTAACTAGAAAACCAGGTCTGTCAATGCCGCTAGCTCTCTAAACTCTAATTCAGACCCATTTCTTCACAGAATCTTAGACAAGTTCAGATCCTGAGTTGCTCCTACACTGAGTATGTCTTACATTTTTTTGTTTGGCTCCACAAGCTGACACATGGGATAAGACATTACACTCTTATCCCCAGGTGTCTGAGTTTGTCTTAAGCAACATCCATGAGCCTGACACTAGTCTTAGGCCAAAGTTCTATCAATGTAAAAACACGAATGTGACCTCAAAGAGGGCAAGAGATGGTTCATCTGGAGCCAAATATGAGTGACTGTGGCCTAGTAACTCAGATTTAGGTTAATCCCAAGATTTTAACAGTTCTATGAAGCTTTCACTCACAGAACAAAGAAAGCTATAAACGGTGATGCTTTCCCAAACACTGGTAGGAACATGAGTGAGGTGGGATGTAGCAAAGCTGAGAGACCCTTGGATGCTTCAGGTGACATATTTTGCACTTAGATTGGTGAAAGGTAGTGGTCCACTGAGTTACTACATTGCAAAGGCAAACTAGTGCACTATTTCTACATTACAAATTATCTACCTAATGGTCACAAAGCAGTTAAGTCAGGAACAGAGGAAGACAGTAAATGGCTCTAAAGAGAGCTAACAATGGCTGGGATAATATGGCTCTGAACCTGCACCATTCCAAACACTGCAGTCACTGAAAATATGATTAGTTAATTGGCCTTGAAGAGGTTCATCTGAAGGTTCAACTTCTATCTGGGAACTCTCATTTACAATTCTATCTTTTCAGAACAGTGCCAGAACCTTGGCCCAAAGTGTGGAACAGAAGTTCTCAGGTTCCTCTCTGTCCACTCCATTCCTCTCTCAGGGGAGTGCTGAAAATCACAGGGGTCTAAATTGAACAGACTGAAAAAGACACTTTCTAGAAGGAGGTGATCCATATCCTAGGGGAGTCTTTTCTGTATTCTACCATTTTATCACATGCTGAGCATGAGGAAATGATCAAGCTCCCCCAAGAGCAAGCTCTCACCTGTTTGCTGCATTTCCCACAGAACCCTCAGACTTTGTTAGGTCTGTCCTCCCCAGCTTAGCCAGAACTGTGTTCCACCTACTAACTTATCTGACAAAGTGGTTGTCATTCTCCAAAGGCCTCAGTGTACACACACAGCTTTTAGCAGGTCCCTCCAATGAAAGAGTAATGAATAGGAACCTGTTCTTTAATGCCATATGTCTATATGTAACTAAACCATGGCAGTTTTTTAATAGTTACTTTGTTCCCTCTACTGGTCCAACTTTTACCACAAACCATTCATTTATGCATGTTATGTTATGTTATGCTATATTGACAAGATTGTATTGTCTTAATATTCCTGAATAAAAACGGAATTTCTTTGGCAGGTTCATGGGTTATATAATCTATTAAAGGTAAAACTCGCTGAAACCAATACTCCACCAACATTCAGTTTAAAAAAACCCTTACAAACCAACAGCAGAATGGTATATTCAATGTTGAAATAACAAGATCATATTCTCATACACTTAAGTTCACATTTCTGAAGAAATAAAAAATAATAAGACCCTTGTGGGATAGATTGTTGTCTTATACTTTTCTGTCTCTTTCCAAGAACATAGCAAAAGATTATATATTCTGTCAAATATTTTAATAGAAATAGTGAGGCATATTTTAGCATTCTTGAAAAAAATTAGGCCATGATGGGTACTTCCAAGAATTGCTAGAATTGGGGGCAATAAAGCAATAGTTCTGAGCCTCAAAGTGTGAACCTTATGAGAATATGAAGTACGATAGTATTTGTCCTGATGGGTTTCATGAGATTAGAAACAATCTGTTTATCACACTATAGCACTAAAATGTGTCATTAACAATCAGAAAAAGAAAAAAAAAAACAGGATAAGCAAACAAAAAAGTGCGTGCATGAAAATAAAAAGACAGTGTGTCTCTCTGTTCTCATCTTTGCTGTGTTAGCTTCATCTTCAAGTTTGGGGGTCCTTGGAAGCCATCCATGTGCATTATCCTTATTGTCATCATCCCCAGCATGAGGGAGCCATCCTTTCACGAGGCCCACACATGTGGCAGTTCCTAGGCTAACTTACTGAATCAGACAGTTATTTTTATTGTCCTCTCCATGTAAAAATGATAAATGACTAGTCTGCAGTGTTGTAAACCCCTGCCCTGTGTGTAGAGGGCAGTTCTCTTTCCTGAATTAGACATTGGCCAGAAAAGTGGAAATGTGCCAATCACCAAGTCTTGAGCCATAGTTAATGGAAGCCAAATGTAATATAACTGTAAGTAGGTTTAGTGCCCCATAACACTGCAGATTAGTGCCTGGGTTGGCAACAGGAAGGAGAGAGAGAAAAAGAAGGAAAGAGGAGGGAGAGAGAGACAGAGTTAGACCCAGAGAGATGGGGGAATGTAGAAGAGAGCAAAGAGCAAGCACAGGCAATGTGTCTAGGCTTGGATACTGCCTCTAGAAAAGCATGATATTATCAGAGATGAGACCAAGATACCATTTGTAAGTCTCACCAGTATTAATTTGATTCCAATTGGCCCCATAAAGTATAGAGTTATACTCTAGGCACATTCAGGTCTCTGATCAAAATAGACTTCATCATCAAAGCCAAAGTAATATCTCACTTAACCTACATGTACTAAAAATACAAGAGGACTTCGTCCCAAAACAAAGGGGAGATTCAGGTACTAAAAACATCAGGAATGGAGCCTCACTGGCAAACATGGAAGCCATATATATACTAAAGACTATAAAAGCCATGTACTTAGTCCTCAACTTAGTATATTTATTGCAAATTTTGTCACAGTTTCAATACCTACCAAGGAAGGTCCTGACTCTTTCATGCATATAGCTTTAAATATTTTAATATTTTTATATTAATATTTTAATATCTTTAATATCTGAATCATCCTTTTATGTTGAAGAAAAATAAAATCAAATGCACGAAATGAAATCTGGAGCTATCATTTGGGGAAGAAATCATGGGATGGGGGAAGGGCATGGAGAAGGAGAAGCCAGCAAAGTGTCACTAGATTCTCTGTAGATTTTTATAGAGGGCACAGACATTGTGCCTAAGACTTCTTTAGGAGTACCTGGATGCCATTGGTCATCTTCCAGCAGGAAGATACCATGATTTAGGGAGCTGAGTTAGAGAGCCACAGCTGATGATAGAATTATGTGTTCCTGAGGTTGAGGTATGTTTTGGAGAATCCCTAGACAAGCCTTTATTTAGTCTTTGTAGGGCAGTAGGCTTCAGGAATTTCCACTTATCATTCCACATGTAACTGAACTCTTCTTGGGAGTGCAATGACGTTTGGCTTCTAAACATATGTCTTGGTGCTGGTACTGCCATTTATTCTGTATAATTATTAGGAATACCCATCTTTGTTCTGCCACCCAAAATGCTGTGGTTCAATCATCACCCTATTGTAGCTTCAGGTTTTCATGGGTTGGGAACAAAAACATCTAGATGCTCCCTCAAGTACAAGGCTAAGCACTCCCGTGTTCCTTTTCAGCAGCTTTGGTTTTCACAGGATAAGTTACACAGTCTACATTTCCTTCTCACTGAGCTTGACTCTCCATGTTGCAAATAGTCATGCCACAGCAAGCATGTAGGCTAGAATGTGAGCAAAACATTCTGCAGATCAGTGTTATACCTGATGGCTTGCCAGTCATGTGGGTAACAACTCCAGTGGCTTGCATTCACTACACATGTCTGCTCCTCTATAAAAGACATTCAGTAAGGAGGCTTTCTGGAATCAGTTAATGAACACTGACTTTAATGAATAGCTCCTGCCTGAGAATGGTAATAAAAACTCCTGAATGTTTAAACTATTTTATACCTGCAAGTACTTTCATTGAAGTATGTTATTGTGGTGAAATAATGACAAAGTTTATTTTTTGTTCTTTGAAATGAACACATCAGTGATTATTTTTACATTGGTAGGAGTGAATCCACCCTAAAGCGACCTGGTAAAACCTGTAGAATCTCTCCTTGCCTTTTTAAAGATAAGCAATAAAAATGTTTAGGGTATCAGAGAGGCTTCACCCAGCAACTAATGGAAACAGACCCAGAGACCCACAGGCAAACAGTAGGTGGAGCTTGAGGAATCCTGCAGAAAAGGGGGAGAAAGAATTGTAGAAGCAGAGGGGTCAAGGACACCACAAGAAATCTCACAGAATCAACTAACCTGGGCTCATAGGGGCTCACAGAGACTGAACCAAAAACCAGGGAGCCTGCATGGGACTGACCTAGGCACTCAACATACATATATACATACATACATACATACATACATACATACATACATACATACATACATACATGTGTGACAGTTGTGTAGCTCAGTTCTCTTATGGGACTCCTAACAGTGGGAACAGTGGTTGTCTCTGACTCGTTTACTGGCTTTGGGGACCCTACTCCCCATACTGGGTTGCCTTGTCTAGCCTTAATAGATGAGGAAGTGCTTAGTCTTATTACAACTTGATATGTCATGTTTTGTTGATATCCATGTGAAACCTGCCCTTCCCTGAACAGAATGGGAGGAGGAACTGATTGGGGGGAAGTGGGAACAGAGTGGTAGTGGGGAGGGAGACTGAGGGAGAGGAGGGAGGGGAAACTATGATAAGGATGTAAAATAAATAAATAAATAAATAAATAAATAAATACAAAAAGTGTATTGGAACAGTAGACATGATCAATATAAGAATATGTTGGCCCAACTCCCAGGCCTAACAGTTCCATGAATGTGGTTTAAGAACCTAAGGCTATGCTATATCCCTGTAAACATTTTATTTAAGGACAGGTTCAAACCATTTGGTCGTAAATGTGGAAGACAGTTTCTTGTAAAGGAAACAAATCCAGCTGTAGGATCATCAGGTGATGGGAATTCGGGGAGGGTGAGTAAATGGCACACTCAAGAACTACCATGTCAAAGTGCAAGGAGGAACAGCTCCCCAACATGGGAATATAGGGCCCACGTTGTCACATGCTCCTTCTTTTTTTAAAAGAAGGTATTTGAATTTTTTATATGATAAATCCATCTTCTTAGTTTTGGTTGGACAAAAATAAGTAAATAAATAAATTAATTAATAACATTATTTGACACTCCAGGACAGGCCTCACACCCATTGAGTGGTTGGCCAATGAAAACTGGACTTGATGGGTTGAAGAGTGAGAGAGAAAGGAGGAATGGAGGAAGAGAAGAAGGGAGGGAGGAAAGGAGGGTGGGATGAAGAAAAGGAGGGATGGGGAAGAGGGAGGGAGGGAAGGAGGGAGGGACAGGGACAGATACAGAGAGCGAAAGCATGAATTTGGGGAGGGGGTATCTGGGAAAAGTTTGGAGGAGGGGAATGGATATGATCAAAACACACTAATGAAATTCTCAAAGAATTAACAAAAATGTTATTTTTAAAAAGAAAAATTAAATAGTCAGCATTGTTTGGCACAAAGAAAACAGCCTTGAGCAGATTTGTCTAGAAGGATACAAAGTAGAAGAACCCATTTACTCACATTTTAATGCATTTTTACTACTGGTGTAGTTCTTAAAGCATCAGCTTTAAATTGAATTCAACTTCCTTCCTACAGGGTCAGCATGCCATAATGGGGCAACCTAGGAAATGCCTTAAATCTTTCAATATTTACTTAAAACCTACTTCCCTGTGCTTGGTAAGAACACAAAAAGGAGAACACTGTTTCCAGAGTTCACAGACCGTGAAAAGAACTCTATCAGAAGTTTACAATACTGTGTATTAAATAAAGCCTATCACAGAGATATGTGAAAAGGACACTGGGAGGAGGAGGAAAACATTCCTCCTCCCAGGAGATGGAGAGGGATCTCTTTTAGTGTAACTTTAAACAGTGAGGTACAGATTATTAACCATTTAATAAGACATGCTGAGTAATTCGATTTTCTAATCTAGTGAAAATAGACAGGTATTAAAAGAATTATGCACAGCAATATGGTCATACTGGTTTTGCTTTTTATTAGTAGTATACTGGCACCAGTGTGACATAAGATCTTCAGGCAGCAGAGCAGACAGTAAAGATCCACAAGACAATGATTTAAGTAATTCAGTCCATTAAGAAGCAGCAAAGATATGAAGCAAGGCTTCTTGGTGGGAAAAATGTTATGGCTATAGAAGCTCCATTTTATTCCAGGCATCCATGTTGGTACCCACCAGTCATTTGTCTCTGACTCCAGTCCCTAGAAGATAAGTTCCCAGTAACCCTGACTCAGTGACTCCCACCCAAAAATGTATAGCCTATTTGTTATGATACTAACTGCTTTTGTTATGACTAACTGCTTTTGTTTTTTTGTTTGTTTGTTTGTTTGTTTTGGTTGTTTTTTTGTTTTGCTTTGTTTTGGGGTTTTTTGTTTGTTTGTTTGTTTTGTTTTTTTTTTTTTTGGTTCTGTAACTTGCTTATGCAGATACCCAAAGATTGTTTTGAGTTGCTTTAACCACTTAACTTGGCAGAACAGAACAGGTTTTGCTTGCTTGTGAAGGTCTTTGTGTAGTTTTCCCCTTTAAAGTCCTTTCCTGTACCCCTCCTTCGTGGCAATCTCAAATTTGGCTCAGAGATTGTTTGTCCTGATACCAACTAATCAATAAATCTTTTAATTATATTTGGATGGAGTCTATGATCTTTCCCTTGGGTTCACAAACTCCATAACAATGGCTAGAGAGCAGACATCAAAGACCTGGTGACTGGCTTATAGCAGGAGTTAATGGTGGCACGAGAGAGAGGAGAGTGCAGAATGTCAAATAGGACCCTCTCTAAGAAAAAGCTGAGTGCAAAAGCAAGCAGGAGACTCAGGAGCCAGGATACTCGAGGTCAAATGTCCTTTCACACTTACTTTCTGTGTGGCTTCAGGCAACTTTCTTACCCCCTCTAAACCTCTTTGGTATATATGCCAAGAGATCTCTTGACAATGTTGTACATTTGTACCTAAAAGGTTTTTTTTATTATTACTTACTGTAATTCTGGTTGGGATAGTGATATTATCTAGTGTGTTTGTTTTAGAAGACCAAATGTTCCGTTTTGTAGTACTTTTAGGTTGGTTCCATAGTGATAGTGTGAGCAGTCTGCAAACGGTGTGTTTTTAGAACCATCTAGGTTAGTGTCAACTAATATATGCCTCTCAGGTTGAAAAGAAAGCGTCTGTAGCATAGTGATAGTGTTAGAGTCCAGTATGCAGATGAAGTTGTCTACAGTGCTTTGAGCTGGGGCCAGGGTTTAACTCTCTAAGATAATGGTGTCTTATAAACATCTCTAAGATGCTTGGTAGGAAGTAGAGGAGGCAAAGTCTACAGAGGTTCATTAGGTGAGAAGGCCTGATAAATAGGACAAAAAAAAGAAAGAAAGAAACAAGAAACAGAAGAAAAGGGTTCCTAAAAACAGTCCACAGGAAGGACTGTGACAGAGGAGCCAGGTGTATGACTAACATCTATCTCACAGAAAGTCTTTAATAAAACAATTTAACATGACTGTGGTATTTCTCAAGATACTTCACATTATCTTGATTTTTGACTCCACTTCTAGAAACAGAAAGAAAAATAATTTCTAGGTGGAATCATATCACTCTTCAGGATGTATAGGGTAAAAGACATTGAATTCAGAAATACCTTATAATTGGACTGTGTTAAATGACTTAAAGACTGCTGTATGTCAGTAAAGTCCAAAGGGATCTGTTTGTAACACTACTTCATAAGACAAAAGCAAACTTCATTACTCCCTTCTTCTAATCTCCCTAGAGACATTTCGGACAACAAGCATCAGCACCCAGCAGATACGAAATCTGTCTGCATGGCCTCCTTGATGTGCTTTTCTGCTCACTTCTGCTTTGACTCTAAAACTTCAGGGATGAAACTTCAACACAGACCTCATTTGAAGAGAAAGGCACTGAGACTTTTCTAAAGAGATGTCTCCTATTACAAATAACATTGGTGTTAGAAAGTCTGATGGTTTTGGCAGTATAGAGTATATAGTGCAAATGTCGAGCATGTTGGCTTTGGACTCAAGTCCTGACCCCACCATATTAAGCCTCCATTTCCTTCCATGGAAAGATTGATGTTAACTCTGGATTCTTTTAAATACTGGGTCCCTAACAAGACATGGTGGGTTCATAATATTTTACCTTTGAACTATTCAGAGTAGAAAAGATTGAAAAAGACTGAGAAATGCATTTGTAAAATGTCCTTTGAAGAAGAGTTCATCTTTTCTTACAACACAAAAAGCATTTACATTCTTCCTAGCAGTGTAACTGTCCATTTACAAGAGACAGAGAAGCCTGATCCATACTCCTCATGGTATCAGAGCTGAGTAAGCTTTCTGTTCTTCACCAGCTGGGCACTTACCCATGCACTCCTTCCTAATCAATGTAACACACGACTCATTACACCGAGTCACTCAAAAGCTAAACAAAGCTAACTATCAAAGACTTACATAGAAGCCATATCCAAATGATGAGTCCCCAAATGTTCTTGGTCACTTGGTGTTTTTCAAAAATAAAAAGACAAGTACTGCTAAAGTCATAATTACTCCTCTTTCTTTTTACATTAAATATCTGCAAAATAAATTTATGAGATACGGTGAAACTATCCAGTCTGGAAGGGGAAACCTGTTTTAAGTCCATCACCCAAGTTTTCAAGTGATGTGGTGTTTCATCTGGAATTCAAAATCAAATATAAAAAAGCCTAGAGATGTCATAACCTGTTATTAACTTTGCATTTTTTAAAGATTACTATGCTTTGCTGTAAGCAAAATGGTCATTAAAACTACAACACAGAGTTAAGCAGTAAAGTTGGACCCCATAAAGTATGATAGCATTGTAGTTCTTAAAGGCCCCTGTGCAGATGTTACTAATCAGCCTGAAAACACAAATACCCAAACCAGTTTGTTCCAGCTACAGAATAATTTCATTAAAAGCACGCTTATAATTGAACAGAATAAATAATAGTTAAAGCCAGGGAGGTAGTGAGACCTCATGGAAATACAATACCAATGAGTCTTTGCCAAGAAAACTATTCCAAAGTTTTAAAGCTGGCAAGTCCAGAAATCAGTTCCTTTCCAGGTCACAGGTAGAAAATTATTACCTGAATTAGCCAAAACCTGTGTGAACTTACCTTTAGGGAACACACACACACACACACACACACACACACACACACACACACACACACACACATACACACCATCTATCAACCCAAAACATCTTTTTTTTTTCTTTAATTTGTTCTGGGAAAGTTAGAAGTCGGATTTCTTCCCATGTTACATTTCTCACTGAGACACAAATGTTGCAGGAAATGCACTGCAGAAGTAAACAGATACACGCAGCCTACACACACTCTGAGGACGTAAGATTCTCTTTGCAAATAGTGATCTTGGCAGTAAGCCTTCTTTATGTACTAAGAGCTTTGTTCCCTGCTTACAGCAAGTCCCAGGGCTACAGCAGGTAAGTGTGTGGTGCTAATTAGGCTCAGAGGTGATTTGTGTTCAAAACAGGAAAATCTTTATAGCTTGATTCGATGAAGGTAGGAAATTATGTCAGCACAGTTTAATTATAAGAGCTCATTTTTCCACAGTTACTGATCTTTTACTCTGAATCAGTATAAACTTTAACATTGCAAAATATGTAAATCCATTCAAGGGTTGGTGCTTAATTGCTTAATTCTTAGCCCTCCCCCCCAAAAGCAAGTAATTTTAAAAGCAATTAGGAAAGTCTTACACAGAAACATCTACTCTGCTTATTTTCCTAACACTAATATCCATTTTTATTAAAAGTCTGTTTCATTAGCTAGACTGTCATGACTAGATCATAATCCCCACCCAAGAAGTAAAGCAACATGCACTCTGCATAAAACTGTAAACTCAAATGCAACACTTACCTTGTGTCACCTGTTGAACTGCCAGCATTATCCCAGATACAGTGTCTGGAAGCAGGTTTTCCCTCAGGTTGTACTGTGGAGCCCATTCCAAAATAGGTAGGCGCCTCTTACACCACTGTTTAATGTCTTCCCAGTGTGGGGTGTGCATCTTGCCCCACAGAACACTTTTCTTTTTCCTCTTTGCTCCTGTCATTTTTCGGAGCCCCTCCTGTGGTAGTCAACTTCTTCAGACAGGGGAAAAAAATTAAAAAATAAATAAACGTTGTTGAACACCTCCTTTCAAAGCCAGGCTCCAATCTGTCTGTGGTTTACAATGTCAAAGCTATCCAGAAAATAATAAGTGGGAGAGGGAGAGAGAAAAGAGGAGAGAGGAGAGAGAGAGAGACAGAGCGAGAGAGATTGCAAAAACATAAATGGATGCAACTGAGCTGTATGCCTTACTACGGTTCAGCTACTTGTTCTAGATAAAAATTATAGACCCAAACCTTGAATTCTTATCTGAATAAAGAAATGATTCCTGCTAAAGTAATACTTTTCTGATCTTGGAAAAGTAATGGGTTCAGTGGTGAGATGGTTACAGCTCCCTTGCCAGTAATTCCCTTTATATTCACTGTCGTCTTATGTTTTTGGCTGCATTCCCAATGGTTAATGAGGTAGTTCTGGGCGTGTGTTGGAAGTGGGCGGGACTATGCTAATGAAACCAGGAAGCATCTAGCCAGCCCAGTGTCTCCCTACAAGCTAAAGCAGTCATGATGGCCAGAGGGATCTGCTGTACAGAATACGCTCAGAAACTGCAGCCATACTTCTTCGAGGTGTATATTTTCAACATGTCTATAAATTGCCAATTCCACAAAAGTCAGAAACATGATAGGGGACTACATGAATCCTTGTCATTTTATTCTCTGGGACACCAAGTTTTCATTCATACAAAAAAAAAAAAAAAAAGCCACTGTGCCATCTGAGAGAGACTAGCTAGTTCATATAAACAAACTGAAATTTCATCTCCTGGGCTAAAGAAATAAGTACCACAATGAGCAAATAGTTGTGGCTGGAGTTTATTTTTCTTCCTGTCTCTGATCATTCATTTTTCACTGATTGTTTCTCTAAGTTTTTAATTAACATACTTATGTCGTTGTAAGTAAAAATTTATTGAAGAATTTAGTATCATTAAAACTATTGTTTGAAGTGGCACTCCTTTATGTGTGTGTGTGTGTGTAATACTGTCTTTTGTTGACATAATGCTGAGAGTGTTTTCCTTTTAAGAATGAGTGTTACAATTTATAACAGAATAGACTGTCAAAGATTTTATTGTATTACTGTTTCCCACAGCCTCCAGATCTGTTGGAAATCTGCATTATGATCTGAACCATTGGAATTAACCCAAAACGCCAATATTCTAAGTAAAACTGTGGAGCCAACAGAAAGAAAAGCATTCATGTGGCTTGTTGCCATGCTTTTTAATGTCCATTTGTCCAGAGACTAGACATCAGATGCTGGAAGCTATTAGAACAGGAAGAATTTAGATCAGCGGATTCTCTAAAAGGACCCCTGCTACACTTTCTCCCATTACTTATATTAAGTGGAAGAGCTACTTTATCAGCTTCAAAAATGCAATCCCTTGCTTTGTATGCACTTGTCAATACTTTTTTTAATATTCCACGAATCCTAAATATATAAATAGATGCACAATGCATGGAATGCATGGACTTTTTCTGCATTTTTCTAGTATCACATTATTTGTAACACTTCAGTGCATTTCTAACTCAGTGTCAGGTTAAAGATTTCTAGAGACGGAGTCTCATTAGGATTGAGATGAATCTCAGTGGGATAGTTCTTCCCTAGCATGCATGAGGCCCTAGGTTCAATCCCTAGGAAATAAAAAGAGGGAAAAGGAGAGAGAAGAGGGAATCTCATTCTGAGAGGATGCTGTAAATTTCGGCATTTTAAACTTATTATTTGATTTAAAAATAGCCTCAGAAGACAAATGCAAATCAACACAATAGGACATTTAGGTTGGCTTTCTTTCCTGAGTGGAAATCTCTCCCTTGATTGCACACACTCTACTCAGCATATATGCACAATGAAAGTCAGGAACTATGTATACACACATTGCATATTACTTTCTTAACAAAGAGAAACATGAAATTTAAAAAATTAGGCTATAAATTCAAACCTAGACTGCAAAAACAAAAAAAGAGAAGAAAAATCATTGAAAACTTCACTGAAGCTATTTTATAATTTCCAATTTTTATGTTTCTGTTAAATCCTAGACACAAATAATTCACCTAAACAGGTCTTTTGTGAATAAAAATGAATCTACACAGAACTACCTATATTGTATCAGTGCCAGCAATTGTCCTAAAACATTTCTGCTCTGAAGGAGGTAGAGTTGTATGTAAGATTAGTTCTTAGATGGTTCATCAGACAGTTCCTAAGAGAATAACTCTTTTCTAAAGTTTAAATCTAGAGCTCTACTTCCTTTTTTCCCACTCCTGTGTGCAGACACATTATTTAGAGCCTGCCAAAACCTCACTCCACAGCATGCTATCAGTCTTATTTATAATCATCAGTAGAAAACAAAGAAAGCTTGCTGAAGAATTTCTTCACCCACATGAAATTCTCCAAGTACTTGGCCAGCCCATGAAGTTCAATAAGACTAAGAACATTTATTTGAAAGTTCCAGTGACTAAAGGTAGTTTAATGTTCAGTATCATATACTACCCGTATGGGCCATCTCTTCCCTTAATGTCCAGTGAACACCTATAGCCATCAAAAGATTCTCTGATTGTCTTCCACTTCAGATATGGACCAACAGGAAAGTTCTTCTTCCTGAAACATCATTTTATAACATCATAAACATGTTTAAATTTCTGTCATTTCCAACATTAAACTCAAATTTATTAACAAAAGCAATGTACTTGCGCTTTCAAAATCACTGCTCCAACTAGCTTACCATAAACTCTAATTCAACTTGTACGTATTACACAATCACTGTGGAGGAGGAGGGGAAGGATATAGTAGTTGTCTATACTTATATAATGTTATATATAGTGTTATATAGTGTTATATAGTATATAGTGTTATATAGTGTTATATATAGTGTTGTCTATACTTTAGGACTTTAGGAGATATTTAATGTAGGAAATAGGAAAAGGTATAACTAACGTTCTCCAGGCCAAAAAAAAAAATGGGTAAATTAATACACACGATGAGTAGTATGCTCAGGAACAGGGAGATTTCATTATCACTGGGGGTAAATTCCTCTCATCCTACCCAGACCCTGTGTTCCAGCAAGTAAAAGTTCACAGGCTACCACAGACTGACATCCCTAGTCATGTGCTCTTCTCCTTCACATCTTCAAAATATTTACTAAAATCTTCATCTTCCATGAACTCTCCTGGACCCCCAGCATTCTGGTCAAGCTATACTCAGGTAGCCTTCACAGGTATAGAACTTGAGTCATTTTCATGATATATTATTTTCTTCCTTTACATCTCCCTTATATTATAAATTCATTATGAGTAGGACTTATTCATGTAATTTTCTTTGACTTTCCCCTTATGATTTAGTGGAAGAAACTGTAGACATAGCTTCCACTAGATAATCATGAATGTGGCAGTTTTCCTGAAATGGCTCAAGGATCACTCTATCTGTTGCAGCATAATTGCCCCACTGTGCTCTAAGAGAAGAGGGACAGTATGCGGAGAGAAAACAAGGGGACATAATAGGGAGAAAATATGGGGAGCTTTTGTCTTTACTTGATGATAGATAGAGTTTCTGTCCCACCTGGTTCTACACCCAAATAAACACACAGAGGCTTATATTAATTATAAACTGTTGGCTGATGGCTTAGGCTTCTTCTTGGCTAGCTCTCTCTTAATTATTATCGCATTTCTATTAAACTATTTATTGCCATGAGGCTATGGCTTACCTGTAGTACCCTGGCATGTCACTCCTTCAGCGGCTACATAATGTATCTCCCTCGCCACCCACCCCAAGAACACTTCCTCTCTGTGTTCCTCCTCCCAGCATTCCTAGTCTGGTAGCCCTGCCTATACTTCCTGTCTGGCTACTTGCAAATCAGCATTTATTCACCAAGCAATAAGAGAAACATGTATTCACAGCATACAGAAGGACATCCCCCGTCATTTGCTGGCTTTACTTCTCCTTGCTCTTCAAAATCTAAGAAATGTTCTTTTTTTAACAGAAGTCCTTTTCTTTATATTATAGGATCTAGCTTGTGGAGTGGGAAAAGCCCAAACAGGATGTGCACAAGAGAGGGAGAAGGCACAAGAGGAGAAGGAGAAGGCACAAGAGAGGCAGCCACCCTAGTGGTTTGAGACTTCACAGGGGTGTAGGGTTTGCATTGAGAGTGTTCAAGGCAATCCTGAAGCATTGGGGAACTGGGACAAGCTTGAGTGAGCTCAGAGTCTGTGGGGAAATATTAAGCTGGTTATAAACTGGATCACATTTACTGAGTTCTGAGAGACACAAGTAAAGACTGGCATCTGACTTTTGATTTGGGCATGATGCCTCACCTGTGCAGGGATGGGGGACCTAAAGCATTTATATGTACCCAAGTTGTCCTGGAAATACAGACTTACAAACCATGGATAACATCAGTTTCTAACTCATGTCTCCTACATGAAGTTGATCTATGGCATTTCTAATAAAAACACACTGCATAAGACTTGATCTACAGGGGGAAGGGGAAGGCAGAGATGAAAGCTTTTCTCCATTCACCACACCACACAACAGGCATTGAGATGACTCCACAAAGAGGGGTCAACTTTTCTCATCAATTAAACATGGTATCATCTTCTAATCAAGGCAAATTTTATATAGATTGGCATAGCCCATTTTAACCAAATTGTTTTAATTTTAATGACTAAAGTTAACAAGCTTAGAAAAACAGCCTATTCCAAATTTTGGACCTGACTATTAGAACATTTTTTCCTAATTGGTAAGCCAAGACCCACTCTTTAAGATTTCTACTCTTTGGTCTTCATCCTAACCTCTGTACTAGATTACAGACTCTCAGCTTCCAGACTAATTCATTCAGTGCTACAATTTCTGAAAATAGTTCTTTGTTTTTCCTAGCAGCTGTTCATTTCCTAAATACCATTACACATGTAAGTCAATTGCAGTCCTGAATTCCACAATGTTTTCTCATAACAAACCAACCAGTCCAAAAGTGAGCTCACCAACAGTGAGCAAGATTGATCTCCATAATGTGCTTAACTCACTGTCTTTGATTAACTCACTGCATTTGATTAAATAGAACTTGCCAAGCTCTTCCTTTACCCTCAATTTTTTTTCATTCTGCTGTGACTTTATATATGTGACAATGTTTGATGACAGCCACAATGCTGTAGTAGGGAAAATATAGGCAGATCCCTGGAGGTTTCTGACTAGCGGCCTAGTTTCAAGTTCAGGGAGAGACCCTGTCTAAGGCAGGACACCTGACATTCTCCTTCTGCCAATGCATGCCAAAAAGGCCATGCAGCGTATCTACTAGAACCTGTATTTTAGAATAAAATTTCTTTAGACAGAACTGGGAAGGGGCAAATAATGTTTTTTTAAAATTGTGTCTAAAAGAAACCTTAAGGATTCATATCAAATCAAGTATACTGTCTTCACCAGTCATGAAAATTCAAAATAGAAAAAAGAAGAGAGATTTGCCCAATGATTCCATTAACTCTCCCTCTGGATACATAGCCTCCATTTGGAATGAATAATAATCATAAAGAAAAAAGATATTATTTGGAACTTAATATTTCTCAGAAGGAAAATGAATAAAATATTCCATAAACCCCATATTTCTGAATAAGGGTCAGTCCCTCAACATGAATTTCCCTCACATAATAAGTAGTGTTTGACTTACTTTTAAGGAAAATTCAATCAGTATGAATCTTGCCTCATTAGCACATGAAGTTGAAATAGCACCTTGTGGCCACCCCTAATTACAAGGACTCAAACTGCACTGTAGTCATTTTTATAGCTTTCTGGAAGGTGATCATTTGAGTTTTAATACAAAAGGTATAAGGCAGTGCTAAGACCCAGGACTCTAAATTCTTGTAAGAGTCTTCCTTCCAACATTAATAGTTTCATCAACAGGCAGGTATAAACACAGAATGGTGGCTTACAAAGTCGACACTGATCAGACTGTTCTCATGTATATGTTTAACACTAGGTCCCAATGTCAAAGGCAAAGCTCAAGGCACACTGGTGGTACAGGTTTCTAATCAGAGTTAATGACAATCTGAAACAAGAGGATTACTAAAATTTCAAATCCTGCCTGGACAATTTAGTGAGACAGACCCTCTCTGAAAACAGAAAAGTGAAGGGAGACCCAAGGATACAGCTTAAGAATAGACGCTTTGATTAGTATGTGTGAGGCCCTAGATTGAATTCCCAGTATTTCAATCAATCAAAAATGTAAAGCTAACATTCCTGTTTCAACTTTAAAACATCATGGCTTTGTAAAGCAGAGAGGGCTGGCACTTGGATAAGAATTCACTTTTGCCAACATTTTTCTTCATTTTTCCAATTAAGTAATTAAATTACTAATATGAAATAGATTTTTGAAGATACAGGGAAGTATTGAATAAGCAAATATGTTCATACGCATATTGCTAGTTTCAATTTCTGTGCTGATATCTTGATTTCTTCTATGAAATGTTTTACTTTGCATAGTTTAGGCATCATGGTCTACTATGTGTGTCTCTAGGAATGTATGAGAACATCAGCAACCCTCCTCAAAGATGCACCATGGTACACATGCTACACATGCTTCTCTCTCAAGGAACGGACACTTTGGTTACCTCCAAGATTTTCATTACAACAAACAACACTGAAGAAAAGGCTTGGTATGACTCTGATGACACCCTATGGAAGGCCTCACCCTCCAGGAGGAGCAGAAAGGATATATGATAGGTAGGGTTTTAGTTGGAGGGGGGTTGGAGGGGACGAGGGGAGGGAGAGGGAACTGGGATTGCCATGTAAAACAATCTTGTTTCTTATTCAAATAAAAAAAGAAAAGAAAGAAAAGAAAAGGCTTGGTATAAGATTTAAGCTCTTATTACTTATTATTTCCTTATAAGTAAATTGCTAGTCCCAGTGCCAAAGAACCATTCCGTGTGTGTGTGTGTGTGTGTGTGTGTGTGTGTGTGTGTGTGTGTGTGTGTGTGTGTATTTACTTAAATTAGAAACAAGCCTTTTTTACATATCAATTCCAGTTCCCTCTCCCTACTCTCCTCCCCTGCTCCCCACTAATCCCCTATCTCACTCCCCTTCTGCTCCTCAGGGAGGGTGAGGCCTTCCATGAGGGATCTTCAAAGTCTGTAGTATCATTTGCAGCATGGCCTAGGCCCTCCTCCATGTGTCTAGAATGAGAGAGTATCCCTCTATGTGTAATGGGCTCCCAATGTCCATTTGTAAACTAGGGATAAATACTGATCCACTGCCAGAGGCCCCTTAGATTGTCCAGGCCTCCTAACTGATACCCACGATCTGGTGGGTCCTATGCTGGTTTCCCACCTATATGAGATCTATGAGCTCCCTCTTGTTCAGGTCAGCTGTCTGTGGGTTTTTTCCAGCCTGGTCTGACCCCTTTGCTCATCATTCTTCCCTCTCTACAACTGGATTCCAGGAGTTCAGTTCAGTGTTTAGCTGTGGGTATCTGCTTCTGCTTCCATCAACTACTGGATGAAGGTTCTAGGATGGTATATAAGGTAGTCATCAATCTCATTATCTGGGAAGGGCATTTAAGGTAGCCTCTGCACTATTGCTTAGATTGTTAGTTGTGTTCATCCTTGTAGGTCTCTGGACATTTCCCTAGTGCCAGATTTCTCTTTAAACCTGTAATGGCTCCCTCTATTATGATATCTCTTTTCTTGCTTGCCTCTATTCTTCCCCTGACTCAAAGAGAAGGGGAGAAGAAGATGGGAGAGGAGGACATGAGGGAATCAAGGAACCATTCTTTTTTGTTTGTTTGTTTGTTGCAAAGAATCATTCTTAATGGTGCCATTTTATTGCAGCTATTTTTCCAATGATCCAAAGGGATTTTTCTGGATCAAATTTTACATAAGCCCAGATCTACAATAAATTCATGTTTTGAACAGTTTCACTTCTGCCTCTGTGTGTTGACTTAACATTTCATGATGTCTAGCTTTCTAGACTAAGTGGTCATTTAGTAAATAGTTAGAGTACTCATAGTTAGACTTTCTTGAGACCTTAAAATCACAAAATATATTCTTTCTTTTGAGCTTGTTTTTACTTGACAATTTCTATTACACAATTGGCAACATAAATCAGACATGAGCTATAAGTAATGTACAACTCCCAAAACAATACTTAAAACAATAATTAGAACCTCTCAGGACTCATGTTGTCTACAGAAGCGAAATTGGGTGACAGTGAAATTAAAGTAATATATAAAGAGCATAAATGATTTTACCGATCATTTAAATATGCACAACATACATATAGAAAGAGAGAGAAATAGAGGCTGGAAAGATGGTTAAGAGAACTACTGGTCTCTTATTCCTTAGCACACACATGAAGATTTTCATAATTGCCCATAATTCCAGCTCCAGAGGACTCGATGCCCTTTTCTCAGGTCCCCGGGCACCACACCGTGCATGTGGTTCACATAACCTTACACAGGCACATGCACATCTACATAAAATAAAAGTAAATAAATAACAAATAAATAAAGCTTTAAAATATAGAGAAGTCCTCAAGCCATTTTAATTCAATAAAAATTCAGTACATTTTAGATCTTGAACAGAGAATTTCATTCATTTCTAGAAAGAGCAAATAAGTAAAGCACCAGATATTTTATTTCCCTCATTAATTAATGGCACAACTGAAATTTACACTAGACATTTCAAAGTTTACATTGCATATGAATTGCAATATTAATTGCAATAGCCCATATATTACTGGTAGTAAAAATTCATCTGCTCAAGCAATAAATAAACCTACAAGGAATATAGCTGTTTATTCATGTCAAAAAGAGCATACAGAAAAAAGAAAGAAAGAACATTTGAAGTGCTATGCTATGGAGCCAGACAACCAACTAGCAGAGCTTTGGCAAGAAAAGCTGAAGCTAAATGCCAACGTCTCAAGGTCTTTTAAAGGAACATTTAGATAAGTGGGCACCAAGGACAATGCTTGGCACATGGGAGAGGCATTGATAAATTCTAACTGTTAGCTCTCACAAATTTCTTTCACCACTTGCTAAGATAATTTGAATCATGTTTGAGACTTTCAACCGTTTTGAACTGAGGTTTTAATATGCCTTTAAACATTAATACATAAAGGAATAGTACAAAAAAGGTCTCGTTTCCCATTATTATTCAATTTGAATGAAGAATTTTCTCCTGGGGTGAACAATCTTACCTAGATCGTAATTTTCTGTAAATCTATCTACTTAGGCTCTGAAGTTAATGAGAACTCAAATCTATTTCCATCTGTGTCAATGCAAATGAATTTGTTCTTAAACTGAACAAATGAATATATGATGTCAAGATAAATTCTAAAGCAATCAATCATATTCGGTAAAAAATTTGCATAACCTTTTAAAGGTGTCTGGCATAGGTATTAGTGGGAGTGGCCACAAGCATGGTGTGAATTTATGGTTATTGTTCTGGGAGTTCTAATTTAAACAATTGAGTTAGCAGAAATATTCTCTCTCATTTTATCTATAAATCACTTTTAACAAATTGTGATTCTCTGTACAATCTGTGAAAATGACAGTTTAGTGAACTTTGAGACTAGTGTCAAAGTGAGAAAAAATTAATGTGTTCAGTACCCCCATTGTTCATACACCTGTCAATCCTTCTAGAAACAAAGAAAAAATGTTATTGGTATCTATTAACTTGTACTCAGAGGGTAATTTCAATCTATTTTCTATTCCATAACCATTCTTACTATTTGAAGCCATTGTTCTGATTGGATGTCTTATAAGAGTCCAGGATGATCAGAATGTTTTATAACATCAGCTCTCTATGAACTTCTATAGACAAGCCAAGCCTACAAAGTCCCAATAATGAGGAGACAGATGTTATAGTTTAGGAAATTTAACACAGTTGAGATTTTAACAGTAATTAAAACTTAGTGCCAAGAGCTCAAATTCTAAACTGGCCTTCAAAGAGTTGATAATTGAAATTAAGAATATGGTGCAATGCATGCATGAAGCTTCCTACATTCTAGTCAGTACACTGAACAGAAAATGCTCCAAGATGAGAATATAAAGACTATATGACAGTCCTCAATAAGTCCGTCTATGAACATGCTGACCCACTCTACGCATGAGATAAGGAAAGCATTTCTTTTCACTCAGTCTCCATTCTCACAGGCACAGCCCAATACTAATATGGTGACTACCATTTACCAAATGAATTTTAAATCCAAGAAGGAAAAGGTAATCCCACCACAAGAAAGTAATAGGAAAAATAGAATACAAGTCTAAAGAAACTTATTCCTTCAGTTGACAGTACAATCAGGTTGAAAACCTAAAGTAGAGAGATTCATGAACAGTGCCAATCAAAGAGTGTTAATGAGGAACATTTCATGTGATTTTGTTTTTAATGATACCGTTATGAGAGAAATCAGCAATCATGCAATCACTCACAAGAAGGGGAAAAGAATTCATGATAAATACTATGAAGAGAAATAATATGAGTAAAGGATTTGACATGGAACACTTTTAAAAGGGAGGGATTAGGAAAGAGAATATAGGTGATTAAAGCAGCATGGAATTTAACAACTAAGAAGTTGCTAAGTGACCTTGAGTAAAACAGTTTTACTATAGTAATGGCTAAAGAAAACAGACTGCATTTGGCTGAAGAGAAAAGACTGCTAAGAAACATAATGACTACTCTTTCCGTAAGTGTAATGCAGCTGGAAGATTTTTAAGACAGAAGTATATAATTGTTATATCAGATGTGAAAGGATGACAGAAAAAGAGTGAAAATGATGCTAGAACATGGGTGATGGACAGAGAATTGCTTGAGAGACAGGAAGAAGTATAAAAGACAGAATTGCAACAGCAGCCCTTAAGGCCATTGGCAGTATGCTCACACGGGAAAGCAAGGGAAATGGAGAGAAGGGAGAATACCTAGGACAGAGCAGAAGGACAGTGAGTGAAGGACAGTGAAGTTAAACTTCCCAGATTAGTTAGAAAATAGTTAAGGTGGCATTGTCAGGTAATGTAAAATACATGCCTAGTAAAATTTGAAAAACACAAGGAATAGGTTTATGGCAGGAATGTCTCATGAAATTTTGTGATGTACTTACGAAATTTGTAGCTAATCTGAAATTCAAATATTTGTACTGAACATGCAGTTTGGAGAAGTCATTTTCGAAACACAATTTACATGTGTATCCCCAGTATCATGGTATAGTAAACTGGACTTGAGATACAATTGCAAAGTGCAGGTTCTCTCCTATCCACTTGCATGCTTTGTAACCAGATACCACTTCTATCAGTGAGGGGGCATAGCACCAATGAAGGCTTGAATTCTAATTCTGCTACTTCTCGGCTTTGTGATCTCCAGCAAATTTGTCTGGAAGAACAAAATGAAACCTTTGAAAAGACCCTGGTGCTTTCCAACACTAACTCTTGAGACAACAGTGTCACCTAGTGGCTATGAAGCCAATGATGAGCAACGACAATCACCTGCTTTAAAGGACATTAGGCTTAATCCACACAGAACTTGTTGAACTTGGGTAGCTCAACCGTGAGCAATAGCTTCCATACAGTATTGACTGCATCAACTCATTGCACTGTCTCATCAAGATAGCACATAGTCCACCAACGCAGGGGCATAGTACCTTCTGCATTACCTACTGTCCCTTTACAGTCTACCTTTCTGTTGAAGAAAACTACTTCTGTTACCTGGAAGATTTTATCTGTGGAACTAGCCGCATGGACTTCAGATTTCTCCATTTTTACTAATTGTATTATTGTCTAAAAACTGGCAGAAATAATAAGCTGTGGGCAGAGTGGAAAACATGAAGCTTGAGGTTTTTCTCAATTACCAGCTTCAATTTTTCCCTTACATTTAGGTAAGCAATTTCTATTTTCTTTCTCACACTGTCAAGAAACTATGTGATTTGGAAGCAGGTGGAATCCAGAAGCTAAATGGATATATAAATATTCTAGTACAAATTTTGCTTCTGTATTAACTTAAGACCAATGTCTACTCTCGACATTTTATTATGGCTTCTGTCCTGAAGGCTTCTCAGTGACAAGAGAGATTATGTGTTTTTAGAGAGGAATGAATAGAGCAGAGTTTTTGCACTTCCAAAAATATAAAGAGTAGCTACGGATCCCAAGTAGCCTCTGGGGAAGATTTTACTTAGGCTCAACTTAAATGTATTTCTTACATGAGAATATTCTAGATGAGAATCCCATGGGCTAGTAGTGATCAACAGTTAAGTAAACTTTGCATTGAAACTGGTAGTATATCAACTCTGATGGCTGGAGACTTATTAATCAATGACTAGTAGAAGTATTTCCTGAGTTTGCTTGTGAGAATATAAACATCAAAAATAGGTGAGAAACATTCCCTTTAAAGGGTCAGTCCTTTTTTAGGTGTTTCTAAATTCTCAATGATTTTCAATTAGCTCATATTTCTGTCTCGCAGCCCTTTGTGTTTTTATTTTCCATCCCAGACTTCCCTTCACCTAATTTTTCATAAGTTTTCCATAGTTGACCCTGTTTCACAATGTCCCTAGCCTAATGGGAATTCCAAGTTCCCTCCTGACAGGAATGCATGAGGAGATGAACATGCATAGTTTATTAGAAACGGTGTGTGTTGGGCAGTGGTGACACACACCTTTAATCCCAGCACTTGGGAAGCAGAGGCAGGCAGATCTCTGTGAGTTCAATGCCAGACTGGTCTACAGAGTGAGTTCCAGGACAACCAGGGCTTCTTCACAGAGAAACACTGTCTCAAAAAAAAAAAAAAGGCATGCAAGCATTATTGAAGTCAGCACTACATATGAGCAAGGATATACTTCCACTAACATTTCTTCCAATCTCTTGAAGGCCTCCTTTTCTCACAGTGTTCATGTTTAAGGCTTCTGGAACTCCACTAAGACTAGAGGCAGGAACCATTGACACAATCCCTCCATACAGAAGTCCCCAGACCCTTGAATGGAGCCAGTGTTCTTAGTGCCCAAAGGCGCTGTGAGAAACCCGGACATAGGTTCATGCTGTGCCTGTTTGCAAGGCACCAGTGAGCACCATGAGAAGGTTTAAGAACACAAAATATTAGGCAATGCTTCTTGAGTTTGTCTAGGAATCAGTTGCAGAAAATAATAGCTCCCTCAGAGTGAGCTTCAAGTTGAATATATCTGAAAACATTGAATAGAGGTATGACGACTGCTTAGCAATATCAATGTCTAGTCACTGAATAGAAGATTGCTTTCAAACATGATCATTTCCCATCTGAAAAAAAATAAAACAGACTTCTCATCCAGGTTTGACTGTTTCAGTTAAAAGCATTCAACATTTCAACACTTATTTTCTCTGTTCCCTCGGGAGACTTGAGAATGGACCAGATATTTAATGAATCTGAAAAGGAGGTGAACACGGGTGCCCATCACTTACAGATCCATCTGTATCTGTAGCACATGTACAGAACACAACAGCAGAGTTATAGAATGTTCATGCACACAGAAACACATGGACAGTGAGAAGCCCCTAATGCAGAAAGCAATCAATCAGTGAAGGTTTTGGAAGCCCATCCTAAAAATAGTGGGTTTGATACTGAGCAAAAGTTTCAAAGAAAAGTTTGTCTCATAACCAACAGGTCTCATTAAAGCCAGTGAAGTCATGGAGCTCATGAGCTCCAAAATAAAATTCTGACCTCCACAGTGTGAGGCTTAGATGTCAGTTTTGGAGAGAGAGAACAATTACCAGAACTTTTGGAGAATTGCAAATTGTATTGGAGGAGAAAAAATTAAAGTAAGTTAAATATGAAAAGGAATTCAAAGTTTACAGAAAATCACCATTAAATCTATTCTTATTACAATTTTCAATGTATTTATATAAGAAATTGTTTCTAAAAATACAAGTTTAGAATATCCCTGACTGATGGAAAAGAGGAGAGCTTGAGGATAGGGGAGTACAAACTCTTGTGGAAGGCCGAAGCTGTAACAGGACTTCTGAGGCAATGATGGGCAAAAGAGCTGTAGCACTCTGGGAACTCACTGAGAAAGAGCCAGATATATTTGAATGTAACACATCCAAGTAAACCAAGTGGGAGTTTTTTTGCTGTGTTGCTGGTGTATGCTGTGATTCGGGGAAAGTTGCTCTGCCTTTGAGAATTTCAGGAACATATTAACATAGGGGGAAAAGACTAAGGGTTTCAGAGTTCTTTCCAGCATACCCTAAGGGGGAAGCTGCCTACTATCCTTTCACACTCTGTCTTCAGCAGCCAAATAGTTCACTCCATTTCCCCTTTGGGATTCCTGTTCTTCCCTTCTGGGCTCAACTTGTGTTGAATTATTGAAAGAACCTAACTAGGCTGAAATGAATTAGCCTCTGTTTGATGGTTTCTTCTTCATTAGGAGTCCCAAAAGGATACCAAAAGAAGAAATTTTAATTAAATAAAATCAGACAAGACTGAGGAAATATCTTGGAAACCCCAAGCTCTCTCCACCAACTTGGACTCATTCATAATATACTTCAGTTCCTCCCTGTGAACACTAAGAAGCATTCTTGGCTAGAACTGCCAAGCCTTAATTTGTTGGTAATGACCAGCTTTCTTGGAATCACACAACTAAAGAGTCCCAAGAGAGCACCTCACTCAATTATCTAAGTATTCTCTAAATGACTTTTCCTAAAAAAGAAAGAAAGAAAGAAAGAAAGAAAGAAAGAAAGAAAGAAAGAAAGAAAGAAAGAAAGCAAAACAAAAACAAAACAACAAACCAAGCATTTCAATCAGAATAAAGCTTCCCTAGGAGCCTTCTGGAACAGGGAGGCAGGTGCATCTTTCATTAGCAGACAACACAGCTTTGCAGAACAGGCAAATGAAGCATGTCTGGCTGGAATCTTCACTGGTTCTTCCTCTCATCTTGCTTCCTTGAGCATTCCAGTACTCTGCTCTCCAGGTTGTGTCACCTCGATTTCTTTAATGATTCTCAAGTTTAGCAAAACACATCCAACCAAAATTACTGATCACATAGCATGCGCCTGGAAAATTCAATGTGCTAAGCAGAGAGTATGGCACTATATGCAACATATCATCATGAAAAATAACATTTTACACAATGAAGAACCTTTTTGTGAAAAAGTAAAGTTTGTAATCAGCAATAAAATACCTGTTCTCTATTTCATAACAGACTGAGTTTCCATAAATATCTATTTCAAAAGATCATGGATCATAATTCTATCTCCTACTGCAAACTGTCATAATCAAGAAAATAAGAAAGATATTGTGAACACCATCATTTGGTTAGAAACAATTAACACCTAAAATGCACATATTATTAAAAGCATTTAGTTCTATAAATATCTTCATCAGATATGTGTCACTCTGTTCATTGTCCAACTTTTAAAATGCAGAGACAACAAATTAACTTGAGATCAATTTATTTCTCCTGGTGAGTAATTCTAGTCTGAAAATAATCACTCTGCTAGGAAATTTCAAATAATTTTGTTATACCCTGTAACAAAATTAAGCAACATAGCTGATGAATATTAAATATGCCTAATTTTGTAAAAGATGATGCAAAACCCCAACATTATGTGAGTAAGAAATTGTAATTAGATTTGAGAAGTCCATGGCGGTGTTACCAGATCCTTCTCTGGTCTCCAGTTCTTGCCTAGAAGTGAAAAAGAAAATGCATTTTGGTAACATCATAGTTATTTCCAACAATTTCCTGTTAGCATCCTTAATTTTTTGTATCTAAAACTAACACTATTTCCTACCAAAGCCAATCTATTTTCTGAACCATTTACCAAACTGTGTGACACCCATGGTCACTGATATGTGTTTTTTCCTCTTAGATAATCATTCATACTACTGCTTCTAAAATATAGTACTTTGAATCTATCCCCTATGTTCAATTCCTACCAGAATTACCTCAGCTATCATTTACCCCACTCATGGGGATATTGCTAGGCTCTTTTCCTCTCTGCTTACTTTTCCCCCTCTATTATCTCTCCATGTTGCTGTTAAGATTAGTTTTTTCTCTTCTTAGTATTCATTATAAATCAACTAGTGTAAACTTCTAGAAATCCACGATACTCAGAGGCAGGTTACAAAACACTGAGTTAGCCTCACTGTGCCAGGCTAAAATGCTTCCATGTATCAACTGACTTAATCTTTATAATAACTCTCTCAGAAAATAATTATTATTCTGTGCCCCAGATGTTTCGGTGACAGAGTGAAGCCCAGAGAGGTTAGGGGAAATGTGTATGGCCCTATTGCAGTATGTAGGGCAAAGTATGTCAGAAATGAGTAAGAAGAGACAATGTTCCACTGAGCTGACAATAAACTCCCGTGAGCATGGCATGAAAATTTCAGGCCCCTGAAGGGATGGTGTAATCTGAATTGGAAATGTCCCATACAACCTTATGATTTTCAACCATTTGTTCCCCAAAGGTGGTGGTGCTCTTTGGAAGCTTGGGGAGTATTTAGGAGGTGAAGCCTTGCTGAAGAAGCAGGACAGCTCTTCAAGTGTCACAGCCCCACTCCACTTGCTGTCCACTTTCTGCTTCCTGAATTCAGATGCACTGAAACCAGACACCTCACGCTCACACCACTGTGCCTCCCCCACTAGGATGAACAACATCTCTTCAAATTGTAAGTCAAATCAACCAACTGCTTCTTGTCATGGATGGAGTCACAGAAAATCAATTGATGTTAAAGGTGACTAGATAAAGGGAACCATGAAGAAAGAGTGGCAGGAGGGAGACTAGAGAACTGTAAGAAAGGACAAATATATGCTAAGAAATTTGAATTTTTTTCAGAATGTAACTGAAAGCTATGGAATGTCTCTATGCTTTTGTACATAACAATTTGTTTATAATAGACTAAAAGTGGAGAAAGCTCAATATGTAGAATTGATAATAAACTCTCATGAGTGTATTAAAGAATCTCATTAGGAAATAAAAAGAACGCGGTTTTTACATACAGAGATGTATTGGGACTTGTTTGAAAGCAAAATCTATGGTGGAAAACATTAGAATGATGTTTGACTTAAGACAGCAAGGTTGAAATTTACTATAAAGGAGGCCTGCCACATAAAATATAGGGTTTGGGGCTTAACTTGAATTTCAGATCAACAAAAATATTTTTAGTATAATAACAACATATTCTATGAATTTTTACTTGTGAAATGCATAAAGGGCTTTGAAAGAAGTTTCTAAGGCATTGCAATACTACACATTCAAGTCAAAGCTTCCAACTTCATCTGCGAAAGTCATGGAGATTTAGGAATGAAAGCATATAAATATAAGACAATGAAGAAAAGTACTGAACTCTAGTTAGTGATATACTTGCTGAAATATTGGAAGAGAAGTAAGGTAATGCCTGAAAGTTACTTCAACAGGCATCAAAATAAGATATATTGGAAATACTACAGTGGATGACAACCATACATAGATGTGTAGACTCTCTGAGAATGGAGCTAGCTCAGGGTCAACTATCCTATGAAATTCAAGATGAGGGAAAGCATTTCGGTTGCAAAGTAAAATAGGAAACTGTGCAGACTTCACAAGAAAAAATTCTTAGAACTGATACTTTCAGCAAAGAAGCAAGATACAAAATCACCATGCAAAACTCAATAGCTTTCCTAGATATCAATAATCAATATGTTAAGGAAGAAATCAAGAAAACAATACCATTCATAGTAGCTTCTTTAATTACCTTGGCATAAACCTTGTTAATGAAATCAAGGAATTCTATAATTAAAAATCTTTAAAATACTAACAACAAATAAGATACTAAGAATAATATTAATTTTGCAGATCCCACACTCATGAATATGCAGAAAATATTATAAAATGGTTTCACTACCAAGGGCAATCTTGGGAGTCAATGAAATCTCCACCAAACTCCAATGACATTCTTCACAGGAAAAAAAGCTTAAAATTCACACACATGCATACTCATATATAAACATGCACACAAACACATATACAAACACACATATATAACATATGTACACACACATGCACACATATACACAAACACATATATATATGCACTTACATACATAAATATATACACATATGCATGCGCGCACACACACACACACACACACACACACACACACACACACACACACACACACACACACACCTACCTTAAGGCATGTTGTACTAATGAACTCATTAACTGCACAAGACCTGAACAGCCAAGAAAAACAGTGTGCATGGGGAGGAGCTCCTGAGGCTCCACACCTAGCTGAAGAGCTACTGGAATTTAATGGCTACTGGGCAAAGTAGAATCATTTTTCTTCATGGATGTAACCTCTGATAGGTTGCCCAGGCTCATACAAACTGCATTAATTAGACTCAGTGGCTTATAAAAGAAAATAGAGAAGGGGACATAAATAGGTAGGGGGCACTTGTTGGAGTAATGGGGGGGTTAGAAAGGGTGGGTTGTGGGATAGATATGACCAAGATTGGCATTGCATATTTGTAAAAAATGTTAGCATCATTAACAGTAGGCATGTTTGAAAAGCCATAAGATTATATTATTTGAAATTTACCTAAATTACATATAAGCATATGTGCATAAATACATAAATAGTTTCCATTAAGCTATGATGCTTGAACTGGCAGTTAAATTACAGTGTGATGTCAAAGGTGAGAAAGAACAGGAAAACAAGGGAAGGACTTCGGTGTTTGCAGGTGGGACCTATGGTTTTAATAAGGTGGCTGGAAGGGCTTGCTGAGGAATATGGAGAAGCTGTCTGAAGAACTGACATCATTCCAGGCAAGGTATATTATAACCTAAAACATGTAGGGTTGACAGATGCTAGCCAAGAGAGAGTGAGGTTCTTGGTTTTGAACAGAGAAGAACTATTCTGACTTAGTGCAAAGAACCTCCCAAGCAGACAGCTGCTCTCTGAGGCCCCATCCACATTCAAGTTAAGGTAACATCTTCCCTATGGGAGGTGTTAATATATACTTCTTGGAGGTAGAACTGTTGGTATGAAATAGAAACACTTCAGAAGAGGATGTCTCTTTAAATTACCTCCTTCCTAAAGCCAGGATTACTTGATAAATGCATTTTAATTGAACAATTTTAATATAATGCATTTTTGTCTTCAATATACAATAATAAAACAAGCCACATGCAACTGCTAATTTCCTTTGTTATGCCACAAAAAATCACAGGCTTTTATTATAATTACAATGAACAGAAGAAACCTTTGTCTAATTTTACTTGAAGAAAGATGGATATAATTTGGATTCACTGCTCCCAAATGCACTTGCTTTCTTCCTCTCCCTAAACATTTACCAGCTCACAGGAATAAGAGGGAATGTCCCTTAAGATGTCTTTGTGAATCAGGTCTGTGCCTGCTCTGGCTGGCAATCCATTTGTCTTCTCCTGCCCTTCACCTTGAGTCTACAGTGATGCTCTGGAGCCTCCCCTAACCCCACCACACACACACACACACACACACACACACACACACACACACACACACACACACACACACACACACACACACACACAACTCTAAGTGCTGCCTGTCAATGTGTTCTGATTCCTCAGTGGCCCTTCATCAATCCCTCTGTGGCAGGAGCCTCAAGGCTTGTTTGTATTTTTTCAAAACTGTGTGTGTGTGTGTGTGTGTGTGTGTGTGTGTATTGGTGTTTTGTCTGCATTTATGTCTGTGTGAGGGTGTCAGATACCATGGAACTGGAGTTACAGTTGTAAACTTCCATATGGGTGCTGGGAATTAAACCCAGGTCCTCTGGAAGAGTAGTCAGTGATTTTAACCTCTGAGCCATTTCTCCAGCCCCAAAGTTATTTTTTGAAAGTGGGCCTTCCACACTGAGAGTCCTGTGGCCTGAGAAGACTCCCAGTGTTCCAGTGGTGGGTTTGAAGGGTAAACTTCCTAGGACTTTCTCTGAGACAAGAAACAAACAGATATTTAGCAAGACCAAATAACTTCTGGTCATTTATTTTTCTCACAGAAAAAATAACCTAGGCAAGGGCCATACAAAGAGGTATTTTAACAAGACATACCAAGAATATTTGCAAATATTATTTTATGGCTTTTTGAAGCTTTATCAAGTGGTAAAAAATCTATCTTCTTTAAAACTTCCTTATTTTAAAATGAAATCTCCAGTTTAATAAATATATTAGTACACAAGAGATTGTTTCAACATAGAAGTTTCCAAACAGCTAATATCTTTAATGACTTATTGCTTTGATTAAAAAAATTATTAATACTTTCATCAATCTAATTGGGTCTTTGACCCCTGAATCATCTTATACTATTTTGTAAACATGTTAGAAATATTGAACATAACCAGTAATTTTGATCACCACATCTGTACTCTCAGTCCTAAGGATGTTGAGGCAGGAGTCTTTTGAGGTAGATTTGTTTGTTTGTTGATTTTCTTGTTTGTTTGATTAATTGATTGCTTCTGTGCATACATGCTACAGTGAACATGTGGAAGTCAAACTCATATTATGGGTCTTGGCTGTAAGCATCTCCACTCACAAAGCTATCTCGCTGATCTAGTATCCTGAATGTAAAGTCAGCCTATACTACATATACTACATAGTGAGACACTGTCTCAAAGGAAGATCGAAGGAGAGAAGGAGGGAGGAAGAGAAGAAGAAATCAGGACAGTACAGAAAAGCTAAAAGACAGAAAGGAAAGAATTGGTCAGTTAAATAGAGAAAATTCAGGTCGGGTATGTATACAAATATGTAAGCAAAATAAGAATCAGAGGTGGTACTGAATTATATCTAGTCACTAGACACATGGACACAACTCATTAATGATTCTACAGTAGACTTCTGCTTGAAGCTACTTTACCAAAACACGGGTGATAAGACTTTATAACAAGCAATGGAAGAGACTTCAATCTAGGTTTTATTCTCCTTCTGAGGCAAATATGAGTGAAAAATGGAATACTAGAGATCATGAGAGAGACAAAGGCAAAAAAAAAGAAATATAGATAATTTGCAAAATTTTAATGTTCCAGTTGCTTCAACTTTAGATAAAGGCTGACCATAACTGTTAGAAAACAAAACCATTTTTGCAGTGTTTCAAATCCCAGCACTATTTCATATGTATTACAATTGTCAGGAAGTTACCTCACCATCACAAGCATCACACTCTTGTAGAGTAAAAAGTCCCTGATTTAATTAGTGATTCAGAGCCTTGGGTGGCCTGTGGAGCAGGCACAGATTCACCCTTCTCTGGCATTGTTCCCATGGTGATAGTTGACAGTGATTATGCATCCAGCACCACTGCAAATCTGGGTATCGGAACCATGACGTCAGAGCTATGACGGCAGAACAGTGAGATCAGTTATGTGATGCTTTCTAGTAGATGGTGGGCAGGGCTCTTAGTCTTCCATCCACTCAACCAATTGTTATTTATAATGTCTATAAGGTTCTCTGCTTTGCTCCTTCCAGACCAATGATAAATATTCCCACATAAATAATATTCATATCATTCTCTAGCTTCCAAATCCTACGTTATTTACCATATTATTTGCAAACTGTTTCTCATTTGCCTCTATGAGACAGAAATCTCTATGAGGGCAAAAATCATGCTGGTCTTGTTCACAGTCACAGATTCAGAACTGAGAACCACAGTGCCTAGCAGATGGCAACCCCTCAGCAAATATTTGTTTAATAAAAGAATAAATAGGAAAAAGACAGCCTCCATAGAAGAACTTCTGTTCTTTTTAGGTATGTTACAATTAATGGACTTGGAGATACAGGTCAAAGGTGAAGAAAAACAGAGAGTCACTGATGGTCCTATTGTGGTGAGTGGAAGTAATTGAATGTGTAGGAGTGGGTGGATTCATTCATTAAACAAAAGCAGCTTGGAGAAAAGAGAATGAGACCTGGGTAAGAATTGCACAGAAGACTGGTTTTTAATGAAAAGCACAGAAAAGTAAGAGAGACATACACGGTCTCTCAGAGAAGGGGAAAGGGACAAGATCTCCTGAGCAAATTGGGAGCATTGGGGGAGGGAAGAGGAGAATGAGAAGGGAAGAAGAGGGGTGAGGAGGATATAAAGGAGCAGGAAGGTTGTGTGGGGGAAGAACAGAGGAGAGCAAAATAGGAGATACCATCAGAGAGGGAGCAGTACCGGTTTAAAGAGAAATCAGGCACGAGGGTAATGTCCAGATATTTACAAGGATGACACCAACTAACAATCTAAGCAACAGTGGAGAGGCTACCTTAAATGCCCTCTCCTGATAATGAGATTGATGACTACCTTATATGCCATCCTAGAGCCTTCAACCAGCAGCTGATGGAAGTAGAAGCAGACACCCACAGCTAAACAGTGAACTGAACTGGAATCCAAATGCAGAGGAGGAGTGATGAGCAAAGGGGTCAAAACCAGGCTGGTGAAACACACAGAAACAGCTGACCTGAACAATGGGGAGCTCTTGGTCCCCAGGCTGACAGTTGGGAAACCAGCATGGAACTGATCCAAACCCCATGAATGTGGATATCAGTGAAGATGCCTCGGAAATATATGGGGCCTCTTATAGTAGATCAGTACTTATCCCTAGCATAAGAATGAACTTTAGGAGCCCATTTCACGTAGAGGGATACTCCCTCAGCCTAGACACACAGGAGAGGGCCTAGGCCCTATCCCAAAGGATATGACAGACTCTGAGGGCCCCCCATGGAAGACCTCTCTCCCTGGAGAGCAGAAATGGTATGGGATAGGTAGGGTGTTATTGGAGGGCAGAGGAGGAGGGGAGGGAGAAGGAACTGGGATTGACATGTAAAACAATCTTGTTTCTCACTTAAAAACATGGGGAAAAAATGATTAAATGGGTAGGGGAGAGGGATTAACCTAAGGCTGTAACTCCAGGGAGACAGGTGCTTAGTGGAGTCCAAATCTGCAGGGAGAACAGCCTCTGAGAGAATCCGGGGGATCAGCAGGAAGTCTGCAATGGCTTGATAAAGAGAGATGCTGTGGAATGGTGAGGAGAAACCAGGCTGCAGTGACCTTCACATATGAATTAAACACAGCAGCGAAGGTGGGAAGGGTGAGCCCACAGCCACATGTATGTCTCCCGAACGTCAAGAAAATACCTGAATCACTTGTTGAGTAAACAAGTATATAGATGGGTGGGTAAACAGGATTTTCTATTCAGGACCAAGATGAGGAATAGATTATGGCTGAAGTCATAGAATTGGAATGATAAGCAAACCAAGTTTAAACAGTGTAATCTGGGTAAAAAGTACTTCCCTAATCAAATATGATGTACTGAGTGATTTTTCTCTCAATAAGCATATATAATGTGCTTTTGCTGACTCGTGTTTAGTGAGCCCTGTGTCGTTCTCAATTGTTTATTTTTGGTTAAGGTACATTCTTGTTTAATGGAGCCTTTTAAATGTAACCTTGAAGTAACTTTGCTTCAGTGGGGCCTAGGACTTGTTCTTTGGAATTAGGAGGTTTGGCTGTGCTGCATAGATCTCACTTGCCAATTATGCCAGAGGTAACTTTGATGCATAAAGAAGTGTGTCCTGAACTGAACTTACAAAGGCCTCACGAGTTGGGTGACAGTGGGACAAGAACAGAAGAGGCTCCACACTGCCTTCCAGCAGGGGGGGCATCAAACAGTCTGATGAAGCAATGTTATTTTAGGGGAGTTTAACATAAAATTATGATTGGCTTTCTTACAAACTCGCCTAATTTGTGCTTCTCAAAATCAAACACACAGGCAAATCACCTAGAAGGTGATGGTCACAGAAACTGCCCAGAGATACACACAGTTTCTGGGTCAGTGAAGAATTTGGCTGGCTGGTGTTGAGTGAAAAGAAAATTTTAAGTATCACTGATCTAGGCAAAATAACATATATTTTCATAACTTCTTTTCCTAATTTTCTCTTTTTCCTCAAAGAAAATTAACCAAATTCTCATATCAACAATTTTCCTCACACAGATAAGTTTCTCTTGATTGACAAAAAATTTAAAAATAAAACTCTGTAGACAGTAATTGTGTTAGGAGTCACTACTACCCTTGAATTTCCAGCCTTCTTCTCTCTGCTCTCTTTTTTATTTTGATTTTTGAGACAGGGTTTCTCTGTATTGCTTTGGAGCCTGTCCTGGAAGTCCCTCTGTAGACCAGGCTGGCTTCGAACTCACAGAGATCCACCTGCCTCTGCCTCCCGAGTGCTGGGATTAAAGGTGTGCGACACCAATGCCCAGCTCCTGCTACTCATTTTTAAAATGAATGAAGATTATAAATCTTAACAACAGATATTAGTCGCTCAAATGAAATTCTGAAGATACACTATAGCTACCTCACTCTCACGAGTACTTCTCTTTCACTGTGAAATGCTCATCAATGAAATAGGCTTCTCCATTAAATTCTCTTAGAATTTTCTAGAAAAGGCAGCTGGAACTCAAAGGTAAATGAAAGATCACCATTAATGTGCCATGCAGATTAATCTTTTCCCGTTTTAAAATTTGTTTTAAGCCAGCAGGAAGGAGCATCTAGAAACAGAATCATCCCAGAGGCAGACTGCAGTGCTTATATTTCAAGATTTATAACTGTATGACTCATCTTCCTTTGCTTAATGAATTGAAAGGGACTAGACGGAGAACAGCCTTGCAAGTGGACATGAGCTGGCCTTGTGCAGAGCAGACAACTGACCCAGTGAGGCTGTGAAGGAGTATCTCACCAGCTCTACTCTTGAGCAATTCCAAAGACATTACGACCACGCTGTCTAAAGCATTCGTGGGAACAAAGTAATATTCGAAGAGGTATCAGCTGTAGGTTTCTGCTTATCTTCCAGTTCTGAAAAGAAAGATGAATGGTCAAATTAAGATATTCCCAAGAAGTACAGTTAGGAGTGGGATTATTTTCTTTAGTGTTTGAGAAAGCTGAGGATGGCCTTGAACTCCTGATTCTACTGCATCTACCTCCTAAATTCCAGGATCACAGGCAAGCATCAGTGAGCCTGGTTTCTCTAGTTCTTTTTGTCAGAAGTTTTAGAACATTGACTTTTAAATGACACACTGTTCCATTTATAGGTAATTTATTCTTTTACCACACATAAACAAGTTTAACCATCTGATAAAGGCATATTTTACACTAAACAAAATTTAAATGATAAAAATTTATAGGGATGCCAATGAAAATTATACACTCAATATGAACTTGATTCCTGTTTGAAAGAGGTTTTCATTATCAACAGGTAAGTATTTACTGAATAGCTTCTTGATATTTTTCCTATATTACAAGCACTTCCTATATAAAAATTCTAATTTATTTGTTCATTTTCTTTAAGATCACTACTGGCTGAGTCTCAATCAAGCTATTTAATACAGGACTTAAGGTATTTTCAATTATCTCTCATCTTATTTCTCCATGCACAAAATAGGTAGTCAAAAACTCTGCCTGCCAACTTAGTATACATATCTTAATCATAACCTTGGCCTCTGCAAGGTCCAATGTGATCCCTACTATGACAAAAAGGGGATTGAGCAAAACCTCTAGAGTCAACATAGCTCTCACTGAAGAAATCCAAAGCAGAGATACATGATTTGAGACTTAATTGGTTAATGATACTACTTCCTTTCACCATAAGATCCTCTGGCCAACACCATTACAAACCACAAAGAGAGATATGATTGCTGTTCTGTTCACTCTGCCACCAAGGAACTCTGAAATCCTACACAGATGTCTGAAAACTTATCATCCACTCTCAAGAGTAACAGTCTTCTAATAAATCCCATTCAGATGTCTGGAAACTTATCACTCTCAAGAGTAATATCTTTCTGATGCTGGCAACATATGAATGGGGAAATGACCTCAAAAGTCGTACTATCACCCACCCTAACAATGACTGGGAAGTGCTACCCTGACCATACAGTTTTTTGGATGCAGGAGGCTAATATCTTCCCAAATGGTAATCAATCACCAGGTATTTCATAAGCTCTCTGGTGAGCATCTCTATTTTGCCTATATGGTGCTTATTTCCCATACAGATGTCATGAGAGCTCATTTATTTTCTTTGGACAATTAGTTCTTCCTTCTCCAACCTTGATACATACATTGGTAGTGAGCCCACCAGTGGAATGGTTGACCCAACCAGCATGGATCAACCTTCTGACAACTGTGATTAGTCTATAAGCACACAGCACAGAACTAGGCACTAAAGCTGGAGAACATCAACTGTGAACTTCGAGGCTACTGAAAAAGCAGTACACCCTCTTCTGTAGGGCACTATTTAGGAAGTTCCTACATGAAAATTAAGGCAAGGTGAAGAATAGGCAAAAGTAATAAATATGAAAGGACAGATAATAATCAAAAGAGGACAAATTTTGGGTCCTGATCTAGTCATAGGTAAATATTCAGCCGACTCATTCTTTACTACTCAAATCAATATGTGGGCTTTGTATGCAACCAGGAATACAGATAAATTGTAAATAATCTAAAATTTATATGACATTAGGCAAAGTGTCAGGAACATAAAAATATGTAGCAAATAATCTCTGCCTCCAAGAATTTTCTCAGGATTTAGTTGGAAAAATAAGAAATAAACAGATACAAAGTAACTAGAAACAGATGGCTAAGGCAAGTAGTAAGTTCTACAAGAACATAGAGAAAAGAGCCTCCACTCCAGGCTGCTTGTTAAGCAAGTTTACAGCACAAAGGAAAGGTGACCTTGTTTCAGAAGGATTACTCAGGATGTGGCTACCTGCAGAAGGACAAAGGGACATGTCTAAAAGGACATGTCTAAACTTTATAACAGGAATTTAAAATGTACCTAGCATATTTGCAAAACAAAACAAGGAAAGCAATAAATGAATCATGAAATGTTGAATCATGTGCTATCAATATTAAATACACTAGATCAGAAATAAAAAGGATTACTGTTTCTGTAATGATAGTTGTATAGGTTTGAAGTTCTATTCTAGTATAAAATAATATCACTTTAGATTGTGTTAGCTGAATATTGAAATGATAGTGTGAGATCTAATGGCAAAATCAAAGCTAAATGTGCTTTTCATAAAGTAGATGAGCCTCTAAAACTGTTATTTTCTGCTCCATTATGGCATATTAAAAATAAACCATACCATATCTATTCTAATCAGCCCTTATTTGAATGCCAAAATAATTAACAGATCCATGAACCAAGAGATTATCAGAGAAACAAGATAAATCAAGGAAGCTATACTGTAGGGCTAACTAACATGCTTTGTTCAAGTTTCTCCAAGTAGTAAAGAGTTTGTAACAGAAATACTAATGGTATTTCCTATTTCCACTGTGGTTTTTGCCATTTCCCTTGTGTCATTAAGAAATTTCCTGGGAAGAGTTTGGGTTGGCTCTTGCCAAAAGCAGGAATGCAAACTTTCTTTACCGCTTCTCAGGGGGATGATTTATTGTTTATTTATTTGTAATAAAATGAATTGTTTACAAGTTTATTGTGAAAATGCCAATGTCAATTTTGTAGCAAACATGAACCTTGCTGTTCATTTTTCTGTAGTAATTTCTATTTGTGATACAATACTTCTCAGGGATATGGACTGGTTTCTGGAAATTTTACTGGGAAAAACAAATTGACATAATTTCTTGATATTGTAATTGTTCATATAGTCATCATCTTCTGTACTGTTTTGTAAAACGAAAAGAAAGAAAGAAGGGAGGAAAGGAAGGAAGGAAGGAAAACTTTCCAATGTGCTTCCAGTGAATGCTCATTTAAATTTCTACCTCCATTTGTAACATCACAGCAGCCATTTTTACTGGTATGACATTTGCCATCTGAAGTGAGCATGTTACAAAGGAATGATGGTACTCCTTCCTAGAAAGCACCCTTCTTCACAAGTGTAAACTAAGAATCCTTATGACTCTGTCAAAAATAATTACAACCTTGGTGGATGGTTGATAAATTTAAAATACAAAATGTAACCATATAATGGAGACAATGCTCCAACTAGGCAACTTATGCCACCAAGTAAAACCTCCAGTGGCAGGAATAGGTTACATTTGTTGAGTCATTGGCCAAAGAAGTATCATGGATCCTCCAAATATCCCAGGCTATTTTTTTTTCTGTTTTGGTGTTTCGAGACAGGGTTTCTCTGTATTGCTTTGGAGCCTGTCCTGGAACTGGCTCTGTAGACCAGGCTGGCTTCAAACTCACAGAGATCTGCCTGCCTCTGCCTCCCGAGTGCCGGGATTAAAGGCATGCACCACCAATGCCCAGCCACAGGCTATTTTTGAGGATATTGGTTGGTTCTTTCAACAACCTGATGATAAGGCCCTATTAACTGAAGACAACACTTACTTATGTCATTGAACAGGAAGAATTAGCCTTGGTGCCTAACTAGAAGATTCCCTGCTATTGACCATCATTCATGGTGCTACGAGCAAATTCAGCATACTACCAGAGGTGAAAAGTAATAATCAATATTACCTAGCAAAACATGTGACCTACAACAGTGACCTGCCTTAAGACATAATAATACATTAGTAGAAAAAATGTTATGAGAGTTACCAGCCACTTTTTTACAAGAAGCCATACTTAACACTGCTAAAGTGGCCAAAAATTTAAGACTAGATATAGATAGGTCACAGGCCTAGTGAAAATCCTACTGCTATTATTCTACTAAAGGGACATAGCAATAAAATGACTCCTAATGGCACACTGATATGCCTAAATATCAGTGCTTCAGTCAACACTTATCAGAGAAGCTTCTTCTAGGAAGAAGCACAGATATCCACTACTGAACAGCATGTAGAGAATGACAGATTTTGGAGAACTCAGTCCTAAATGGGATGTCTTCATCAAACCTCTTCCCTCCAGGCTTAGAGATATTGTAGAAAAGGAAGCAGAAAGAATGTAAAAACCAGAGGTGGTGGATGACTGCAAGGAAACAGTATCTTGCAGAAACAACAGGATTTATGCACATACGAACTCAGAGACTTTGACAGCATGCCTAGGAGTTATACATGTTCAAGCTAGATGGATTCCTAGAACTGACAGTGAGAAAAGAACACTGGGTCCTGCTGCTAATCAAGAACCTATTTGCAATTGATACCCATTGAGAAAGAGAAAACCAGTTTTTAACCAGTTTTTTCCAATGGAGTGTCATCTGGATATATCAACCACACTCCAGGGTAGGCCCCATGCCCAAGAGTAATTGGCCAACACAAAACAAATTCCCATGGTTTTCTGGTGAAGTTTTTGTTTCATTTGTTTTGTTTTGTTTTGTTTTGGAATTTTTTTGTCTTAGTCAGTTTTTGGTTTTAATTTTTGTTTGTTCGTCTATTTTTGAGAGAGAAAGAACATGAAGTTGAGTGGGTTAGGATATGGAGAGGATCTTGGAGGAGATGAAGGAAAATGCAAAACATCAAAAACATTGTATGAAAAATAATGTTAAAAGAAATTAAAAGTAAATAAAAAAAGCACAAAATATACTGTTCTGCCAAACCAAGTCAGAGAAAAGTTTGATTAGACATGATTTTATTTTGAAAGAAAATCATTTTAGCTAAAGATTGAAATGGTATAATGATGTCTAATGCTCCAGTCTTCAATATTTATAATGAGAAGAATTATTTCCTAAAGCAAGTAAATACAATTATAGTACCTTCCTATTTTAGAAAAGTTAGTTTTCCACTTAAGTTCTATATTCATTAAATGGTAGCACTGGCTATATTTCAGAATCTTTCAATGTGGCTGAGTGATAATCACTGCCATATTTTAAACTTTAGGAACTCCAACTCTATTGATATATATAATTATAAAATAAGTATCAAGTTGAGTTTGCATTTAAATACAAACAAAAGAGTAAAATAACCTTATTTTCTCAAAACAAAAGTATCTCCGTAGATATGACCAACTTATCAATGGCCAAAATGCTCTTCCCTTTTATGTAAGCTCATGACTTGTTCATTTTATTGTGCTGACTAGTCTTAATGTCAATGTAGAAGCTACCTCTATAAGATCCAGCTGTAAGGAAGTTTCTTAATTAATGATAGATGGAGGAGGACCTAGCCCATTGTGGTGGTCCCATCTCCGGGTTGGGAGTCTGGGTTCCATAAGGAAGCTGACCTTAAAAAGCCTTTGGAAGTAAGCCAATAAGTAGCACTGCTGTGTGGCCTCTGCACCAACTCCTGTATCCAGGTTACTGCCACGTTTGAGTTCCTGTCCTAACTTCCTTCAATAATGAACAGCAATATGGAAATGTAAGCCAAATAAACCCTTTACTCCCCAATTTGCTTTTTGGTCCTGGTGTTTCATTGCAGCAGTAGAAACTGTACATAAGACAATTGTCTTCAAAATGATATTGATTTAAATCTGTGCCTTTGTAACCAAGGCATTCCCCCACAAGACAGCAATGCCTGTGGGTCAGTACAGAACATGGAGATAAACCACTCTGGAGACCGTTTCAGGCAACAGTGTCTGCTTTATTTCATATGAACAACCACTTATATAATGGAAGCCTATTAGCTGTGATTGGTTAGCACATTTCCTGGGACTGGATAGTGAGTACTCACACCACCAGGGTTTCCATGTGGAAGAACATTAAAGGAGATATGAATAGGACATGCTCGTGAACAGACAGCTACAGGCTACTCTTGCTACTTCAGTATTCAGTGTTCCGACTTCTGAGGCACAGTGTGCCATGGGCCTTATTTGGAAGCGAAGTGTGCCAAGTAGGCTGGCCATCAGGTCATGCCTTCATTTTCTCCTACAGAACTAGATCACTTGGCCCTTTCTCTTCTTAGCTCCTCCTAGTTCAAAATGTTCAGATCTCAGAATATCTGGCATTCTCATAGATCTGCAGTTGTGCTCAATATGTAGACTCAAGACTCAGTGTTAGTCTTTTTGCAGAAAGAAATTTCATCTGCCCACTGTAATCCTGATTCCTGTCCCAGCAGCACTTCGGTTGAGCAGACAGAGAATGCTTACCGTTCTTTTACTTTCATTTTGTGGGGTTGCTGCTAGTGAAATTTCTTGGAGACGTCAAGCAAGCTTTAAGAACTTTCATTGCAGAACAGCACATCCAAGAAGGCACAAGATTAATCTGGATGCTAGGGAGTCTGACCCAGGTTCCTGCCACAGTTTGTGGATCTTCTTCTTTGTGAATCACCAATATGCATCACTTTGCATGAAAAATGAACTTTGTAGATGTGCTTAAAGACCTGAAGGTAAGCAGTTTCTCCAGAATTATCCACATGGGTTCAATGTAATCAGTTTTCTCTAGGGAAAAGCACCTGGACAGGTTATCCAGTCACAAGTGGTCAGCCCTAAACACATGTACATCTTAGCTACACTAAATTAACTTAGTAGGTTGTATGTGGGCACACAGACATGCATGAGCACATGTGGATAGAGAGTAGATAGATAGATAGATAAGATACATATATAATATATATATATTATATATATATATATATATATAATATAATAATAAAGATGCCATGAATTTGAGAAGGAGTAGGAGAGACAGGGAGGAGTTGGAGTCAGAGGGAAGCAGGAGATAAGGTCCGAATGATGTAATTTAAGATGAAAGGACATACCATCATTGGTTTGAAGAAGTAGAAAGGGCCATGATCCAAGAATTGTGAAAATCCTCTAGAAGCTAAAAAAGAGCAAAGCAGTAGACATTCCTCCTGAGCCACAAGCCTTAATTTTAGCTCAATGAGACCCGTATTGAATTTCTAATATACTGGACTATAAAACAATCCACTTTGTTGTTAAGATGCCAAGTTTGCGGTAACCTGATACAGAACAGAAACCAATAGTGGTCTCATGTTCCAAATTAGCAGGACTTATAAAAGCTTAATGCCTCCCTCTCCCCATGAAATGAACATACTTTGAAGGTGGAAGACACTTGGCTTCAATCCTTTCATTGACCCAAATGAAGAAACTAGCCCATACAGTAAGAAGGTAAACAACTTAAGAACAGCTCATCACTTCAGACGAAGGACTAGAACCCAAGACCACTAAATTGTTCATTTGTGCATCCTTCACTAACAAGTAGTTTTGAACACCCAAACAGAATAGTCTGATGGCATAAACAATTGGAGAAATGTACAGATGACAGCTACTGAAATGCTGGTCCCAGATTGTGGTTAAGCATACTCGCTTGAACTGTCTTGACATCACTAAGCACTCAACAGATCTAAGAGGAAACATTCATTTGAATTATGTAGATATCACTTGAAATTGGACATATCTATGATCAAATTTGGGCTGTGCTTCTAGAATAGGCTCTGCTCTAGATGATCTTTCTCCTTTGCATGTCTTGCAGACATTCTCCATGCACAGTGGCTGACTTTTGCCCTCCTTTCTTCCCGGGCTGTTTCCCACTTCCTTGTACTTCCACTGCCACCCCATATCCCTGCACAAGACAAGCACTTTCACTTCGTTTAGCTCCTCTTCTCTTCCGCTTCAATTAATCCAGCACCCAATGCCAAATGATCCTAAGACACACCTTATTTTTTACCACTGATTTTTACTCACCTATGCACTAGACTCCACCCACAGACAGGGTCAAGACCATTCTTCTTAGTTTACTCTTTGACAGGTTTGTAATATTTAGACCAATTCTTTATAATGTCTCCCCCTCCCAAATCTACAAAGGAACCTTACTCCTTGCTCCTGTGTGCTGTTCTTTTGCCCTAACCCCTCCTCTCTGCTTCTTGTTATACCTATTTAGGAAGGCATTCAGGACAGTTCCTAGGACAGACAATGAAGTGATTTTGCCACTCACATTGAAACTTTTACATGATTGATCTCTACTCCTCATGTGACATTTAGCTTTCAGTGCTAGTGCCTTTTACATCTTTAGAATTTAAACTCAAATTTTAATCCATTGTGGACTGAGCAGATTCCCTTTAAAGCTTCATTACAGCCAATACCAGAAACTTCCTGCTTGAAGTATTTCTCAAAGATTTATGAAGTAATTAAAAATAATTTCTAAAAACCAATGTGTATATTCAGAATGGCAACTCCTCAAAATCAGTACTGACAGCACCAGCCTTATGTTAACCGCCCCAGCCAGGGACCATCTGCATATACCAAGGGCAGGTCAGCATATGCTAAGGACAGGTCAGCATATGCTAAGGACAGGTCAGCATATGCCAAGGACAGGTCAGCATATGCCAAGGACAGGTCGCATATGCTAAGGACAGGTCAGCATATGCCAAGGACAGGTCAGCAAATGCCAAGGACAGGTCAGCATATGCCAAGGACAGGTTAGCAAATGCCAAGGACAGGTCTGGTTTCCTGCGATTTTTTCCAGCTATTAACAACCTCATTTTTATTCTCAAAATTGTCTTTTGTTGATGATACTCTTTAGAGTTGTTCTGCTTTAAGACATTTTCAACTGTTGTAAGGTCAGAAACTGGAAACAAAAAATGGAGTCAGCTATGCATTCTCTCCACTACATTTCAATCTGCTCTCCATCACTCTCCCTTCTCACCATCACTCTCCCCTGCACAAGAATGTCCTTTAAATTTCTTGGGCGACATTCAAAGTTTAGGATAATGGACAGCTTTGGATGAATCAACTGAAGTGGACGACAACTTACAGGAAACAAATCAAAGATATGAATATAATTATAGGTCTCTGCCACCAGTTTAAGAGCAAAAGGGAGAAGTGTCTAGAAGGGAAGGAAGATTCAGAGTTCTGAGGAACGGGAATGACCAAAGTACACTGTGTGGATTCACGTACACTGTCTTTGCTATTCTGTGCCTAAAATAATATGGAATATACATTATCCTTTCAATTTTCCTGAACAATATATATAACTTTCATGACCATTTAGAATTTAAAATGGATGCTTTCTGATCTTCTTGATGCCTAATATTCATTAAATTGACTAACCACTGCACAGATGTATTAAAACCCACATTCATTTTCACAGATGACTAGTTGAAATGATCAGCTTCATAAATGAACATAAGTGGTATCTTAACAGTAATAACTCTTTACAACAAAGTAAGATTTTACTCCATAAGTAATGAGGAAAGTTATTAAATGCAATTTTATATTGTTTCATTACTGGCAAGTTATCATAAAAAGAAATTAAGATTAAAAAGTTTCATTTATTTTTGTAAAGTAGATGAACATTTCCACTCATTTATGCTGAGAACCCCTCATGCTAATCTCTTCTGAGGATAGTTTAAATTACATTACATCATTCAACACAGGGCTGAGAGTTCATGTTCCAACCCATTACTGCCCTAAACTCTTCAACTTTAAAGGAATCTGGGGAAATGTTAACTTCAACTAACAAAACTATACAAAATGAAAACCCTCATATGCATATTTTGGGTACAAGATCACTCAAGAGTTTGGAAAGAATTTTACAAGACTATCTAGGTTACTTGATCAAATGTGGCCCAAGTTATGTTACTGTTTCAAAGACTGCCACTAAAATAGCAATTAAGTTGAAATTTCTTTATTTCTATGAGCTAATAATTCAGATGAATTACAACATTTTGAAAAAACCAAAAGCATGACTTGGGTAAAGTTTTGTACTGAAGGTTGACTGACACTTTTTGTTCATTACTTTCAATTTGTCATCTCTCTATTTCAGAAAGCATGCATGACATAGTTTTACATCCACCTGAATAAGAAGACATTTCAATTTGATAGTCTGGGTTAGTTTGGTTTTTCTTTTACTGTTTTATGTTAAGAATAGGCTCATTTTTTTTTCATTCAATGTCTCCTTCTTTGGATGCAAACCCTGTTTGAAGCTGAACATCCTGGGGAGCAAGATAATGCCAGATGCTGGCCTTATCAATGGCTTCTCCAGTTTTCAGGAAGTATTTACTGCAAAGCTCAGCACTCTACAAGATTAGTTCCAGAATAGATAATTCAAGAATTTTAATTTTTGTGGTGGGGGCACAGTCCTTTAATATCAGCACTGAAGGCAGACAGATCTCTGTGAGTACAAAGCCAGCCTGGTCTACAGAGTGAGTTACAGGACAGCCAGGGCTACACTGAGAAACCCTGTCTCAAAATAAATAAATAAATAAATGAAATAAGAGGCAGACTGAATTGGTCCATGAGGACCAGGGGATCCTGAGTCTGCCAAGATTGCTGAGCTATTCCAGGCCCGACAAAGTGCACAGAGTGCAGAGGTGAGCTGCTTCAGCCCCGGCCTTGGACCCAACTTCCATCTGCCCACCCTGGCAAACCCTGCCCCGGGATCTTTGACAGGACGACTGGACCCCTGAGGACCAAGAAACCCAGAGTCTGCTGACATCTCTGTGCCAGTGCTGCTCTCACCCACCTGGAGAGACAGTGCCTCAGACCTGCCTGCACCCAACTTGAAACCCATCAGACTATCAAAGTCAATCGCACACACCTGAAGAGAACACCAGATCCATACACACCAGGAAAGGAAGTGACACCAACTGTACCCACTGGAAGAAGAGATGGGAAGATGACAATATAAGAACACATCCAACAACAGGAAAACCAGTATGACACCACCAGAATCTAGGGACCCTACACCAGCAGGACATGAACATCCCAACACAGAAGAAGCAGAGGAGAGCAACCTTAAAAACAACTTCATGCAGATGATAGAGAACCTAAGAGAGGAAATCAGAAAATCCTTCAGAGAAATTGAAGAAAAGACAAACCAAAAGATGCAAGAAATCAAGGAAATCCAAAAGAGCCAAGAAAATACAATTAAAAACCTTAAGGAAACAGTTCAGGACCTCAAAACTGAATTAGAGACAATAAAGAAAACACAAACTGAGGGAATGCTGGAAGTGGAAAAGCTGAGTAAACAATCAGGAACCACAGATGCAAGCATAACCAACAGAATACAAGAGATGGAAGACAGAATCTCAGATGCTGAAGACAAACTAGAGGAAATAAACTTGTCAAGCAAAGAAAATCTGAAGTCTAACAAATCCATAACACAAAACATCCAGGAAATATGAAATATAAAAACACCAAACCTAAGGATAATAGGTATAGAAGAAGGTGAAGAAACCCAACTCAAAGGTGCAGAAAACATATTCAACAAAATCATAGAAGAAAACTTTCCCAACCTAAAGAAAGACATGCCAATACAAGAAGCTTACAGGATGCCAAATAGAGTGGACCACAAAAGAAAGTCCCCTAGTCACATAATAATTAAAACACCAAACGTACAGAATAAAGAAAAAATATTAAGAGCAGCAAGAGAAAAAGGCCAAGTAACATATAAAGGCAAAACTATCAGAATTACACCAGACTTCTCCATGGAAACTCTGAACGCTAGAAGGGCATGGATAGATATTCTACGAACTCTGAGAGAACATGGATGCCAGCCCAGACTACTATACCCAGCAAAGCTTTCAATCACTATAAATGGAGAAAACAAGATATTCCACAACAAAAACAGATTTAAAAAATATGTAACCACTGATCCAGCCCTACAGAAAGTACTGGAAGGAAAACTCCAACCTAAGGAAATTAACTACCCTCGAATAAACATAGGCAATAGATAATCCCACTCTACAAAAACATAAAATAAAAGGCAGAATAAATCCACATACAATACCAGTACCAAAAACAAACCAAAAACAAACAAGAATAAACACTCAAAGGACCTTAATTTCCCTCAATATTGATGGTCTTAATTCACCTATAAAAAGACACAGGCTAAAAGATTGGATAGGAAGACAGAATTCATCCTTCTGCTGCATACAAGAAACACACCTCGAATTCAAACACAGACATTACCTCAGAGTAAAGGGTTGGGATAAGATCCTCCAATCAAATGGACACAAGAAACGAGCTGGGTAGCTATCCTAGGATCTAACAAGATAGACTTCAAACTAAAATCAATCAAAAGAGATGAAGAAGGTCATTTCATATTCATCACAGGAAAAATCCATCAGGAAGAAATCTCAATTCTAAACATCTATGCCCCAAATACAAAGGCACCAACATTCATAAAAGAAACATTATTAAAACTCAAATCACAAATAAGGCCTCAGACAATTATAGTGGGAGACTTCAACACCCCATTCTCACCACTGGACAGGACCACCAGACAGAAACTTAATAAAAAGACAAAGAAACTAACAGAAGTTAGGACCCAATTGGGATTAACAGACATTTATAGAACTTTCTATCCAAACACAAAAGAATATACCTTCTTTTCAGCATCACATGGAACCTTCTCAAAAATCGACCACATCCTCCGCAACATAGCAAACCTCAACAGGTACAAAAAAATTGGAATAATCCCCTGTGTCTTATCAGACCACCATGATTTAAAGACAGAAATCAAAAACAAATTAAAGTACAAAAAACCTACCAACTAATGGAAATTGAACAACACGCAATTGCAACATTCCTGGGTCAAGGAAGAAATAAAGAAAGAAATTAAAGACTTCCTAGAATTCAATGAAAATGTTGACACAACATACCCAAACTTATGGGACACTTTGAAAGCAGTACTAAGAGGAAAGTTCATAGATCTAAGTGCTCACATGAAGAAACTAGAGAATAGCCACACCAGAGATTTGACATCACAGCTGAAAACTCTAGAAAAAATGGAAGCAAATTCACCCCGGAGGAGCAGAAGCCGGGAAATAATCAAACTGAGGGCAGAAATCAATAAAGTCGAAACAAAGAAAATAATTCAAAGAATCAATATAACAAAGAGTTGGTTCTTCGAGAAAATCAACAAAATAGACAAACCCTTATCCAAACTAACCAAAAGGCAGAAAGAGATCATGCAAATTAACAAAATCAGAAATGAAAAGGGGGACATAACAACGGACACTGAGGAAATCCAGAGAATCTTCAGGTCATACTTTGAAAACCTGTACTCCACAAAATTGGAAAATTTAAAGGAAATGGACAATTTTCTCGACAGTTATCACTTACCAAAATTGAATCAAGAACAGATAAGCAACTTAAACAGACTTATAACATCTAAGGAAATAGAAGCAGTCATCAAAAGTCTCCCAACCAAAAAAAGTCCGAGGCCTGATGGATTCACTGCAGAATTCTATCAGAAATTCAAAGAAGTGCTAATACCAATACTCCTCAAATTGTTCCACAAAATTGAAGCAGAAGGGGCATTACCAAACTCTTTTTACGAGGCTACAATAACCTTGATACCCAAGCCACATAAAGACACAACTAAGAAAGAGAACTACAGACCACTATCCCTCATGAACATTGATGCAAAAATTCTCAATAAAATCCTGGCAAATCGAATACAAGATCATATCAGCGAAATCATCCACAATGATGAAGTAGGCTTCATTCCAGGGATGCAACGATGGTTCAACATACGAAAATCCATCAACATAATCCACCATATAAACAGAATGAGAAAAAAAAAAAAAAAAACATGATCATCTCACTAGATGCCGAAAAAACCTTTGACAAAATCCAACACCCCTTCATAATAAAGGTCTTGGAGAAATCAGGGATAACAGGAACATACCTCAACATAAAAAAAAGCATATACAGCAAGCCAACAGCCAACATCAAATTAAAGGGAGAGAAACGCAGTGCAATTCCTCTAAAATCGGGGACAAGACAAGGCTGTCCACTCTCTCCATACCTCTTCAATATTGTCCTTGAAGCCCTAGCTAGAGCAATAAGACAACAAAAGGAGATCAAGGGAATACATATCGAAAAGGAAGAAGTCAAACTCTCACTATTTGCAAATGATATAATAGTCTACATTAGTGACCGAAAAAACTCTACCGGGAACTCCTACAGCTGATAAACACCTTCAGCAAAGTGGCAGGATATAAGTATAAGATTAACTCAAAAAAATCTGTAGCCCTACTATATACCGATGACACATTGGTGGAGAAAGAAATCAGAGAAACATCACCCTTCACAATTGCCACAAACAACATAAAATACCTTGGGGTAACATTAACCAAAAATGTGAAAGACCTGTACCATAAGAATTTTGAGTCTCTAAAAAAAGAAATTAAAAAAGATACCAGAAAATGGAAAGATCACCCATGCTCTTGGATAGGTAGGATCAACATAGTAAAAATGGAAATCTTGACAAAAGCAATCTACAGATTCAATGCAATCCCCATCAAAATCCCAACACAATTATTCACTGACCTTCAAAAAACAATTCTCAACTTTATATGGAGAAACAAAAGACCCAGGATAGCCAAAACATCCCTGTACAATAAAGGAACTTCTGGAGGCATCACCATCCCTGACTTCAAGCTCTATTACAGAGCTATAATCCTGAAAACAGCTTGGTACTGGCACAAAAATAGACAGGTAGACCAATGGAATAGAATTGAAAACCCTGATATTAACCCACACACCTATGAACACCTGACTTTGAAAAAATCCAAATTTATATGCTGGAACAAAGAGAACATCTTCAACAAATGGTGCTGGCATAACTTATTGTAGACATGTAGAAGACTGCAGTTAGACCCAAGCCTATTGCCTTGTACAAAACTTAAATCAAAATGATTCAAAGATCTCAACATAAATCCAGCTACACTGAGCCTATTTGAAGACAAAGTGGGAAATACCCTTGAATTAATTGGTACAGGACACCACTTCCTGAACATTACACCAGTAGCACAGACACTGAGGTCAACAATTGATAAATGGGACCTCTTAAAACTGAGAAGCTTCTGTATGAAAAGCAAAGGAGACAGTCACCAAGACAAAACGGCAGCCGACAGACTGGGAAAACATATTCACCAATCCCACATCTGACAGAGGGCTGTTCTCCAAAATATACAAAGAACTCAAGAAGCTAGTCTCCAAAACACCGAACAACCCAATTAAAAAGTGGGGTACAGAACTAAATAGACAATTCTCAATAGAGGAATCTAAAATGGCTGAAAGACACATAAGGAAGTGTTCAACATCCTTAGCCATCAGGGAAATGCAAATCAAAACAACTCTGAGATACCATCTTACTCCTGTCAGAATGGCCAAAATCAAAAACACCAATGACAGTTCATGTTGGAGAGGATGTGGAGAAAGGGGAACACTTCTCCACTGCTGGTGAGAGTGCCAACTTGTACAGCCAATTTGGAAATCAGTATGCCGACTCCTCAAAAAAATGGGAATCAGTCTACCACAAGATCCAGCAATTCCACTCCTAGGCATATACCCAAAAGAAGCACATTCATACAACAAGGACATATGTTCAACGATGTTCATAGCAGCACTATTTGTAATAGCCAGAAACTGGAAGCAGCGTAAATGCCCCTCAACCGAAGAATGGATACAGAAAATGTGGTACATTTACACAATGAAGTACTACTCAGTAGAAAAAAAAAACAATGAAATCTTGAAATTTGCAGGAAAATGGATGTAACTTGGAGAAACCATTCTGAGCGAGGTAATCCAATCACAAAAAGACAAACATGGTATGACTCACTCATATGCAGATTTTAGACATAGAGTAAGGATTACCAGCCTACAATCCAGAAGCTAATAAACAAGGAGGTCCCTAAGAGAGACATACATGGTCCCCTGGAAAAGGAGAGAGGTTCAAGATCTGCTGAGCAAATTGAGAGCACGGGAAGAAGGGGAAAGGAGCTAGGAGAATGATTAGGGGAGAGGAAGAGGGATGCCAAGGACATGAGGGAGCAGAAACTATAGTCAGGGGAAAAATACATGATAACAAGAATGGAGATATCATAATAGAGGGAGACATTTTTGGTTTACAGATAAATCGGGCACTAGGGAAATGTCTGGAGATCTACAAAGATGACACCAGCTAACTATCTCAGCAAAGGAGGAGAGGCTACCTTAAATGCCCTCCCCTGATTATGAGATTGATGACTGACATATATGATACCTGATAACCTTCATCCAGAAGCTGGTGAAAGTAGAAGCAGACACCCACAACTAACCTTTGAACTGAACTGGAATCCAGATGCAGAGAAGCATGAGTCAAGAGCAAAGGGGTCCAGACCAGGCTGGTGAAACCCAAGAAACAGCTGACCTGAACATCAGGGAACTCTTGCTCCCTAGTCTGATAGCTGGAATACCAGCATGGGACTGATCCAGACCCCACGAACATGGGTTTCTGTGAGGAAACCTCAGAAATCTATGGGACCTCCTGTAGAAGCCCAGTATTTATCCCTAGCATAGGTGTGGGCTTTGGGAGCTCGTTCCATATAGAGGAATATTCCCTGAGCCTAGACACACGGGTGTGGGCCTAGGCCCTATCCCAAAGGATACAATAGACACTGATGACACCCTATGGAAGGCCTCACATCCAGGGGGAGCAGAAAAGATATGTGACAGATAAGATTTTAGTTGGGGGGGTAGGGGAGGACGGGTGGGAGAAGGGAACTGGAATTGTCATGTAAAACAATCATGTTTCTAATTCAGATAAAAAAAAAGTTGGCAAAAATAGAGGCTTCTAGGCAAGCTAGTTTATATAGAATATCATTGCACTTAAGTGGAAAAGCAGCATAAACCCAGAGGCTATCTGAGAGCAATTGTTTACTGTCTTAGTCAATGTTCTGTTGTAGTGAAAAGACAACCATGACCATAGCAACTCTTTTGGTTTTTTTGTTTTGTTTTGTTTTGTTTTGTTTTTTGGGTTTTTTTTTGTTTGTTTTTTTGTTTTTTTGTTTTTTTGTTTTTTTGAGACAAGGTTTCTCTGTATTGCTTTAGAGCCTGTCCTGGAACTGGCTCTGTAGACCAGGCTGGCCTCAAACTCACAGAGATCCACCTGCCTCTGTCTCCCGAATACTGGGATTAAAGGCATGCACCACCAATGCCCGGCTCCACAGCAACTCTTATGAAGGAAAACATTTAATTGAGGCTTGCTTACATTTTCAGAGTTTTAGTCCATTATCATTGTGGTGGGAAACAGTGGCATGCAGGCAGAGATGGCTGGAGAAGTACCTGCAAGTTCTATATCTAGACTGATAGGCAGTAGGAAGAGAGAGACACTGGGCCTGGCTTGTGCATTTGAAACCTAAAGTCCACCCCAAGTGACACACTTCCTCCAACAAGGCCATACCTCCTAATTCTTTTCACGTAGTGTCAACTCCCTAATGATCAAGCATTCAAATATATGTGCTTATGTGGTCCATTCCTATTTAAAACACCACATTCACCAACATGGCTAATGTTATTATTACCCTTCGGTAGTTTGTACATGTTTTCACTCTGTAAACAAGCATTGAGGCACTTATAATACTTGTTTTAATTGCCCATCTAGCCACGAGCATTCAAATCCCAATCTGCTTTTTCAATTTTAATATTAAGTATCCTGAAACTTATTTACAAAGATTAATTAGTTCATAATATGTTAACCTCTTTATCATATCCGTTTTCATTATTGTACACTTACTAAATATCATGAGTTTATTTTTTTATATTTCTTCTTATTTTTCGCTGTGATAGCTATTGAGACCACACACTAGGCAACATTGTTGGTTAGTTTTTCCTTTTTTTTATCTCTCTCTCTTACTCTTTTGGCTCTTTGCTCTTTTGGGGGGCCCAGATCCCAAATAAATAACACACAGAGACTTATTATTTCTTATGAAAGCCCAGTCTTAGCCTGCAGCTTTTATTAACTTAAATTATCCCACCTATGTTTTCTCTCTGGGCCTTTTCCTTTTCTTACGTCTGTAATCTTACTTTCACTCTTACTCCATGACTGGCTGTGTGGATGGGTGGCTAGCCCCTAGTGTCCTCATCTTGTTCTCTCTGTCCTCCCAGATTTCTCCTTCTATTTATTCTCTCTGCCTACCAGCCCCACCTATCCTTTTTTCCCGCCTTGCTATTGGGCATTCACCTCGCTACTAGATCATAATGTGTTTTAGACAAAGTAACACAGCTTCACAGAGTTAAACAGATGAAACATAAAAAAATGCAACACATCTTTGCATCATTAAAACAAATGTTCCACAGCATAAACAAATGTAACACATCTTAACATTCTGCAACACACAAGAGACCCTTCACTAAGCTACATCACTGGCCCACTTCCTAATTTTTAATAGGGTTTAAATCAATGGTTGTTTCATAACAAAGCAAACAATTTTCTCAACCAAATTTTTTTCTCAAAAATTTCTGCCATCCCCATGCCTTTTATCTATCAACTTAACTGGATATCTAGCTATATAACTCCAGATTTAGGTTGGTATGGTGATACACTGAGTAAGTGACGCAGAAGGATGGCAGGGACGTTTCTTCATAGATAGCATTTCTCACACTACAGAGGTGCTAAGACACATAATTCAGGAAGCTATCCTTTCTTACATAAATTGTTTCTAAGAAATCCGTACTACTGCCATCATGAAATTTTCTAGGTGTTCAAAAGACCTTTGGGGAGAGTAATTTGGAACAAGTTGGATGCTATTTTTCTTTTTGGTCCATCTGTCAACAAATTCCACTGTGTACTGGGTATATCCACTTGTGCTTAAGAAACACAAATGGAAATGCTTACTCAGAGATAGCATCCTTAATCCATTTACATTTCTATTATGTTCTACTCTGTCTGTAAAATATTCATGATCACAAAAATCTGTGATTGGTAATGTCTATTGTAATTTGTCCAGTTCAGTATTTCTACTAGAAAGTTTTAGAGTCTTCATGGCATTTAGAAAATGTGAAGTTATTTCTTTACTTGATGTTTGCTGTCTATTTCTACCACCAAACTTAAGCACAATGGATTCAAACTGTTTTCTCTATTTACTATTATGGAGAAAGTACACAGCAAAGTGCCTACTACATGTTTTATTTTTACCTAATCAGAATGTCTGGGTTTGAATATTAACACCTCTTATTCTTTTTTATTGGCTATTAATGAATTTACATCAAATGTGTCATGAGAGAAATATACCTGAGTTGCTGCCAATGAGGTATACTCTTAATATTTTTGTAGGGGGAGGGGCAGAATGGAAGGGGAGAGAGAACTGTGGCTAGTTTGTAAAATGAAAAATAAAACAAAATATAAAAAAAGATTTTGAAAATATCCTAACCCTGGTATTAACTTATGTAGGCAAGAAAAGACCACTGAAATGATTGCTAGAAAAAAATTAAAAGTTCAAAGCAGCCTGATGTTTTAGACACCAAGAGAAAAAAGATATCAGGAAAATGTAGATAGAAATGTGTCATGTTGCTTAGGATGGGAGTTATCCTGATCATGTCTGTAACCTATTTGGAAAAGTTCACAACGTCATCTGGAATGGATCACTGCAGTCAAAAGAAATATAAAGAGTAAAACTTGCCAAATTACTTAGCAAAAGTTGTCAAAACAGCCTGCTTTCCTCTGGCCGTGTTAGGAACACCTGGGACAACTTGCCATGTTCATTTTTTACTTGGACAGATTCCTTTGCAAAATCATCCAATGAACTGTTAGTTTCATTTCTTTTTTTTTTTTTTTTGGAGAAATTTCCAGCTAATAAAAACAACCACAGCCAACTCTTTGCTGTCACCTGGAATACCACAGTTAATATCTAAAACACCCCAGGACACTGATGAGAAATCCTAAACTTAAAAACGTTAGGTAACTTTGCCAAGTTCTCAAAGCTTCCAACTGGAGACCAAGGGGAGAAACTCATGTGTCACTCCTTGCTCTCAACCTGACATGATGAACAAGCTAGTTCACCCTAGGCAGTCCTCATTTATTCAACTGACTTTAATATATTCACATTGAAGAGCCTTCGCTCATCATTTATTTATCCACTCAAATTTGATTTTCCAGATCTTCTATCAGCAGCTTGGAATGTAGAATCCTAGTCCTGAAAGAAATCAGGAACTCACAATCCAGATTTGATAATGAGCCTTAAAGCTTATTTAGATAATAAATGATGACATAGACTGTCATCTTAATTTCCTCTTTAAGGCTAAGCTTATTTGTTAAGAGGCAATAATAATAGCTCCTGTCTCACAGGGCTGTGGAGGAGGATTCAAGGGGCTATGGAGATATTGGGTAGCATAACAAATATATAATAATGGGATTACATAGTGAATGGCTAAGAAAGACAAGATAGGATGGCTATATTCTTCTAATAAGTAAATAGGTAGAGTTCTATGAGGAGATAGCATCTCAGTTAAAGTTCTTTTTTTCAATCTTGGGGGCATAGCATAGTGTTTGGGGTGTGGAAAATTAATACAATAATAAAGATTAAACTCAGTTTAAGATGTCCTACTTGAAAATGTACACTGCTGAACAAGGAGGCATTAGTGTTGGACCAATGGTGAAATTGTTCAAATAATTAGCTTACTGAATTCTATGAACTCACAAGGTAAGCTATGGAAGGTGTAGTTAGAGATAAGTAGCATGAGATACCAGGCTCTTGCATATGAAGTTTCAACTTAATTTTGCAAGCTATTGTATTAGTTATCTATCGATTCTTAAAAAAAACAAAAAACAAAACAAACAAATAAAAACCACTCTTCCCCCACACAGACTTGGGGACTTCAAGAACAGCAGTTTATTTTCTAAGACTGCTGGATGCTAGAAATCTGAGACCAGTGTGTCAGAAATGTTACTTATGAAGAAGCAGATGACCAGGTGTAACAATATCAAATTTCTCGTGTTTCTAGTATTAAAAACCTGCAAAAGATATGTGTGGTGATTTGAACAACAATGGAACCCCATAGGTTCATATATTTGAATGGTTAGTCACCACAGAACTGCTTCTCCTGCAATCATCCCAATTTTGGAAGAAAAAAAAAAGCACCATGTACGTCATGTACGTGTAATGATTTAAGTCAGAAAACTGGAAGTCTTTCTACGTCTTCCTCCAAATACATCTCAAATGTATCCATTTTTCTCTATAGCCACTGTCACCATCATCTTTTACCTGACCTTTATCCCTCACCTGATTTTGACACAAGTCACCTGGCTGATTGCCTAACTTCTTTGACTGTCTCTAATCCATTCTCCATTCAGAAATTACCTTTTAAAATACAAATTAGGACATGTCATTCTTTCCCTTAAAAGCCTAAATGGTGTTTCATTGTTCACTACATAGAAACCAAACCCATTCCTGATGACATCGGCCTTGCCTAGCAATGAATACTGAACAGACTGACCTGTTTGCCATCCCTCAAGCCATACAGGAATTTCTATTCACCAAGTCTTAGCATGCGCTTCTCTAACACTTTGCCTGACCAACTCCTTCTTGTCATTTACCTTCAGTCAAAACACCCTTTCCTCAGTGAGGACCTCTCTTGTTTCAGATTTCAAAACATGATCTCTTGTGGAATATTATTCTAACTATGTAAAGATGTGCTACATTTTTTATGCTGTGGAATATTGCTTCAACTGTGTAAAGGTGTGTTGCATTTGTTTATGCTGTATTTGTTTAACAGTATAAGGATGTGTTACATTTGTTTGTGTTGTATTTGATTGTAAAAGATGTGTTGCATTTGTTTCACCTTGCCTGCTTAAGGTACCTGATTGCTCTAATAAAACACTGAATGCCAATAACAAGGCAGGAGAGGGACAGGTGTGGCTGACTGACAGAATAAGTAGGAGAAACCTAAGCTCAAGAAAGTAGAGAGAGAAAGAGAAGAAGACAACTGAGGTCAGCCAGCCCAGCAACCACTGACCAGCTAGACAGAGTGAGAGAGAGACAGAGAGAGAGAGAGAGAGAGAGAGAGAGAGAGAGAGAGAGAGAGAGAGAGGAGGGAGGGAGGAAGGAAGAAAGGAAGAAAGGAAAGAAGGAATGTTAAAAAAAAAAAGCTCTTTGGCAAAATGTAGATGAAGAGAAACAGATTAAAACAAGAACTAAGTCAAGGCAGAGCATTCAAAACTAATAATAAATCTCCCAATCATCATTATTCAGAAACTGGGTGGCGGCTTAAAAAAAAAAAAAAAGCAGGTACAATGAGTTTTCCTGAAGGCTTTGTTTATGGAATCTATTAATTGTGTATTGAACTGCATCTCATTCAAATTCATGTGAGGAAACCTTCAGTGCTCCCAAAAGTGATCTTATTTGGCTAAAAGTGTTTTGCCAAGGTGATCAATTGAATATGAGGTCATTATCTGGAACTTTAGATGATTTGATGGACACACTCAAAGGGAAGATTTGATTATAGATCCATGAAAAGGGAAGGTAACATGAAAGGACACAGGGAGACAGCTGTTGTCTTGGTTATCATTATAGTTGCTACAATAAAATACCCAACAAAAGCAGCTTAAGAGAGAATGGGTTTACTTTGGCCCACAGGTCAAGTACAGTTTATCATGGTGGAGGGGTCACATCACATTGCACTCATAGTTAACCAGCAGAGTGGTAAGTGCCTGTGGTCATCCAGATTTTTATTTTATATAGGACATCCCATGACACAAGCCCAGGAAATGAGGCCCACCTTTACAGTGTGCCTTCCAATTTCAATTAATCCAATCAACATAATCCGTATCAGCATGACCAGGGTCTAAAACAACTCCTCAAGTGTGTCTGGAAAGCTTATCTTCTGGGTAACCCCAGGTCCAAGTTGACAAGTAAAACTAAAAGGGCAACAGGAGTAAATTAGAAGAGAATATTCCACAATCCAGAAAAAAGCTGGTCCTGCCTGTAACTTGACATTGGAGCCCTTAGCTTCCCAAGCCATAAGACTATAAAATTCTGTTATTTTAAATTACTCAGTAGTAGTGTCACATAAGTTTAAAAAAAAAACCTAATGTCTTAGTTTTACATCATAATATGACATGATTTTAGTTACATGTGTGTTTATTTGGTTTGTTTTGTTTTGCCCCTTTAACCAGATGATCATCGATAGAATAGCAGAGACTGTATCTGCTATCTATTTAACATTATCAAGCATTATACTCTGCTGTCCCAGGAATGGCCAACTGCTTACCAACACCAGTCAAGAAATTAGTGTCAAGAACAAATTCTGGGTGGGCTAGAACAGATATAGGCAAACTTGAGGATCCCCAGGCACTACCTGTTCCAAGTTCTGTTCTCATGACATAGGAGTTACAGATGCTCTAATATTTTTAAGTGGTTGAAAAAGAGAAGTACATTTTACAACCTGAGAAAATTATATGAAATTTAAATATAAGGTTCACACTCATTTACATATCACCTACAGATGTCTTCCTGCAAACTACAAAACAGTTACACACTTATGATAGAGATGACAATGCCTAACTCATTTGCTATTTGGTCATCTATAGTGAAAGAAGTTTTCTAAAACGTGAGTAAAACTTGCTTCATGAGCTATATGAACTGACCAGTGACAACTGGCCCAGGTGACATGGTCCAGGAATGGAGTCATTTGAGAGGAATTTGGAGTGCCTTGAGAACACCCCAACAAAACAAGTCTTGTGACCTCAGTTTCTTCAAAACAGAATTGTTCTTGGAATGTGTTTCATGCTTCTACAAGGTGTAACAGATAGGAGTGACTTTACTTCAGATTACTCATTATTACTTGCTGTTTTCAATCAATTAGATGGGAGCCAGATGTTGGTGGTGCACTCCTTTAATCCCAGCACTCGGGAGGCAGAGGCAGGAGGATCGCTGTGAGTTTGAGGCCAGCCTGGTCTCCAGAGCGATTGCCAAGATTAGACTCCAAAGCTACACAAAGAAACCCTGTCTCGAAAAAAAAAATCAATTAGATATTTGACTATCCTTTATATGCCTTTATGGAAAAACACATTTTTTGCCATGTGCAGCTTGTCCTTGCGATTGTATACTGCTTAAACTCATGAGAACTTCACTCATGTGACCTTTCTTAACCCTCAGTATAAACTATATGAGGCTCTGAATAAAGTTGCCTATTTCATGAGGCTTTAGTTCATCTTATTTATTTGCTTCATTCTCTCAGGCTTTACTGCCCCTGGATCAGTGACAATTAAGAATGGTAACAAGATTTCCACTGAATCTGAAAATTGAACAAGTTATTTTCAACCTATGTATCCCAAATACTGAATATCAGGTATGTGTGGCCATGCCCAGTATTCATGGAATTTTGATGGAATGTATGTAATGGGATAAAGACTTTAAATTCCAATGGAATAAGTAATAGCAATTATAACACAGTTATCTGAATTTATCATAAATACTATCAAAGAAGTCTATCTTGAGTACAAATATCATTAATAAGGACAAATATAGGAGCTCTTAAACTCATACACCGCCCAAAAAAAAGTGCTGTTTACCTTTGATGGGGAAACAAACTGGACACATTCCAGCCATTCTGATAAAAAGGGTTTTCTGCACAATGCACATTTTCTTGCCTTGGAGATTTTTTCTTTGGCCTCTGGATAATACTCTATGGCATTCATAATCAAATCATTGTTTTCTTCTAACAAACAAAGGACAAATCTTGCTGCTATTTCCTAAATTGAAAAAAAGTAGTTCTTTAAATTAATTCAAAATTTATACATTAATTCCTAATTCTTTATTGTTTACTAATCTAAGATTCTACATCATATATAATGACTTACATTGCATGTGGCTTCCATTGTAAAAAAAAAAAAAAGTGTCTTTTATAAATACAGGAAAAGTGGGTACCTTCCACCATCTTTATATCCCATACATGAAAGACAATAATTTCCATTATCTGTTTAATAAAATCAGATGTCATTTTACTTAGGTTTTGTACCTTTCACTACAATAAGCAGGGACTACACATATATGCAACTTAGACTCAGAAAGAGTCAGTCGTATTCACTAGGATCTCAGTTCTTACTATCTGAACTACAGTTCACAGCCCAGTCAACTCTTCATCCCTTAAGGAGTATTAGCACATGTGAGCCAAGCCCTACTACTATCAATCTGTGTCAAACTTAGCTATGCTGATATACACAATGCTGGACTTTGTCAACCAAATAATAAATAATGTAAAAGTAGTGAAGAAAAAGTTGCCTTTCACCAGTACCACAATTATTGTCATCTAAAATTTAATCTTCACTGACCCAACAAAGAAAATAAGCATTTGCCTAACTGCCCAAAATTTTGCACACATATCCAGTATGTCATCATGGCATAAACAATGCTTGTATTTATGAAACAGTGTATGTTAATATATCATAGAAGTCCATATTGCACAAACACCGCTTGATTTTTAAAGAATGTATGGGGACAGTTTATTTGGGACGCATTTCCCTGCCCAAAAAGGGTTTTCTATATCATGTTTGTCTTTTTGTGATTGGGTTACCTCGCTCAGAATGGTTTCTTCCAGTTCCATCCATTTTCCTGCAAATTTCAAGATTCCATTGTTTTTTTCTGCTGAGTAGTACTCCATTGTGTAAATGTACCACATTTTCTCTATCCATTCTTTGGTTGAGGGGCATCGAGGCTGCTTCCAGCTTCTGGCTATTACAAATAATTCTGCTATGAACATGGTTGAACATATGCCCTTGTTATATGAATGTGCTTCTTTTGGGTATATGCCTAGGAGTGGAATTGCTGGATCTTGTGGTAGACTCATTCCCATTTTTTTTTTGAGGAGTCACCATACTGATTTTCACAGTGGCTGTACAAGTTGGCACTCCCACCAGCAGTGGAGGAGTGTTCCTCTTTCTCCGCATCCTCTCCAGCATAAACTGTCATTGGTATTTTTGATTTTAGCCATTCTGACAGGAGTAAGATGGTATCTCAGAGTTGTTTTGATTTGCATTTCCTGATGACTAAGGATGTTGAACACTTTCTCATATGTCTTTCAGCCATTTTAGATTCCTGTACTCATTCATATGTGGGCCTGCTTTATGATACATAGTAGTGACCATGCTTTATCAGAGCTGTTTTTAATGATGTTGCTCAGAATGGTTTCCTCCCAGATGATGACTGAGAAGCTAATTTAAAAAAAAAATAGTGCCAAGTACCACAAGAGTAACAGAACTGCGCTGTTTTCTGGGATTTTGTCTTTTACTTTTTTGTTGTTTGTTTGTTTGTTTGTTTTTCTTGTTTTTGTTTCTTTTGTTTTTTGTTTTTTGCTTTTTAAATGGAGTGTGCTGGATGTCTCTACAATTTTGTTAAAATGACTGTAGAACATGGAAAAGCTGTTGCTGCTATTGATGCATAACATATTGCCATTATTGCTCTCTCTCTCTCTCTCTCTCTCTATATATATATATATATATATATATATATATATATATGCTAATTGAAACTCAAATATGTGATGAATCCAAGGTGTTTCAGAGAGTGCTCACCTGTGCATGCAAATTTGATTTCATCTTTAGTAAGTAGTAAAGTTATATGCTTGCCAAAAAAAAAAAAGTGACACACTGGAAGACAAATGTCACACAATTTCAATTTTATGTGTAACCTAGAAATGATGAACTTATGGAAACAGAGAGCAGATTTGTAGCTATTAGGCTTCAATGTGGGTTTTTAACAATGGGGAAATGATTGGTGTAAGGATATAAAACCGCAGTTGGACAAGAGGCATGGACTCTGTGAAGTCTTGAGGTCTACTGAGAGCATGATAAATATGGTTGATAACAATTTTAAAAGTTGTGAGATAGTACACTTTAAGTGTTCTCAAAACAAAAATGATGAATATGTGTGATATAACATGTTAATTGGTTTAATTAAGCCATGCCATTGTGAACATTGTATTGTGTATCATAATTGTGCATGACTTTATTTATGAACTAAATAAATGAATGAAAAAAAAGAAGGGACTTTGAGAGCCCATCCCAAGTGAAGGGATGCTCTCATCCAGGACACATGGGGGAGGGCCCAGGCCTGGTCCAGGATGATGTGGTGGACTTTGGGGAGCCCCTGTGGAGGGCTCTACCTTCTATGGGGAGTGGAGGGGGAAAGAAGATGGTGGGGGATTGGGGGGAGGGGGGAAAGGGAGAAGGGATTGACATGTGAAATTATAATTTGTAAAAATTAAAAAAGAAGGGTTTTCTAATAGTCCATTTCAGGATGTTAGTCAATTATATACATATCAGTATTTTTTTATAAAAAAACTCACCCTAATTCATGCTAATTTAAGTCTCTAAAATTTTCAATAACAAGGAACTCCTATGAATTGCTGTGGACCTGCTCCTTGCTATGCCTATGCTTACCAGTCAACAAGCATTTTGGAAGAGCATCATCACACAGCAAAGTACCTTGGGCATGTGCTTCCTGTGTGACTGATCTTCACCAACACAGCCTTCTGAGTGGGGAAATGAGCAAGGTGAACAGAGGGACTAAATTTGAAAGCACTTACACTAACATGACTCCAACCTTTAGATGCTTCATGTCACCTTTTCTCTCACTGCTTCCCCATAGAAGAGTTCGTGATTCAAAATGAAATGTTTGTTTTTAGAGGTATGTCATTAGCTGATTAGACAAACTGGGTGACTCGTTTGAGTATGCAGAAAACACATAGACAAGGATTCACTTTCCAAACAGAAACAGGAGAATTGAATATATAAACCTGTAATACAGATTACTTTACCATTTATGATTTCTGGAGACAAACAAGTTTGTTTATATCAATGTATTACTTGCCAACTAATATATCAGTCATTATTTATATGTTCCTTGAAGCCAAAATATTTCTTTGCAAGAATAATGTATGACATTAAAATTTAAAGTTTTTTCTTGGAAATGTGAATATACACAAAACAAGATACTATCAACATAACCAATAGTATTTTTTTTCTTTTAAGTTTTTGGTTTTTCCTGAGACAGGGGTTTCTCTGTGTAGCCCTGGCCATCCTGGAAGTTGTTCAGTAGATCAGGCAGGCCTCAAACTTAGAGATCCACCTGCCTCTGCCTCCCAAGTACTAGGATTAAAGGTGTATGCCACCATCACCTGAATAATAGTATCTTTTAGGACACCTCTTAGAGACACATTTTGTGACTTTTCTGAAACTATATCATTTAAGTATGACATCATTCCATTGTTATTTTAAATCTAAGAATTTTTTATAAATAAATAAGTTGTTTATTTTGAATCACCTGTATGCTACTTTGTCAGAATATTTTAAGTAGGTCTTACTGCCTATTTCTAATCCACTATAAATTGAAAGTAAATTCATATGCACTCTTAAATTTTCTTACATATGGTCATATGAATTCTAATGTTTTATGTCAACAAATTACATCCTTGAAACTATAAAAATTATAACATATAGAAAGAAATATGAATCTTTAGAAGGAAGGGTAGATTTGAAAATGACTGTAATGAGCTGCTACTGTGAGCACAGGAGGAGGACACACAGCATCTAAGCAAGTGCTCTGGGTCCATCATGTGCAGAGTTTCACACACTGCTTCAATGAGGTATTGGCTGCATGGACTTATTTGGACAAGATCTTAATTCACCTGGTCCCAAATATCTCATGTGTAAAATGAGAGTTTTTCTAGTACTAAAACAGAGTTTATAGAGATGAGCTAATAATAGCAAAGCATCTGCCCTGCATCTGCTGATGCACTGAGTTACCAGAATCAGATCCTAGTTAATAAATTTCTGAGGTAAGGAAGGTTCTTAAACTTTGTTTTGATACTGCCAGCATTCTATCACTGAGCTATATGCCCAACCCTCACTTTACTTTTAATTCTAACATAGTCTAAGTCATTTAAGCTGGCTTAAAAGTCACTTGATACTTCAAGCCTTGGACTTGTGATGCTTCTGCCTCAGCCTTCCATGCAGCTAGGATTACAGACCTAAATGGCCAAGTGTATCTTTTAGAAATTCTCTACTAAAGCAGATACAGTTTCAAAGCCCTATGGACCATTGTAACCCAAAAGAATTTAATTGTTAATGTTAACCAAATGTCAACTAGAAAAGACAGTGAGTACAAATATACTGTCAGTTTGATCCACCATTCTGAGAAAAATTTATAGAAGTACCTTCAAAACCACTAAACCATTTATATATTATAAGTAAAACTAATAATTTCTACTATATAATTTATTCACTATATCCACCTATGCATACATTCATTATAAATATATACATAAAATTTACTTTGAGCTCCTGGACCTTACACTTTTAAAAATTAAAAGAAAGAAGTGTTCTATACCTCTTAAGCTACCTAAGTATTCATCCAGCCTCCTCCACTATCTAGAATCTCATATCCTCAATCCCAAGAAAATCTGCTTACCCTTTTGCACCTTATCTCTTAACAACACTGCAGTGTGGGGTCTGGAGGCCAACTGTAGAGGTTGCCATCAACACTCAAGCCCCAACATAAATTCTGTGACTGTGAACAAGTTAGTTAGACTCTCTAGGTCTTAGTTTCTCTATCTATAAAAGGGGGTACAATAAAGACACCTACCTCTTGATGGTAATCAAACAACTACTGTGTTCATAAGTACAGTACCTGTTCACAGAAACCTTAAAATATGTAGCTAGAATTATTACTCTGGTACACTTGAAGCAGGAGAAAAAAGAACAAGTTATAGAGGCTTAAATGAAATATGACAGTTTTAAATAATTAATTTAATCAATACAATTCTCCCATACAAGAGCAAGAAATAATGCTGTTTATGAAAATAATCTCCAGGAATTTGAAAAGAGTTGCTCTTCAAAGAAAACAGTTCTTATCCATTACAATTTTATTCATTGAGATAATATGGACATGAAAGACATCTACTGTAAATAAGGTCAGTTTAGCCTCATATGTAAAGACAAAAATGGGTGAATATTAATGATCTAAACATCTAACAGTGAGAAAATAGTTAAAATATTATTATATAACACAATAACATATATTTGTCTAAAAAGATATCTTAATGTTTTAATCTGATTAAAAATTCCCAATAATTGCAGTAAAAATGTGAGTCTCTAAGTAGCATATAGAGTATTGATTCATTTTAAATTTAAAATACATTGCAAATGCACAAGAGAGTCAGAGGGTAGTAATACCTTCCTAATTAGATTTCTGAGTTTTCACCAATTGTCATTGGCTTTTTCCTATTCTTACACATGCATCTATATTGCTTTCATGATAAGAAAACAATTTTAAAAGCATTATAACTAATTTCCATCTGAAGCAATCTTATATATTCATCCTTAGATCCAAATGAATCTGGTATATAAAAATTCATGATAGAGAATCATGCTCAACTCTGGGAGGACCTATGGTTTTTATCTTTTCTGGTAGTAAAGAAGCCCTTCAATATGCTTCCCTGGTCTTTCTTTGATATCATTAATTAGTTTCACCAAACTGGACACAGTGAGCTCCAGATCAAATCCATGCACTCATTAGGAAAGGAGACAAGTGAAAATAAAACAAAAGCAATAAAGAGCCCACTACCAGCAAAAAAAAACTTAGAAGGCTAAAGTAAAAATAAATCCTCTTTTCTTTTCATCCAATGAAAAATGTTCACTTCTCTCTGTTTAGTCAGTCTAGAAATCAAACAGATTACACTGAATTCTGTGAGAAGTCAAAAACTGTCATGGAGGATCCACATTCTTAAAGGATCAATGTTACATATTTGCTGACTTGCCAAGAATGCATTGCATCTTAAACCATGGGTGTAGTGTGAAGGTTCATGCTTATGAGCTAAACTTTCACCCGTAGAGTCCAGATGTCTTTAGGTTGTTCGGTAGTAATTGGCCGCTTCAAGAAGAGTGGATTTCCCTCACAGTAGAACTCCCTCAGGTTTAGTTTCTGAAACTAGTAAAAGAAAAGATCTTTATTGCAAACAAGATGATAGACTTTACTTCTAAAGGTTGATTATAATTTAGGATGTACATTCTATACTAGTATTCCAAACATAAGAGATATTCTACTTGTTAAGAACATTAAGAGTTTTAATGATGGCGTGAACAGCCATGATCTTAGAAGACACTGGTCAAATCTCCCATAGTCAATAGCTAAGGAAGCCTGTTTAGGTTCACAGAAAGAGTCAGCAGCAGAATAAGGTTTACTAAGTCAAATTCTGGAAACATTTGTAAATATGTGTTAGAAAACCAAGCATGGCAAAACAATTCTAAAACAGGCCATACTGAAAGTATCAGTGATTGCCTGAAAATCAATTCATGTTTAATGGAGATGAGAGAAACTTACAAACCTCAAAATCTCATTTTAAACAATTATTAACAAGAAAAATGAAAATAGATGGCTGTGACTGTGGCTCAGTAAGTACTACAGGGCTGTCTGGCATGTACAAAACTGGAGATTGAGCAATATAAACTAAAACAACATGAAACATCAGGGAAATGGACAGTTCATAGGGATACTTAATCTATCATGAAAATCCAAATCCCACTGGGATCTACCCTTAAACAGAAAATAATAAGTACCACTGTGTTCATATTATGCTTAGTAAGCCTCTGCTAGATCCTGTAAAGATTCTGATATAGCAACATCACATAAGGAGCTACATCTCTAAGACTAAATTCTTGGGGGGGGGACAGGAAAATAAAACCATATCTTCAGAGGTATGCTAATAAATAGAAAGGTAAAGAGGGAGCTGGGCGTTGGTGGCACACACCTTTAATCCCAGAACTCGGGAGGCAGAGGCAGGCGGATCTCTGTGAGTTCCAGACCAGCCTGGTCTACAAGAGCTAGTTCCAGGGCAGCCTCCAAAGTCACAGAGAAACACTGTCTCGAAACCCCCCCCCAAAAAAAAAGAAAGGTAAAGAGGGATGGGAGAAAAAGGAGGGAGTGCTGAGCTGAGTGAAAATGAAGGGAAGTGAGGGGAGGAGAGCCATGGTTAATGATATGTGTTAATTCTAAAACATAAACCCTCCTGCGATGGCTGATTCAGTTCATCGACTGTAGAGTTGGAAAGACATGAAAAGTCAACTCTTATGAGCCACAACAGAGCTGGCCTAGTCACACGACAGCATTTCACAAAACTTATGGAAGAACTAGAGATTTTGTCATTTCAGCCAACGATTTGAAGATAGCAATGATTAGCTAAATTAAAAAATAATTGATTTAATATATATTTCTGGAGCATTATGTTATTAGATTTTCACATGTATAGTAAAACTTATATAACATATATAAGATTTTTAAATGAAAAACTGAAGGCCACTTTATACCATACTTAATCCTGGTCACACAACAGATACTCCAAAACTACTGAGTTTCAAAAATTATCCATTTTAAAGGATAGGCTCCAACCTTGATAGTTGGAGCCAATGTCAGTCTTAAGTCAGTGTGAAGTGTAAAAAAATGAGAAAGAGAATGTATTGAACCTAATTTTCTACACAAGCACTGTGTTTTATTTCTTTCTGTCCTAGTAAATAGCAATCTGTACTTGTACCTCAACTGTAGTCACTGTTAAAAAGGATCTGGGGAGAAGGCTCCATAGGAAAGTACTTGCCGTACAAACATAAGGACCTGTGTTTTGATCCTAAGCAACCAAACAAAAGAGCAGGCACAGAAGTGATCTGTGATCTTGGAACAGGAAAACACATGGGAAATCCCTTCAGCTCACAGATTAATCAGTCAAGACTGAGTTGGTAAACTCCAGGTTCAGTGAGAAATCCTCTCTTAAAAGATAAGGTGGAAAGCAATAGCGAACACCTTTGGCTTTCACGTGCACACAAACATACTCATATGTATATACATGCACAAGCATAACAACACACATATGAAAGAAAGAAACTCATTTAAACATGAATATATATGCAAATATCACTAATGTACATAAACATTCTACATTTAATATACACAGTTCAAGGGCTATATACTTGTTTCAATCTTGTCACTATCCATCAAAAGTGGTAACAGGGTCTCAAATTTGTTATCACATTACATATAACAACAGACTGACCACTCACAGAGATCCTCCTGCCTCTGCCTCCCCAGTGCTGGGACAAAAGGTGTGCACTACCATGCCTGGCTAGAAAGAAGTTATTTTAATAGAAAGAAAATTTAATACATGTGTCTTATAGGAATAAAGTTTTATTAACCGAGAGTCATCTCTCAATGTATATTAGGTATTCTTCAAAATAAACTCCTTTATAGCATCTTTATTTTTACTCAATAGGTGTTCTTGGGCTTGCTTCTTCAGAGAACTAAATCTGTGGCTGCCACAGTTACTCCACTATTTTCACATTTTTAATAAGAAGGCTTGAGGCCTGGAGAGATGGCCCAGGAATTAAGAACATGTATTTTGCAGAAAACCTAAGCTGAGCTCCCAGCACCTATGTGCAGCTCACATAAACACAGCTCACAACTGCATTTAACTTGAGCCTTGGGGATGATATCCTCTTCTGCACTATGAGGGTAACTGTGTACACTTCCACACAATTATACACCTAATTTAAAACCATTAATAAAGAGAAGATTTGTGGCAGCTGCAGGGAATGGCTCTATCAGTAAAGAGCCCACCATGCAGGCATGGGAAGCTAACTTTGGATCTGCAGTTAGGCTGATGGTATGTATCTCTAAACCCAGTGCTCAGGAACAAACAGGCATCCCTCTCGAGTTCATTAGCCAGCCAGCTTATATTGGTGAGCTCTGGGTAAAATGAGAGACCCTGTCTCAAAAAAATAAGTTGAGAGAGATTAAGGAAAGCACCCAATACTGACCTCAGGCCTCTATACACACTTGTATATATGTGCATTCACACATGTGTACCCTTATACATGTGCACACAATGACATGAACATACACATACCAAAAAGTAAATGTATCTATGGATAAGGTAAAGGACTATATTAAAAAGATTAATGTTGAGGGGGAGATGGTTGAGAGAAATGATCAGAAGAACACAGAATGGCTGTTGAATATTGCTATTTTTTCTTATGTTCTCTGTGGTCAGATGGAAGAATGGGTAACAGCATCCATAAATAGTTGAGGTCATTCACTGCATAGTCAAAGGACCCAGACACAATCTCTTCAGTTTCCTATTTGAAATAGAGTATAATATCATTTGCCAACTCAGTTTTGAGGCAATATATTAATAAGGAAAGAGGAAGCAAGAAAATGATGAAGGCTGGAGCCTGAAGGTTTGGGGCGGGGGAGGGGGGCAGGGGGAGGACGGACCACGTAGAGATGTGCAAACATACTATCCAGAACTGTAAAGAGATACTCCGAATCCACACAGTAGTGGTGTTCCATGTATGCACTGCACTGCCATCCCTAGTCCAAACTAGAAATTTCTGGTACGAGAATATCAGAAAAAAAGGAATGACAATATTGAATGTTCTAAAAAAAAACATGAAGCGGGGGCTGGAAAGATGGCTCAAAGGTTAAGAGCACTGGCTGCTCTTCCAGAGGTCCTGAGTTCAATTCCCAGCAACCACATGATGGCTCACAACCATCAGTTATGAGATCTGGTATCCTCTTCTGGCATGCAAGCATACATGCAGACAGAACACTGTATACATAATAAATAAATAAATCTAAAACAATTGATTTGATTGATCAAAAAAAATGAAGGCTAGGACTGGTCTTATGTGGTCCAGAATGGTTGGAGAAACAAACAATTCTATTGGGCTGTGAGCAAAAGGAGAAAGAAAGATGGAGACAGAAAATTTCAGTGTCATAAATGAAAGCATCCAGATAAAAAAAGGAAAAGCCTGTCGGTGTTGGTGGGGCACACCTTTAATTGCAGCACTCGGGAGGCAGAGGCAGGTGGATCTCTCTGAGTTCAAGGCCAGCCTGGTCTCCAGAGTGAGTGCCAGGATAGGCTCCAAAGCTACACAGAGAAACCCTGTCTCGAAGAAAAAACAAACAAACAAACAAACAAGCAAAGAATGGAAAAGACTGAACACAGGAAAAACAACAGTCAAATTCCATACTTAATGTCAGTTGCCCAAATTTGATCAGGCTAAGGATGAAGTTGAGACTTGTAAGAGGTTGAGGCTATGGAAAAGTAGCTGAGAATTCTTCATTTGGATCTGCAGACAGCAGGAAGAGAAAGCCACTGGGTCTGCCTGACTTTTAAAAACCTAAAAGCCCACCTCCAATGACACACTTCCTCCAACAAGGCCATACCTCCTAATCCTTTCAAATAGTGCCACTCCCTAGTGTCCAAGCATTCAAATCTATGAACCTATGGGGGTCATTCTCATTCAAACCACTACACTGGGATTCATGGAACTTTAAGGTGCCTGTATCAACTTCCTTCAACAGTGATCTCATACATCTGGGTTCTCTGGGATATGTAGATTAAAGTCCCACGAACACAGGAAGCCTAGCTCACTCTTGTCCTAAACTTTGCTTTTACCTTTCATCCTCACCCACACGGAATGTGTCACTATGTCCTATAAATGGATGCTTCCTAACACTTGGGAAATCTATCCTTTCTGTACTCCCTCACAATCTCTGCATAACCCCGTCCTCCTCCCTGACCCAGCTACTCTCCACCTCAGCCTTGAAGGATGTTTCCTCTTGTGTGGATCAATAGAATAGTAATCTGGAATTAGTACAAGCTTTTGTTCCTAAGCAAGTTTTTACAATTAAAATATGGTTATACTACAACCTTGGTGGCGCACTCCTTTAAACCCAGCACTTGGGAGGCAGAGGCAGGCGGATCTATGTGAGTTCAAGGCCAGCCTGGTCAACAGAGCGAGTTCCAGGACAGGCTCCGAAGAAATACAGAGAAACCCTGTCTCAAAAAAAAAAAACAAAAACAAAAAAAAAGTATAAGATATTCATGGTTCTCTTTTATTCAGAGTATATTCAAAAGTCCTAACATGCCATATGTGGCTCTCTTCAGCCTAGTCCTCCAAAGTAAGCTGGTAAGCACTCCCATACTGAGCTTTTTGGAGATTTCACATTAACTCTATTTTATTTGTTATGACTCTCAAGTTTTATGTTTTAACTTAAATATGGACTATCTGTCTAAGACTAAAACATCACCCACCTGTATTCTCCCTGCCTTCACCACATGTCCTTGCCCTGTGTATACATCAGTCCAATAAAGAGCAGGCACAACCACTGTTGAACACTATTCTGGGCTTTGCCTTTAAGAACCATGCCTTAAATAAATACTAGTGCAAACTCTAAAGCCAGTACCAAATACACAGCGATTACTGACTACTTGGTAATTGATTACTGATACTTAGTAAACAACTAATAAATAAATAAACACCAAATAAATACAGCTCTACCCAGGCTTTCAAGATTTTCAAAGTCCTTCCCCACACTTGGTAAATTAATACCAGGATTCACACAAAGCCACATGCTATAGCAATACTATGAATTTTAAGTCCTACTGTCACTTCAGACTAGTCTGAAGTCATCTGGAGTGCAGCAAAGAGAGTGCAGAAATACTATCAATGGAAATGGGAGAAAAGAAGGCTGAGGTTACACATGGTTTCAAAGATAGAATTGATAAGCAATCTACATTAAATTAATATGTGTTCTTCAGAACTTATCAAATCTCACAGGGCTACCTTGTAATAAGAACTGGGATTTTAAAAAGACTTCGTTTAGAGAAGGATAAAATTTTAAGTACAGGAACAATGACATCCAAAAACTGGACCCAAGAAAAAATTCTTTTTAAAGAATGAGTAAGGTTTAGCAGCTAATGGGAAATTAAACACTGAGTGATATCAAAATTGTGCAGTGATTTGGCTGATGATATCATTTGTACATAAGAATCCCCCTAAAACTCTATACTAGAAACCCCTACTCATGCCTTCCATGAGTATTAAAAGGGAAAAGAGTCAGAGTGATAGAAAGTCTTAATTCTTCATATATGCCAAATGTACACCGCAAGAGAGGATCCTGGGCAGGAATAAAAGGAGGAGGCTAAGCACCAAGCCCAACAGAAAGGAGATAATCTGGACATGCAGGCTATAAACACACAGAGAAAGCAGGGAGGAGACTTTCTTTAGATCAGAGAGATGCTGCTGAAAGCGCCTAAGCCCAGTTCTCCTCGGCCTTCAATATTCTGAACCCTAAGGGCAGATAGTAATTTAACGTAGATTGCTTATCAATTCTACCTTTGAGTCCATGTGAAACCGCAGACACTCCATGGTGTTTTCAGCAATCTCTCTAAATATCACTGTAGCAATAACTGATATTGAAGGACTTGCTTGCATCACCTTACAGTCCCCATCACATGCTTGCTTTAGACCCCTTAAACCTTTGCTCTTGAACTACCTGAGAACTAATAGCACTGCTCCCTCTCTGTCCTGTCAATGCACTCACGAAGATATTCAGATTACCACTCCTTGTTCAGAACTATCTGGCAGCCACTCGTATCACTAGAAACCACTCGTGGCTTTCTGGCTGTTACTATGTTACTATGTGTTCCCTCAGCCCTGATTTTGAATCAGGAAAATGATTCAAAAGATAGAATAGCTGAAAGAGTAATGAACTGTAGAACTGAAAGGATGCATTCTCTTGTCAAAAATGCAAAGAACAAATTTTAGAGCATCCATTGCCATACTGGAAAAAAAAAATTAAGTGTCAGGGAAAAGCCTGAAACTTCTTCCTGAGAGAGAACAGCTCTTTTGGGAGGTCATCCAACAAAAGAAACACTGGGAATGAGAGCAGATGTTTATGAGTCAAATGTACGTCTCAGATTTTAAAAAGCATCTTCTACATTAACAATAGCACGGTAGCTTACATTGTGTATCCAAATCTTCCAGCTCTCTGCCTTTCACTTCATCTGTCTTGAAAACCTAAGCATGGGTCATCCAGGCTATCAGCCTTCCCTGTCTCTGCACACTACTAAACAGGTGTCCTTTGCAGAGCTGTACCTCAGAGCTCTCAGAATCTCCATAAAATCATCACCACCACCTTCCAGGTGCCCTTAGTGGTCTCTGGAAAGCTTCCTGCAGCCGACACTCTCAACAACACTGACTTTAATGACTCACGATTCTTTTCCCAACTATGACCTAGTTCTCCCCAGAGCCACATTCTCTTTCCACTTGATCTTCATGAAGGGCAATTTCACCCACACCTAGGACTGTCTCACGGAAATGACTATGACTCTACATCTTACAGCCAACTGTGCACTCCAACATTCGATAGGTATGCATCAATTCACCAGTCCCAGACCGAAAACATGGCCTTTGAGTGTTGGTCCTCTTATGATGCTTTCCTTCTCGAAGACTCATGAGTTACAACACTGTAGTGGTTTAAATGAGATGCCTGCTATAAATATCGGGCATCTGAATATTTGAAAATCAGTTAGTAGCTGTTTGGGGAGAATAAAGAGGTATGTATGTCCTTGCTGGAGGAAGTATGTTGCTGGGGGTGGGCTTTGAGATTTCAAAAGGCCTTTCAAGTAGATTCTCTCTGCTTCCTACTTGTGGCCTGAGATGTGAGCTCTCTGCTGCTGTCTCAGTGCGATATCTCCATACCTGCCTGCCTGCTGCCATGCTCCCCTATCAGGATGGTGATGGACTCTTACCCTTCTCACACTGGAAACCCTAAATAGACTCTTCCTTCTGTAAGTTGCTTTGGTTGTGGTATTTTGTCACAGCAATAGAAAAATAATAATACAATAATACAATCACCATTTCCAACTTTACCTATTAAACAGTTACTGAATGTGGCCAGGTATTTCTACCCCTACTGTGCCACATTAGAACAAGCTATTATTGTTTCCTGGATTCATTAAAGTCTTCAAACTTCTACCCCGTATGCCTTCTGACTCCATCTAGTGCATCTGCCACATGGAAGAAGGGAGAACTTTTATAAGGTAAAATCTGTTACATCTCCTCCTGTTTAAAATGCTTCGAGATTCCTGTTGTCCTTGAAGTAAAGATAAAAACAAGCCGCACACCATGCAGACTTTGCTGCAGCTTCATCCTATACGGTTCTAACAGTACACTGAATTCCATCTAGTGCCAGAGTATAGAGGCCTAAGGCTGCTCCCCAGGCTGTTTCCTCTGCCACTAATCTTCAAATCTCAGTTTGTGTCACCCACTTCTAGGAAGCCTCACCCAACCTGTTTAGTCAGTCCCTGACAGACCCATGTCTTTGTCTGGGAATACACTGGTTTCAGTTTATAAGCTCATGATATTAGTTGTTTGGTTATTATCTATTTCATTGCCACACTGTAGTTCAGAGGGAGAAGAGTCTCTGGCTGGGTTCTTTACCACTTATCTTATTTCCCAGTGCATGGGTTGACATAAAATGTAATATGTGTGAATTAAAGAACATAGACTTGGGAGTCACTTGCCTTTTTTGAATTTCAGTTCCACACTTAGTACCTAGGAGAAGTTGTGCTGTTTATCAATGGATAAATAAAACAGCAATAATACTAGCTTTCTCATATGGTGTTATGCCTCATAACAATCATATTCAAATATTATACCACTAAGACTTTGAAAATACTTCCTTTGCATACTTCCTAATGAGTTTATTTCATTCACAACTTGGCAGCCAACTGATTGATTTCAAGCCTGTTCCTGGCGGGGGGCGGGGGGAGTATTTTCCTTTTCTCCTCCTCCTGCTTTTTACAAAGATCTTAAAAAATATCATTTGATTTTTTTTCTTTTCCTCCTTTTTGTCTGTATCATTTTTGAAATGTCACCCTCCAACATAAAACTCTCTGGTATCTTTGATTATTAAAACATCAGCACAAAACATCCACAGGCTATGGACACTCTTATCTCATGCTAAACTCCTACTTCTGACTTCATATATTCCCCCACTACTTATTGTTAGCCCTTTCCTTCACTTCCTATCTTTTTTCAAGTCATGCTATTAGTCTATAAAACTCACAAAACATGACAGAACACAGTCTGTGCTGTCAGTGCATTGTGGAGAGTTTATGTGCCATATCAGTTCTTTCCTAATCCTACTTTAAGAGATTCTAATCCAAGAGGCTCGAATTGTCCTCCCTTGACTATGTGCTAGGCATCATGGCTTGTTTTTAGGGAATATAATATAGCACCAGCAATGATAGAACTTCAGAAATTAAACCACTGCAAGGCCTCCTAATCTTTTCATTTTTGGTTCACCCACTCTGAAGGAAGACAACTGCCATGAGTGAGGACATTTAGGCAATACACATGGTGACAAAGCTAGGCTTTGTGCCAAAAGTCTTGTGAGTGTACCACTTTGGAAACAGATCCTCTAGCCCCAGGCAAGCCTTGAGACACCTGCAATCCCAGATGGCTTGATTCCAGCTCATGAGAAATAACTTAAAAGCACACAGCTAACTCCATTCAACTTGGTAATCAATAGACTTTGTGTGAAATAATACATGAGTTGCCTTAAGCAGCTACATCTTCTGGCACACTGTCACACAGTTATAGATAATTAATAGAGAGATTATTTGTGTTACTAAACAAATCAACAAACATACCAATAATTCCCAGTATTTAATAAAAATAACACTATAAGCTAAAAGGAAAAAAATCATTGTAAAGTAGAATTATATTGAAGACTGAGTTCTACCTTCCACAGTTTACCACTGAGTCAGACCTAACACAGTGTGAGGATCTAGAACTTTAGTGAATACATTGCATAGTAATGTTCCAAATTACATTTAAATATTACTTCAAGTGTTCATCATCCCTGGTAACTAGGGAAATGCAAATTCAAAGAACTTTGAGATTTCCTCTCACCAGTCATAATTCAAACAACTTTGAGATTTTCTCTGACAACAAATGCTAGTAAGGGTCTAAGGAAAGAGGAAACCTCATTCACTGATGGTAGGAATGCAATTGGTACAGCCACGCTGGAAATCAGTATGTAGAATCTTCAAAAAACTAAAAAGAAACCTACCTGACTCCTAAGTATACCACCCAAAGGATGTGGCATCCTACTCCATGGATATTTACTCCCAATGTTCACTGATGCCCCATTCACAATAGCCAAGAAAAATCAAAACAACCTAAATGCCCTTCGATAGAAGAATAGATATTAAAAATATATAAAATGGGATACTAGTAACCTGTAAATAAAAATGAAATCATAAAATTTGCAGGTAAATGGATGAGCCTTAAAAAGATTATATTAAGTAGGGTAACCAGACCCAGAAAGACAAATACTGCATGTTCTCTCTCATCTGAAGTTCCTAGCTCCAAATCTTCAGATGTGAGCATGGAACATAGAATGACCACAGAAAACAGGAAAATTTGGGGGAGGGTGTGCTTGAAGAGGAAACATCAGGATAGAGGTAATATGAAAACCCAGAGAGAGATTTTCAGCTGGAGAGGAGGGAGAGATGAAGGACAAGTTACACCACTTGGGCTATCCACAGACTTACAAAAATAGCAGTACCAGACATGAGAAATGTCCTTTCAAACAGTTGATCAGGGTACTCCAAGTGGCTCCCCAAACAAAATAGACTATTGATGCAGCCCTTTGTTGCCTCTCAGAAGTTCAAGATTAGCCTCTGATGCTGAAGATACAGTATACTTAAGACACAGATCTCAGACGGATCAAACTTTACCTAACCTGAAAGCCTCTTTCTTGCTGTCTAGCTTCCGTGGTACTAGATACACTATTGCAAGCTTCCAAGAGAGGAAAACAAAAGCCCTTCACAGATGCAACACCTATGAACCCAAACAATGACCTTAAGGTACAGTAAATGACATGCCAGTAAACAACACTGTCTAATTGAACTTAAGGTCCACTTAACAGAAAGGAAGTTATGCTTACTACAGAAACCTAGCAAACTTACTTGGAGCTAGTGGAGGCATGATCCTTAGAAAAGAGTCTACTAGCACTCATTTGCTAGACCAACATAATCCCTTGCTATATTCTAAACGTTATCCTTATACCCACAGATAGGTGTATCTACCACCTCTCATAAAAGAAGTTTTTCTTTACAGCGAATGGAGACCATCACAGCAAACCACTGAACACAATGCAGAGATCAATGGACCATGGGGAACCCAGCCCCACTAGCCACAGCAACATTACAGCCCCTGCCATCTGTGGATCAAAGAACATTAGAGTGGACAGAAGGAAGAGCCAGAATACCAGGAAGTCTGCTGTGAAATAGTCTTTTCTATAAATGGCTACATAAACAAGACTGGACAAATAGCCAATAGAAATGGGCATGTTAACATGAAGGGGGGAAATGTTGTGGAGTCTCACTCCTAGCCAAAGAACACAAGCAACTATTGACTGCTCAAAGAATGAGAAACAGCATCTCCAAGGGATGAATTCTCTTATTGGTTACCCAAAACAAAGTGTCCAGCCCTGAACCCATACACATACAAACAACCAAAACAGACTCAGCAGGATGTGGTCATATACTTGTGAATGTGTGTGTGTGTGTGTGTGTGTGTGTGTGTGTGTGTGTGTGTGTGTGTGTGAATAGTAATCAAAGAAAAAGTTATCAATTGGATAGTAGGTGGCATATGGGAGGGATTGAAAGGAGGAAAGGGAAGGAGAAAAGTGATGCAGTTCTATTTTAATTAAAATGTATAAAAGAATAAAGTTTATAATTTTTTATTTTTAATTTTAATTTAAATTTTTTCTAATTCTTTATTATAATTCCAGATATAGCAGACGTTTAAGCACTAGATGTATTTAAAACATGTTGTCCAAAAAAGTTACCAAAATATATTATTTATCAATAATAATAGTAGAGTCAAAAAAACCAAGGCAGATGACATGTTGTACACCAAAGGAAATGTATTTGCTAGACAAATGACAGAATGAAGATAAAGAAAAGGGTAGTGTCAACATACTGTGAAGAGTGAAGCACTGCCCTTTGGGACAGTATTTTGGAGTGAAGTAGACCCAGGTTCTAATCTCGTTCCTTAACCCTCAAGGAAAACATCACTGGATTCTATTTACAGGTTTGGATGTGAGGTCTTCATGGATGACCAAAGTTCTAGGTGGGAAAGTGCTTCATCTGAATCTTAAAAACAAGTGAAGAAAAATTATCCTGGGGTTTTCGCTAACCCCAGACATTACATCCCAAAATACTTCTGGAATGGTCTTGTTTCCTAGAGGTCTCAATTAGGAATGCATCTACTGAGGAATCTGGTTCTGGGTTTACCTTATATAATGTGAATGATTTAACTATCCAATCTCTAATGTCTGGAAACATTTATCTCACACGTTTTCTGTATGTTTCATAAAATGTAAAAGTGACATCCAAGGAAATCGTTTGTAAACACTTTTTTGGGGATTTTGTTTTCTCTACTAAGAATATCTAAATGTTAAGCACCCACTCCAGTCCTAGTCTTGTCACACAAATGGCAGAAAAACAAAAGGCTAGTTCTCTACTTACCAAAATATTTGCCTCAATTTTATAGACAGATGGTCCATGACTTAACAGTGGTTCCAATGATGATTTTTTTCAACATATAATGGTACAAAAGCACACCATAGCCATTCTGTTTTTCATTTTAGTATAGTATTAAATCAACTATGATTTATTTTAAATTATAAAATAGGTTTGGGGATATATAATTTGACCAACTGTAGATTGAAATTCATGTTTTGAAAACATCTATGAGAGCCTACATAAAAATACAATATTTGGTAGTTTGGGATAATAAACACCGTTTGACATACATATTTGGTCTTATGGTGAGCTGATTATGATGTAACCCCGTTGCAAGTTGAGCAACAACTGTGTTAACCCTGCAGTCAGCAAAATCAGAAACATTTTCTTTTTTGTTGCACTGACCTTAAATTTTTGTCCTTCTACTATACTAGACAGAAAGCCATCTAAGTTAATTAGAGAGAATAAAAAATAACCCAGATAGATCAATTTAATGGCTGTCAAAGCTATTTAGTTTAAATGGCCCAGGGAAAGGAAGGGTCATGGTTTTTGTGACTTTTCTGCTTGCAAGCAGAAATAAAATAGGTCCCTAGTCCTGACCTCTTTTAAACCCATTTCACTATTCCATCTGTCTTATTTCATCACTTGTTTGTTCTACCACGGAAACATAATGAATTCATAGAAGAGTAGAGGGGGAAGAGAAGCAGAAAATCTTTCATGTTAGACAAAAGCCTACAATGTTTGCAAGTAGGTAGGAATTCAAAGAGGAAGCAACACAGATTTTTAACCTGTGATTCTTCTGCTAGAAATTACAGACCACTTAATTCTCACTTCAATTTTTCCTCATTCTTTTATTCTCTGATTTTGTAAAGAAAACTTAAATGCCCCAGTTGGATTGCTGAGACCAAGCAATGTTTCATAAACATAACAAACATGTCAATAAATGACCCTAATAGCATTGACATCAAGAGCTATGCTTGCTTATTAAATTAAAATAAAGTTAACAAAATAATTGTCTTGAGACGTCCCTTACTAGGTGCATCTCAATAAGTATAGGTGGTTTCTGTCATACTTGTGCTAAATAAAATTGAAAAGCCAATGAAGTATTTATCTGAGATCATCTCTAAGAAACAAGCACAACAGAAGAGAAGAATAATTGGTAGGTTGATGGGGGGTGCCCTTCTGTATTATGTTTCTCTTATTGGTTAATGAATAAAACACTGATTGGCCAGGCAGGAAGATAGGCAGGGCTACCAGATAAGAATTCTGGGAAGTAACATTACAGAAGAACTTTGGGTGACTGCCCAGGCAGCAAGAGGTCCCTGTTGTTAGGTAACTGTTTAAACTTCTGGGGTCTTTGATGGAGTTGAAGACTACACAGTCATAGTTAAAATTTTTCCTTAGTTACAATAAAATACAAATTAGGTATAAAACTTTAACTTTAGACTTACAAAGATGAGATAAATAATAGAGTATTTTCTCTAATTTTGCCAAATACAAATGGACTGAATATTATAACTGTAATTCTTACTTGAAAACTGCTTTTGTTGCATATAACCTTAGTATGTTAAAGTTAAAAACTTCCTTTTTGATATGACAAAAATGGGGAAATGCTGTGGAACAACCTTTGTACTCTGTAAACATGGATTGCTCTCATTGTTAATAAAAAGGTGACTGGTAGTTAAAAAAAAAGAATTCTGGGAAGTATAGGCAGAGAGGAGTCTCCATGTAGCCACTGGGAGAATAGGACACATCCAGCATTCTCTGGTAAGCCAAGACCAGATGGAAATACATAGATTAATAGAAATGGGTTAATAATTAAGACAGAGCTAGCCAATAACAACCCCAAACCACCAGCCAACAATATTATAATTAATATAGTGTCCATGTGTTTATTTGGGGCTGAAGCAGAGGTGGGACAGATGGGCCAGAAAACTCAGGCTTATAGTAGGCAGACTATAATATATTAATTTTGTCATAAATAATTTAATAGAATACAAAGTAGTTTTCTAACAACTTGCTAATGCCTAACCATTTTAAAACTCTTGAATGACCTGGTATTTATATAGTATATATGCATGTGCATATAGTACATGTCCATGTTCATATACTATATAAACATGCACATAGTATATGTATATATGTTCATATAGTATATGTCTATCTTCATATGGTACACAGACATATTGCTCATGTAATGTGTATACACATGATACACATACTAGCCATTCACAATTGTCATTTAAGACATTAGAAAGTTCATTCTTGATTAAAGGATATTATATATGTAAAGTATTTCAGATCTGATGATGCCCCTCCCCAAAATACCTGGCGAGCATTTAATAAAATGATCTTGTACTTAACCACAAATAAGCACATGTAAACAAGTTAATAGGACAATATAATAATGCAAATATACTTAATCTTATCTAGTGTGATGGAGGATACCAGAAGAACATGGCCCACAGAATCAACTAAGTAATATTCATAGGGGCTCAAAGAGACTGAAGTGACCATTATGGAGCTACATGGGTCTGCACTAGGTCCTCTGCATACATGCTATGATTGGAGTTTTGGGGGACTCCTAACAGTGGGAGTGGGGGTATATCTTGATGCATTTGTCTTCTCTTGGAACCCTTTTCCTCCTACTATGTTATCTCATCCAGCCTTGATATGAAGGTTTGTGCCTAGTCTTATTGCATCTTGTTATGCCATGTTTGGTTGGCATCACTGGGACGACTGCTTTTCTGAAGGGAAATAGACAGAGAGTGGATTTGGGGGATAGGGGAGGCTGGGGGAGGTGGGACTGGGAAGAGTAGAGGGAGGTGAATCTATGGTTGGAAACTATATGAGAGAAGAATAAGTTTTTTAAAATGCGTATATTTCAACCCAGAAAGAGAAGAAAATAGGGTTTTTTCATACAATATATTCTGATTACAGTTTCCCCTCCTCCCCAACTTCTCTAAGAGCCTCTGCACTACCCCTCCCATCTTATTCCACACCTTCCTGTCTGCCCATAGAAAACAAATAAGTAATTTCACTCTGGCCTGATGGGGGATGTCTTTTTGTATGCTGTGACTATGGTTCTCTTATTGGTTGATGAATAAAGCTGTTTCAGCCAATGGATTAACAGAGTAAAGCCAGGTAGGAAATCCAAACAGAGATAGAGAGAAGCAGTAGGTGGAGTCGAGAGAACCCCATGCAGCTGTTGGGGAGTCAAGTTGCCAAGGCATCACCACAGGTAAGCTAAGGCCATGTGGTGATACACAGATTAACAGAAATAGGCTAATAATTAAGAGAGAGCTAGCCAGTAAGAAGCCTAAGCCATTGGCTAAATGATTGTAACAGATATTAAGCCTCAGAGTGGTTATTTCATTAAACAGCTGCAGGAATCCAGTGGGCAGAGAGAAACCAGTCCAGTAGGACCCAGACCAGACAGAGAAGTCTCCATCTACACTGGCCAGGCAATCAGGTAGGCTAATTATAAAACTTTAACCCTCCCTTCTCTCCTCCAAATCCATTCCTCCAATCTTATCCCCAGCTCTGCAGCTCTGTAGCAGAGCATCTGCTGAAGCTTCTCCTTCCTCTCTACGCCCATCTCCAATGGACCACACAGATTCTCCAAATTCCCTTTCCACTCATCCCATTAACCCTGCCTCCAAACCAAAAGGCACTCTCTGGAAACCCCTGTGGCACTCTTCCCAGGAAGCAGGTAGCCTAACTGCAGATCTGCACCTCTCCCTTTTCTCCTCTATATCTAACCCCTAGTCTCACCCTCAACTTCACAGGAGACGACCTGTCAGGGACTCACCCCTCATGTGTGTCCCCATCTCTATCGAATCACACAGATCTTCTCCAACTCATCCTGTAATCCTAGCTCCCAACTTCAGAAGGCATTCCTTGGAATACTCCAGACAAGAATGCCAGAGAAGAAAGTAGGCCAGTGAAGCAGATAGGTAAGCTTCAGATTTTCATCTCCTCCTTTTCTTTATTTTAGAAAAGTCCCCTCAGCACATTATAATCAAAACACTAAACATACACAACAACAACAAAAAAGAGAGTGTTAAAAATTATGAGGGAAAAAGACCAGGTAACATATATAGGCAGACCTAGTAGAGTAACACCTAATTTCTTAGTGGATTTCTAAAAGCCAGAAGGGCCTGAATAAATGTTCTACAAACTGTAAGAGACCACAGATGCCAGCCCAGACTACTCTTCCCAGAAAAAAATTTCAATCACAACAGATGGAGAATATAAGACATGCTATTAAAAAAATTAAGCAACATCTTAAACAAACAAATTTAGCCCTACAGAATATGCTAGAAAGAAAACTCCAAACTAAAGAGGTGACCCACAAATAAGAAAACCACAAGAAATTAATAATCCCAGACCAGTAATTCAAAAGAGGAGAAACAGAAAGGGACACATGCACACATACACACACACACACACACACACACACACACACACACAGAGAGAGAGAGAGAGAGAGAGAGACAGACAGACAGACAGACAGACAGACAGACAGAGACAGAGACAAAGACAGAGAGAGTGTGCAAAATAACAGGAATCAACAGACACTGCTAAACTTCAATTGTCTCCATTCCCCAATAAAAAGACACAGACTAAGAGAATGGATGCCAAAACAGGATTCCCTCCTTTCACCACATCCAAGAAACATACCTTAACATCAAGGATACACATCAACTCTGGATACAAAGATTGGAAAAGATATTCTAAGCAAATGGACCTAAGAATCAAGTTGGTGTAGCCATTTTAATGTTTGACAAAATAAACTTCAAACAACACCTAATCAGAAGAAATGGGAAGGGACACTACATACACAAAGGAAAAATCCACAAAAAGAACATTGAAATTCTTAACATTTATGTGCAAAACACAAGGGCACCCAAGTTCATAAAAGAAATGCTGCTACTGCTGAAATCACACATTGACCCTCACACACTGTTAGTGGGAGATTCTTGCCAAAAGACAGATTAACCAGACAAAAACTAAACAGAGAAATGCTGGAGTTAACTGACGCTATATACCAAATGGACATAACAGATATTTACAGAACAATTCACTCAAACACAAAAGAATACATATTCTTCTCTGAAGCTCATGGAACTTTCTCCAAAATTGACCACATACTCAGCCACAAAGCAAGTCTCAACAGATACAAGAAGACTGAAATGACTCCCTGCATCCTATCAGACTGGATATCACAGAAGCAACAGAAAGCTTATAAACTCAAGAAGCTGAACAACTCACTACTGAATGAAAAATGAGTCAATACAAAAAATTCAGAAAGAAATGAAATTCTTTCTACAATTTAATGGAAATGAATACACCACATATCCAAACACAATGAAGGATGTTCTAACAGGCAAGTTCATAGCACTAAGTGCCTACATCAAAAAACAATTAGAGAGATCTTATACTAGTAACATAACAACACACCTGAAAGCTATAGAACAAGGAGAAGAAACCGTAAGTAAAAGGAGTAGACAGCAAGAAATAATCAAACTCAGGGCTGAAATCAATAAAATAGAAACAAACAAACAAAATACAAGGAATCAATAAAGCAAGGAGTTGATTCTTTAAAAAAGAATCAGTAAGATTGACAAACCCTTACTCAAACTAAAAGGCAGAGAGGCACTATCCAAACTAACAGAATTAGAAATGAAAAGGCGGATATAACCACAGACTCCAAGAAAATCCAGAGATCCTAGGACATACTTTAAAAACCTGTACTCCACCAAATTGGAAAATATTAAAAAAAAAACAGATAACTTGCTTGGTAGGTACTATTTAGCAAAGTTAAATCAAGATCAGATAAGCAATTTAAACAGACCTATAACACCCAGTGAAATAGATATAGTTATTAAAAACTCCAAAAAAAAAACAAAAAACAAAAAAACACCCCCCCAGCCAGAACACTGACCAATTCTTTTTACAAGGTCACAGCTACCCTGACACCCAAACTGCATAAAGATCCAACAAAGAAAGAGAATTACAGACCAATTTACCTTATGAACATAGATGCAAAATTTTTTAATAAAATACTTTCAAATCTAATCCAAGAATACATTGAAAAGATCATCCACCAAGATCAAGCAGGCTTTGTCCCAGAGATTCAGGGATGGTTCAACATACAAAAATGTCAATGTAATCATATAAACAAACAAAGACAAAAACCATATGATCATCTCATTAGATGTAGAAAAGGACTTTGACAAAACCCAATACACCTTCATGATAAAAGTCCTGGAGAGATTAGTGATACAAGGAATATATCTTATAATAAACATAATCCAGTTGGTTTACAGCATGTCCATAGTCAACATCAATTTAAATAAAAAGAAACTCAAAGCAATTGTACTAACAAGACAATGTTGTCCAATCTTTCCATGACTACTGAATGCAGTTCTTGAAGTCTTAGCTAGAGCAATAAGACAACTAAAGGAGATCAAAGGTATACAAATTGGAGAGGAAGAAGTCAAAGTATCATAATTTGCAGATATTATGATAGTATACATAAGTGACCTTAGAAATTCTACCAGAAAATTCCTACAACTGATAAAACACATCCAGGAAAGTTGATGGATACAAAATTAATTCACAAATATTAGTATCCTTCCTATATACAAAAGACAAATGGACTAAGAAAGTGATCATGAAATACCACCTTTCTTTTTTTTTTTTTTTTTTTGGTTTTTTTGAGACAGGGTTTCTCTGTGGCTTTGGAGGCTGTCCTGGAATTAGCTCTTGTAGACCAGGCTGGTCTCCAACTCACAGAGATCCACCTGCCTCTGCCTCCTGGATTAAAGGCATACACTACCACGGCCCGGCAAAATATCAGCTTTCACAATAGCCTCAAATAATGTTGCGGTAACTCTAACAAGCAAGTGAAAGACTTACATAATAAAATCATTGAGACACTGAAGACAGAAATTAAAGAAGGCAGTAGAAAATGGAAAGAATTTCCATGCTCATTGATTTTTTGAGGTTAATATATAAAAATGGTCATCCTTCCAAAAGCATTCTACAGATTCAATGCAATCCCATCAAAATTCCAACACAATTACTTACAAATCTTAAAAGGAAAATTTATAGTTTCATATGAAAACACACACAAAAAAAAGAAAAACATGATAGCTAAAACACTCCTGAATAATAAAAGAATTGCTAGAGGTATCACAATTCCTGATCTCAAATTGTACTACCTGATCTCAAATTGTACTACAGAGCTATAGTAATAAAAACTGAAAAGCTTCTGTAAGTCATCATCATTCAAAGCAGCAGCCAAGAAAATGGGGAAAGAATTCTACCAACTCCAAAGGAAGGACAATAACCAAAATACAAAAGGAACTCAAAAAACTAGTTTTCATGAAGACAAATAACCCAATTTTAAAAATGGAGTACAGACCTAAACAGAGAATTCTCAAAAGAGGAAACACAATTAGCTGAGAAGCACTTAATTAATAATCAACATCTCAAGTCATCATGGTAATACAAATCAAAACTATTTTGAGATTTCATTTCACACCCATGAGAAAGACTAGAATAAACATAACAAGTTACAACTCATACTAGCAAAGATGTGGAGTAAGGGGAACACTTGTGCATTGCTGGTGGGAGTGCAAATGGTACAAACACTATGGAAATAAACATGGCCATTCTGCAGGAAGGTGAGAATTGATCTATCTCAGGATACAGCTATACCGCTCTTGGGCATATATCCAAAGATTGCTTAATCCTATCACAGAAACTCTTGCTCAACCATACTCACTACTGCTCTATTCATAATAGCCAGAAATTAGAAACAACCTAGATGTTCTTCAACAGATGAATGGATAAAGAATATATGGTACATTTACCAAATGGAATAGTACTCAGCTGTTAAATTTATTATCATGAAATTTGTGGGTAAAATAATAGAACTAGAAAGAAATCATCCCAAATGAGGTAACTTAAACCCAGAAAAACAAATATAGCATTGTATTCTCATATATTTGGATACTAGCTATTAATTAAATAATAACCAATCTATATAATTCACACACATAAGGTATAGTTAAGGGACTGGGGAAGGTGGATATCTCATTAGGAAAGGGAAATAGAATACACAGTCATGTACAAGCCAGAGAGGAGACCCAAATCAGGAAGGTCAAGGTGGAAGAGCACAGGGAGATGATGGAAGGAATTTGGGGAGAGACAGCTTAAATTAATGCTATTTAAGGGGTAGTATGGAAACCCCATACAGTAGAAACTTCCTAAAACAGATACATATATGAACAGGATCTAAATGAAATTGCCAAACAATCGGGGAGTGCCAACTAGACATCTCTCTTCTCCAAATGAAGCTTCTAGTACCGGGTTGAGTTGTATCTAATTGAATTGTTGGCCAAAGGGATTTCATTGGAAGCCCCAAACAACCCAGGTATTTGGCAAGGCTAAAAGTTGTTCTCCACAAACTGACACCAAGTCCCCATTGCTGAAGACAATAATTACACAACTTAGTGTACATGAAGTTTAGCTTGTGCCTAGATAGGGCCTTAACCCCTACATGCCAGTGCCTTTTGTAAAAGAAGATCCTCTGCAAACTGCCAAACAAGAAGCAATAATGTTGCTGTAGTTTCTTTTGTCCCACCAGGTCCCACCACTTCAGCCCCAAATGAACACACAGAGATGCTATATTAATTATGAAGTTGTTGGCCGATGGGCATAGTTATTGATTCAAGAACTATAACATCCAGAAGTCTCTGGAGGAGACTAGAAAATGTTATGTACAAAGATAAACTGCATGAGAATGAGTGAAACTATTCTTATTCGGTAAGAAGTCTGAAAGATCCATGGGAAAAACTTGGAGACTGTTTAATTACATGCATATACAAATACTTCACAGATATCATAAATAATTGTGTAGAAAATTAAATCAGGAGAAATATTTAATTTTTATTAAATTAAATGCACATTTTTAAAATATGTATATATGAATGCAGCAATATCTGTGGATAATTCTAAAACACAAATGACTTAGGAAAACTCCATAGCTACCTGTGAATGTTAAAAATCCTGTTTATGGTAATGCAATTTTTAACTGAAAGAATAGTAAACAAAGCATTGTTGGTATATGTCAGATTAAAGATAATTTTGTTTTCCTTTTTCATTTATGTATATTTCCCAAATAATCCAAAATAAAAATTTTTCCACAAATCATTAAATTGAAAGCAACCTAGCTATAATTATGTAAACTTTCTGATGGAGGCAATTTCTCAACTGATATTTCCTCTACCTCGTTGAATCTAGCCTAGTCAACTTGACAAAAAAACTAATCAGTATGCACATTTTTAATCTAATAACAGGAAAAAAATCATCCAGTCCCACAGTTTTCTTGGTAATTCTTAGGCAATGACTCTTGTAAGTAACATTTCATTTGAATTAATAAGATGCCATATTGTTTTGCATGGGAAAGAAAATGGAAATATGTCTAAAACTTTACCTCATTTGAGACTTCTAGGCATTTTCAAAAAATAATTATTCATATATAATTGTAGGGAGAAATCCTTATTAGAGGTACCACAGACCACGCCTGCTTGGGTGTGATCAGAGTTATGTAACAAGGGATTAAGAAGGACTGATGAGCAAAGGGGTCCATACCAGGCTGGTGAAACCCACAGAAACAGCTGACCTGAACAAGGGAGAGTTCTTGGTTGCCAGACTGATAGCTGGGAAACCAGCATGGGACTGATCCAGACCCCCTGAATGTGGGTGTCAGTGAGGAAATCTCGGAAATCTATGGGGCCCCTTGTAGTGGATCAGTAGATCCTATCCCCTAGCATAGGAATGAACTTTGGGAGCCCATCCCACACGAAGGGATACTCTCTCAGCCTAGACACACAGGTGAGGGCCTAGGCCTTATTGCAAAGGATATGATAGACTCTGAAAACCCCCTATGGAAGGCCACACTCTCCCTGGGGAGCAGAAAGGGAATGGGTTAGGTAGGGTGTTGGGGGGGCAGAAGAGGAGGGGAGGGAGAGAGACCTGGAATTGACATGTAAACTAATCTTCTTTGTAATTAAAATTTTAAAAATTAAAAAAAAAGAAGAAAAAGGAGGCACATACTTGGAGCTCTTTGGACTGGCTGAGCTGACTAGGAAGCATTTCAGGGTCCATCCTGCTCAGGTGCAAACCGTCACTGGCTGCCTTGAATGAGTACTTTTCCCCATTAAACTACCATTTATCAACCTATTTGTGACTCCACTTTGTAATTATCTATATAATTTTCAATATATAAGCAAAGCTAACGGGCTCTATAAGAACAGGTACACCTCAAACTGAGATTCTTCTGTAAAGCAAAGACAAAACGGCTTCCTAAAAAATGGGAAAACAAACTCATCAACTCCACATCTGACAGAGGGCTGATTTCCAAAATATACAAAGAACTCAAGAAGCTAGTTACCAAAACACCAAATAATCCAATAAAAAGTAGGGTACAGAACTAAATAGAGAATTCTTAATAGAGGAACATAAAATAGCTGAAAGACACATAAGAAAGTACTCAACATCCTTAGCCATCAGAGAAATGCAAACAAAAAAAAAAAAACTCTGAAATACATTCTTAATCAAAAACACAAACAACAGTTTATGCTGGAGAAAAGGGAATACTCTTTCACTGCTGGTAGGAGTGCAAACTCTTACAGCCACTTTGGAAATCAGTATGGTGGTTTCTCAGAATCCAGCAATTCCACTCTTAGGCATATACCTGAAGGATGCATATTCATACCCCAAGGACATCTGTTTAACTATGTTTATAGCAGCATTATTTGTAATAGCCAGAACCTGGAAGCAACCTAGATACCCCTCAATTGAAGAATGGATACATTCACACAGTAGAGTACTTATTCAGCAGGGAAAAAAAAAAAAACAATGGAATCTTGAAATTCACAGACAAATGGATGGAACAAAAAGAAACCATCCTGAGTGAGATAACCCAGTTAGAAAAAGACAAACATGGTATGTACTCACTCATATATGGATTTTAGACATCGAGCAAAGGATTACCAGGCTACAGTCCACACCGCCAGAAAAGCTAAGAAATAAGGAGGACCCTAAGAGAGAAATATATGGTCCCCAAGAGAGGGGGAAAGGAACAAGATCTCCTGAGCTAATTGGAAGTATGGGGGAGGGGAGAGGGAGTTTGGATAAAGAGAAGGGGAGAGGAGGACATGAGGGAGCAGGAAGATTGAGTCAGGGGAAGAACAGAGGAGAGCAAAAAAAGGAGATAGCATAATAGATGGAGCCATTATAGTTTTAAAGAGAAATCTGACACTAGGGAAATGTCCAGAGATCTACAAGGTAGACCCCAACTAAGAATGTAAGCAACAGTGGAGAGGTTACCTTAAATGCCCTTCTCCAATAATGAGACTGATGACTATCTTATATGCCATCTTAGAGCCTTCATTCAGTAGCTGATGGAAGCAGAAGCAGACACCCACACCTAAACAGTGAGCCAGTCTCCTGTAATCCAGTTGCAGAGAGGGAGGAGTGATGAGCAAAGGGGTCAGACCAGGCTGGAGAAACCCACAGAGGAGCTCATGGACCCCAGACTGATAGCTGGGAAACCAGCATAAGACTGATCCAGACACCCTGAATGTGGGTGCCAGTTAGGAGGCCTGGGCAATCTATGGGGCCTCTGGCAGTGGATCAGTATTTATCCCTAGTATATGAATGGACTTTGGGAGCCCATTCCACATAGAGCCCATATCCTCTCAGCCTAGACACATGGGGGAGGGCCTAGGCCGGGCTGCAAATGATATGACAGACTTTGAAGATTCCCCCCCATGGAAGGCCTCACCCTCTCTAGGGAGCAGAAAGAGGATGGGATAGGGGGTTGGTGGGGGGCAGGGAAGGAGGGGAGGAAGATGGAACTGGTATTGACATGTAAAACAAGCTTGTTTCTAATTTAAATTTTAAAAAGGGGGGGGAAGAATGAGAAAAGATCTTTACCAACCCCACATCTGACAGAGGGCTGATTCCAAAATTTACAAAGAACTCAACAAACTAGAAATCAAAATAGCAAATAATCCAGTTAAAAAATGGGGCACAAATCTAAATAAATAATTCTCAACAGAATAATCTCAAATGGCAGAAAGACACTTAAGGAAATGCTCAACATCCTTAGTCATCAGGGAAATGCAAATGAAAACCACTCTGAGATTCCATCTTATACAGATCAGAATGGCTAAGATCAAAAACACCAATGACAGCTTATGCAGGAGAGGATGTGGAGAAAAAGGAACACTCCTCCATTGCCGGTGGGAGTGCAAACTTGTACAGCCCCTGTGGAAATCAGTATGGCAATTTCACAGAAAATTAGGGATCAACCTGCCTCAAGACCATGCCATACCACTGGTGGGCATATACCCATAGGAGGCACATTCACACCACAAGGACATTTGCTCAACTATGTTCATAGCAACATTATTTGTAATAGCCAGATCTTGGAAGCAACCTAGGTGCCCCTCAACTGAAGAATGAATAAAAAAAAAATGTGGTACATTTACACAATGGAGTACTACTCAGTGGAAAAAAGCAAAGAAAGCTTGAAATTCAAAAGCAAATGAACAGAACTAGAAAAAAAAAAACATTCTGAGTAATCCAAAACCAGAAAAACAAATATAGTACGTACTCACTCATAAGTGGATGCCAGACATAAAGCAAAAGATACCCACCCTCAATCCATAACCCCAGAGAAGTTTGAACACTCTTCCTGAAACAGATGGAAGCAGATGCAGGAATCCACAAATAACCAATGGGCCAACCTCCAGGAGTACAATCGAAATGAGGGAGGGGCAAAAATATAAACAAAGGAGTCAAGACCATGATGGGGAAATCCACAGAATCAGCTGACACAGCTAGTGAGAGATCACTGACTCAGGTCTGACAAATGGGGAACCTGTGTAAGACTGAACTACACTCCCTTAATATAGGTGACAATGGTGTGTGGCTGGGACAATATATGAGGCCATGGCAATAAGTCCAAAATCTAACACTAATGCACAAATTGACTTAGTGGAGCCCATTCTATATGGAGAGATACCTTGCCCAACCTAGACACAGGGGTGGGGGGTGAAGAGGAGCCTTGGTCCTGCCTCAACTAGATGATGAACAGAGTTGGTAGACTTCCTAGGGGAGGCCTTATCCTCTTCATGGGATGGGAAGAGGGAGTGGGGGAAAGTGGAAGGAGAGGAAGAAGGGGTAACTGGGATTGGAATGTAAAAACTAAATTAATAAAAAAAAAATTTAAAAAAGGTGCACTGAGTTGATTGGTACTTTTGTGGATATCCATGACTGATAGGGGTGAATGAACCTGCACTAAAAAACAGATAAGCCAAATGTAGCTAATATGTAGCCCATATAGTCTCCTCCATTATTGGATTTATTAGACTTAGTCACTAAAGTTGCGGCAATTATCATGTTTAGAAAATAAACCCAGTTAAAAATGTAAATAGTAGCATAGTAAATTTGAAAAAGAACCATACAGAAATTGCACATTGAATAAACTTGGAGAAAAAGTAAATAGATGTAAAAATATTTAAATACAGCTAAAGAGTAAATTACAGAATTATAAAAATATGAGGAAATATAGAATGAAACACAAAGAGGAAAGGAATGAAACACAGAATGAAGATAAGATGCAAAGGTGATACAAAGAAAATTATAAAATACATGAAATTAAATTACAGGAGAAAAGAGAAAAAGCTATATTGGAAAGAAAATACCAAGAACATCTCCGAATAGTGAGAAGCATATTTTCCTAGTTGGATTTCTATTGTTTTGATAAATACCATGTCCAAAAGCTGCTGGGGTAGGAAAGGATTCATTTGGATTCCAGGCTATAGGCCGTCATCAAGGGAAGCCACTGTAAGAGAATAAGACCTGGAGATGGTATATTGCTTCCTGGCTCACTCTCCATGGTGTACTCAGTTTGCTTTCTCATGCAACCCAGAGCCACCTATCCAGGGATGGCACTACATCTGGACTTGCCTATGGATCAATATGATGGAGGCAATTCTTCAACTGATGTTCCTTCTTCCTGGATGACTCCAATTTGTATCAAGTTGATAAAATCTAACTGGCACAACATTCATCCATGCATTAAGCAGCCTAATAAATTTCAGGCAGAAAAAAATAAAATGAAATAAACATATAGAATCATCATAATTGAAATTAATAACAGAACAATGGGAAAAATCTTAGAAGCTTCCAGGAAAAGAAAAACAGATGTGCTTTACTCCTGAGAACAATGTTCCCGTGCTTTGAGCCTGGGCCAAGCAAACAGTCTCTCAGAGCAGCAGTGAAAGCTAGAGAGAATTTGAAATGCTGAAGTGAGTGAAAACCATCATGTTAATATGGATCCTACACACAGCAAAATTATTCTTCAAGAATAAATCTAGGATTGAGTTAAAAGCTGGGATAATGTAAACTCATTGCAAAGGAAAGGCAGAATGTGTTTTGAGCTGGAGGTAAATGGTATTCCTCTCAAAGATTAGAGATCAGAGTAGAAATGGTAGTGATGAAAAGGTTCAATCCAAAGGAATCCTACCTATGTGTGCAATAAACTAGTAAAGCCTGAGAAGTTCAGAAGCAGTTAGGATTGGCAAGAAAACGTTCTGAAATGAGGCTGGGAAAACAAACTTGAGGCTCTTACACTCTCCAGAAGCATAAATTAATAATTCCACAAAGCAAGTAATTTTTTAATGTTTAGTCAGTTATAACAGTAAAATTGTATAAACCTTTATTATTAAAATTGTCAAAAGGGAATTATAAAACTCTCCAGATTTTAAAAAAGGAAGAAAAGTAGGAAAGGAGCACAGAAGTAGAAATCCATAGTAAAATGCTGATTAAGTCCACATTTCAGCAATACATAAAGATAAACTAAATGCTACTACTTAAAGAAAGAGGTTTTTATATTGGTTGTTTTAAAATTAATTTTTATAGTATACATAATATGTATATAAGCTGTATGGTTACAGAAAGTTCTAAAGGAATGAAAACAAGCATATCATAGAAACATGAACCAAAACAAAATATAGTGGTAGGAGCAGCAGAAAATTATGATTTATGCTTATGACTTGGGATATGTGAGCATGAGACTGAGACACGAGAATTTTAGCAAGCATCATTGATTATTCCTTTTCACTCTGGAATCTATTTGACAATCGTACAGTTTATAATAAATAGATTTATTAATTTCTAGGATGACAGTTTAGAAAACAGAAATGAAAAAATAAGTAACAAATCCCTTCAACCAGGACTTCTCAACTTCAACATGGACAGTCCAGCCACACAACATTTTGGGGGACTATCTGATGGGTCTCTAGCCCAGGATGCCAATGGTATTATTCCTTTATCTGTGCAAACAAAATTGTCTCCAGCCAGGTTTTACTGATAGTTTACTATGTGCCAGGGACTGTTCTAGGTGCTGTAGCTACATCATTGAATGGAGAAAACACACTAGTAATCATTGAGTTTTCTTGAGGAGGTGCAGGCAGACAAGTAGAGTTCACTATCTAAGGAAGAGTAATAGGGTTTCAGGACAGCCTTCCTTTGTGGTATTTTGTTTACTCATTTTACGCTCTGCTGGTCAAACACGTAAATAGGACGAAAGCACTCTATAACTGAGCTAAATGCAGGGACTCTGCCCAGCTCCAACATGGTGAGAATAGCTCTGGCAGGCCTTGCCCTTCTCTCCCATTCCCTCTGCCTTGCTAAAAACCATTAGATTACTCCTAAAGCTAGCCAAATTAAAATGCCCAATTAACCCATGTTAGGGGTTAAATTTTAACCATTATAAACTGCACCATTATAAACTGCCATTTTCCTATGTCTGTCTCCTCTGTATCCAGAGGTAGTCCTTTCTCCCTCCAGGAAAAATATCCCTTACCCCTTTCTCTTGTTCCTTTTCCTTTCTCCCTCACTTTCTATCTCCTGTCATTGTCATTGTCCCTATCCTCTGTCGTTGTCCCTACCCTCTGTCGCTGTGGGGTAAATAAATCTCTTTTGTGCTGAGAACTTGGTCTTGTAGATCCTTTCACTGTATACCACCAGGTCCCAGAGCCTCTCTTGAAAATATGTCTTATTTATGACCAGTATTAGTCTCCAAAGCATACTGACCCTGACCCTGATTTTCAATCATCAAACTTGACTTTTATGATAAGGCAAAAAAAAAAAAAAAGCAGCTTGGTTTTCTAAGTAAATGGCTCCATCCTCATCTCTCAACAAGGAATATCCATTTTTGGACATAAGCAAGACATCTTTTTAATCTCCTGAATCAGATCATTACAACCTAGTGAGAAATCTCAAATTCTGGAGTGTTTAACTACTGGTGGATAAACCACCATGTCCCATGAAACAGGATCCTTTCACAAATTTCCATTTTATAGGCATCCAGTACTAGGCTGTCTTTAATTCCAATAAAATCACATATACATATAAAAGGGCAGAACCCAGATTATTAAGTTTAGCTAAGCAAAAATACAAAAACAGTTACACCACCAAACTTAATTGGGCACTCAATGTTTAAACCTGAGTTTTAAAAAAATGATCACTGCCTGCAGAGTAATATTTTATGAATTTTCTCTGTGCTTTCATCTCAAAAGAAGGCTGTCTCATGAAGTTTAAGGATTGGAATAGTAAAAGGAGCAACAGCATGTAATTCAGCACACTCCCCTTCACCCACCTCCACACAAGGAACAGCCGAGCATGAGCTCAGCCTCATAAAAGCAGTGACAGGAAAGCACCCAGTCAGGCTTTGGAACACACAAGTCTGACATCACTTTGCCAAGCTTACATCACTCACATAAAACCAGATCCCACAAGGGCTATGCCTTAGTAAAGCATTGGCCCGTGTCCCATTTTTTTTAAAGATCACAGAATGTTGTTTTAAATGTATATCTTCTAATAAGCTCAGCTGTGGGAGAGAGCATTGACAACTTAAGAAAAATGTTATTTTCAAGTCAAAGTCAAATTTTAGAAAAGCACTTAAAGAAATCCCAGGACAGGACATAGCTTCCTTTAATACTCAAGAGGAAAACATAAGCACACTCGAAGCATGGAGGCCAAATACCAAATGCATCCCTAAAGTTGCTGCTGCAGAGGACTAGTTAGAGGACAAGATGTGCGACTGGAGTATCTCAGCCCAGAACAAACTGGAGGCTTCAATGCAAATGCCACATCATGAACATATTTGGAGGCATTCTTGACCACAGCTTTAGGAATATTTCCTTGATATCTTTTTATGTACTAAGGCTATTTTTTAAACCTTTTCTGAAAATGTTTTTAAGCTTCAGATAGGAGTCTGGATGTGAAGTAAACACTTCAATTTCACTCTCTGAGTCTCTTTCTCATGACTCAGTTATGTTTTCTAGACTACTTAAAGACATGCTTATCATGGACATGGAAATATAACAGCCATTCCCCCAAGCACTCCAGTTCACAGTTCCTTATAACCTTATAAAACAGAATTAAATGCTCTTTCTAGGAATGCATGTGTGTCATGAACATATTTGTTTATAACTAGTGATATAAGAAATTACTCTATTGAAGGCATGTTAGCTCATTTTGAAATTATAAGAGTCACTCAAAAATAAAATTGGGGTGGTTGATGATGGCTCAGCAGGGAAAGAGCTTGTAGAACAAGGGTGAGAACCAGAGTTAGGATCTCCAGTGGCACAAATATGCCTACTGTAATGCCAGCATGTATAAGGTGGAGACTGGGGCTCCTCAGAGCATGCCAGCTGGCTAAACTAGACAAATTTATGAGTCCTCGGTTCAGATGAAACACTTTGACTCAATATATAAGGTTGGAATCATAGAAGAAGACATCTGACTTCAGCCTCTGACCTCCACACACATACATGCACAGGTGTATACATCCACACATATGCACACACATGCACAAATGCACTAATTAATAAGGTGGATTGCTTTACTTTATATAAGCACAACAGTACAAAATGACTAAAGATATTGGAAACATTCATGACACATGTAGGCTTCATGAATCAGACAGGTAAGTATTAAATTCAGGTGAATATTAAAGTAAATAACCCCCAGTATCTAGCAATCAAGCCAGAATCTAGGGTCCAGGACAACCCAGCAAACTTTTCTCAGACTAGAGCAGATCAAAACCAGTCAGCATTGGCTGTGAGTAGAGAAGTCACTTTTGAAAACAGAAAAGGACATCAAGTTAACTAGCTCCCAACAGTCTGAGAAAGCCCTAAGGAAATGGAGTTTAGTGCCAGAGGGCCCTATTTTCAGAAGCAGCCTGGCAATTAGAAACTTAGTGCTCTACTGGAGAGTGGAAAGTGAAGTATAGAAACAAAGAGAACTAAAGGTAAAGATCCTGAGAATGGGGACTCTTTCGGAGGCATAGTTGATTGTTCTAATTTTATTACGTAGCCAAATTAGACCAGTAGAATGCAGATGTATCTTCAGACAAAATAGTTATTCAGGCATCAGTTGTAGAGACCCAGATCTGTTGTGTGCTGCGGAGGTATACCTTATGCCCCTTGGGTACAGATCAGTGAAGGACCTGATAGAAGTAAATTGGGATCATTTGCATTTTTATTGTCGCTATGCTGATGGCTATTGAACTTGAGGCCTTGGATTTGGTAGGCAAGCACTCTGTCACCAAGTCACGACCCAGCACTTAATCATATATATGCTTTTGAATGTCTACAAACACATCCCTAAATATGGGCTGAGATGAGTGACAGACAAATCAAACCAATCCTTAAAAGAAATCCTGAGGGGTAGGAGAGATGGCTCAGTGGTTAAGAGCACTGTCTGATCTTTCAGAGGTTCTGAGTTCAATTCCCAACACCGACAGGGTGGCTCACAAGTATCCATAATGGGATATGATGTTTTCTTCTGGCATATATGCATACATGCAGACAGAGAACTCAGGCCAAAAAAAGAAAAAATAAATAAAAGAAATCCTGAGAAGAAAATGGGTCTCATTGGTAGAGTACTGTAGTTGCCTGGTAAGCATGAAGATGCCAAAACAGAAAAGAACATTTACTATGCAGGATATGCCAGTGAAGTGATAAAGATTTTATATATAGTATCTCAAGTATTCACTATTTCTATTTTTTGCTGACCACCAAACATATGCTAGGCACTTTCCAAAGAGTGTTAGGATACAGAATGCATAGCAGAAAAAAGATGAACATCAGAGTTAACCAGCTATAGTGCCCAAGGTCACAACACTGGTAACTGTTATGCTAGGAAAATAAACTATGTTTGGGAACAGTGGGTTCGAACCTCTTCACTCTCCACATGAATTGTGTTTCTGGGAAAACAGACACCCACCACTATGGTTTTTTTTATACTCTGAGGGAGAAAATGCTTTTGCCATCTCGAATTTGATTTATAACACTAAAGAATTCTTGAAGAAAACCAAGGAACACCGATGAAATGGAAAAGGTGCTGTAACTAACTCGGCCATAAATAGTCCAAGCATAATTTTCCTCATGCTAATGCTATAGCCTGCTGCTTTTCTCTCCCCCTCTCCTTCCATCCATCCCCACCCCACCCCACACACATACATATTAAAACATGTGCCTGAAAACCCTGGGAAAATACAAATTGTGAAAGTTCTTAACTCTGACAGAAACTCTTTTTGGAAGCTACAGGTTTGAATGAACATTAAGTCAAAAATTTGAAATTGAAAGCAAGCAGGGACTGTGGAAACTGTATTATCTAGATTAGATATAGATAGATAGATAGATAGATAGATAGATAGATAGATAGATAGATAGATAGATAGATAGATGGCTATCCATTTTATCAGTGGCATGTAAGTACCACATACACTGAGGAGAATAAAGTTAACTCCACTGGCCAACTTACAAATCTGAGCTTCCATACTTGTTTGTGTTCACAGACAAAGACCCTAGTTTCTAGGTGAAGCATTTTCAGCATACACAGAAACTGTATTGTTCAAAGAGTGCTCTTTCAGTATTACTTGATTCTAGGACATAGTGAAATCTTCAGAATCTGAACTCCAAGAAATGTTTTACTTGTGTAACATAAAAGGGACACCCATCTTTATCATTTCTAAGACAAAGAACAGATTTTTCAGAGGTTCTGTGCTAAGACTGATGGAGCCTGAGTTTTTGGCCAAGTCTTGAATGTAAGGTCTAAATCCACCATTGCTCTGTAACTCAGGATTGTGGTTCTCCAAGTATGATCCCACATTTGCAGCATCAGCACCACCTGAGCACTCAATAGAAATGCACATTCTTGGGCTCCACAGTATTCTGACTCAGAAACTCTGGGAGCAGGGCCCAGCATTCTGGATTTTTAACAAACTATCCAAAGTTTTAGTCTTGCTTAGCTAAGAGTAAATCCTCAAGATAAAGTCATAGCTAATGCACTTTCCACAGTGGCAGCTTGCTTTCAATTTCAATTTCAAATACTTTACTTTATGTTCATTCAAATCTGTAGTCTCCATTTATGACAGCGTTAAGACATTTTAGAATTTGTATTTTCCCAGGGTTTTCAGATATGTGTTTTAATATAGGGTGGGGGGGTTAATGAAGGAGGAAGGGAGGGAGGGAGAGGAGGGAGGGTTTCTCTTCAGATCTTATAAATCTTTTGCCTTTTAAAAAGCTATCTCAATAAAAATCATATACTACTTGAAGATTATACTGTGCAGCGTGTGCTCAAAGATGAACTGTAGTCCCTGATGGTAAGATTTCTTTATTCAAGAAAGCACCAGGGCAAAACGCAGGCCAGAGCGAGGTCACAGGAACCCAGCTAGCACGGCCAGAAAAGGGGCTAGGGTCTCCACGTGCAGCCTTTAAGAAGCTTCCCTTACATCACCCCAGCTTTCCTTCACCACGCCCTTATGGGCGAGTCCCGGGTCCACCTGCTACCTGTCCCAGGACTATTGGGCGGGGCTAGGGTGTCTCCCTACATTCCCCTTTTAGTCTAAAAGAGGATTAAAACTTAATAGTGTAAAATATCCAAAACTAACAATCATAAAGGTGAAATACTAGAAGATACAATAATCTGCTATGACACATCCTATGTCTATTCCAGCTAAGTCTTTATGTGGAAAAGGTGTCTAACTTGAACACCTCCTTCCAATCCCAACTCTAAACAATAAGAAGGTCAATCTTAACTAGGCTTACACTACCCTAATAAACAATAATGGGGAACGGGGGCATAGCATCTTCTAGGTTACTTCTTGCTGAAATGGAACAATGGTAGTCATGTGGGAGTCCTGTGGGGAAAAAAAAATGCTAGTACAGGGAAAGTCTCTAATGAGTTATGTCTAGTCCATGTTAGATGATACTTGTTTGATTGAAGATCTACACTGAAATCTTCAACTTGATTGAAGTCATTACTTGAGGTTCTGGTTGGAGTGTCAGTCGAAACAGAGTGAGTTGAATCCAGTGCAGTCGGGGAGGTGTAGTCCAATTCTTTTTCTGGAGCATGCAGGGATTGCTGTCAGGCTGGTTCTCGTTGGCTGTATGGGACTCAAACTTAAGTGTCATCAGAGAAATGTTCGCTTGTTCATGTATGTGTACTGGGAAAGGCAATCCTTGAAGAACAATTATGAGAGAGTGTAGGCCTTGAAAGAAAGAGCCAAGAAAAGACAAAGATAGTCCTCTTATTCTTTATTTATTTTGTATTACAGCAATTGGCTTCTTGATATAACACAGAAACTTTTAAATGTTGTTAAATAACATGCTTGGATTTTAGAGTAGGAAAGCCAAATCCAACTCTAAATCCAGCATCGATTTAATTGAATAGGGACTAGGAAATGAAGAGAAATAGAGTTATTTGAGAGACAGGTGTAAATTTTACCGTATGGCATGTTCCTTTTGTTCGATGGTTATAGCTACATTCTTTCCTTAAGTATCTACACATGAAGTGTCCTTTGACTTCCGGAGGAGGGTTCCTGTGAGGATGAAAACAAAGCACTTCCCATCCTTTGGGAGGCTTTTATTTAGTTTATGAGATATACCTCAGTAAATACCTGTCAGTCATCCTTGTTGAGAGGGTTGTCTTCCTCAACTCGAATCTTGATCAATTTTGATGGTATCCAAAGATTTTCTTCTCCTGTGGAGACAAATGCAAAACCCCTACCCCAACGTAACACATGTCCAGGTTTCCATACCGAGGTCAGCACATCTTTGAAATACACTAGTTGGTTCAGTTCAGCAGTTTTTTCCATAGTCCAGTGTCTTTCCGCAGCTGTTTGTCCACTGTCATTAGCATTAAGAAAGTTTACCGTTAATAAAGCATTATGCAATCAATGTTTGGGGGGTTTTGACTTACCAGCTTGCCTATGGAGCACCTCCTTAAGTGTCCTCTTAGACCTTTCAACGACTGCTTGTCCTGTAGGGTTGTGTGGTATACCTGTGACATGCTTAATGTTATAGTATTTGAAGAACTGTTCCATTTTTGTGGAGACATATGCTGGAGCATTGTCAGTTTTTATCTGCGCTGGTATACACATAATTGCCATCACCTTCCATAGGTGTGTAATAACGGAATCAGCTTTTTCAGAGTTGAGAGCAGTAGCCCATTGGAAACCTGAGAATGTGTCAATGGTATGATGCACATATTTCAAATTTCCAAATTCTGTAAAGTGAAAGACATCCATTTGCCAGATCTCATTCCTCCGAAAGCCTTTAGGATTACATCCTGCTGGCAGCTGATTTTGGTTATCAAAGGAACAAGTAGGACAGTTTCTCACTATCTCCTTGCTTTTTATGAAATTCTGAGGCTTCTAGCACAGTGCCAATCAATAAATGATCGATCTCATCATTGCCTTGTGCCAGTGGGCCTGGCAGACCCGTATGGGATCTGATATGTGTAATGTACAGTGGTTTACTTCTGTTTCTGATTGTTTCCTGTAACTGCAAGAACAACGAGGTTAGTTCAGTATTATCAGGGACGAATTCTGCAGTCTCTATGTGTAAGACGACTCTCTCTCTGCATATTGGGAATCAGTAACTATATTAAGAGGTTCCGTAAAATCCATATGCACCATAAGAATTGCATATAATTCTGCTTTCTGTACAGATGTATATGGACTTTGAACTACTTTACTTACCTCACCTGCTTTATAAACAGCCTTACCTGTTTTGTTAGCATCAGTGTAGAAAGTAAGAACTACAGAAATGGGAATTTGTTTTACAATGTGTGGAAGAATACAAACTGTCTTTTTTATGAATTTAATTCTGTTGGTTTTGGGATAGTTGTTACTAATTGTTCCCAAAAAGTCGGTAAGAGCTATCTGCCAATATTTATTATCCTTCCATAAGGAGGAACTTTCATCATTAGTTAAAGGTACTATAATCTCTGCTGGATCTTTCCCAGTCAACTGACGAAGTCTTAATTTGCCCTTTAAAATCACATCAGAAATCTTTTCTATATACGTCTTTAACTTTTTGTTCTGCTTATGTGGCAGGAATATCCATTCCAATATAGTGTCTTCCCTCTGCATCAGAATCCCAGAAGGGTATTCTCTGGATGGCAAGATAACCAGAATGCAGTCTAGATCAAGGTTTATCCGATCTACATGTGCATCCAATATTCTGTTTTCTACCCATTGTAGATCTTTTTCTGCCTCAGCAGGTAATATTCATGCACTGTTTAAGTCCTTATCACCTTTTAGTGCCATTTTTAAATGCTTTAAGTCATGTCCTTCCACACTAATAATCGTCTGTAATTGAGAAATTTCTCCTAGTAGCTTCTGAAAACTGTTAAGAGTTTGATAGCGGTCCCTTCTAATTTGTACCTTTTGAGGTCTGATTCTTTGTAAGTCTATCTTATATCCTAAATAGTTAATAGAATCTCCTCTTTGTATCTTTTCTGGGGCAATTTGTAAACCCCATCTAGGCAGAACCTCCTTTACCATTTCAAACATACGTTCCAAAATTTCTTCATTAGAATATGCTAAAAGAATATCATCCATATAATGATAAACAAGAGATTGTGGAAATTTTTTACGAATTATTTCCAAAGGTTGTTGTACAAATTGTTGACACAAGGTGGGGCTATTTAGCATCCCCTGAGGTAAAACCTTCCATTGGTATCTCCGAACTGGCTGTGAGTTATTAAGAGTAGGCACTATAAATGCAAATTTCTCTCTATCACTTTCTTGTAATGGTATAGTGAAAAAGCAGTCTTTCAGGTCAATTACTATGATCGGTCATCCTTAAGGAAGGCAATGGCATTCCAGGCTGTAGAGCGCCCATAGGCTGAATTACCTTATTTATGGCTCTCAGGTCTGTCAGCATTCTCCAGTTACCTGACTTCTTCTTGATGACAAATACAGGAGAATTCTAAGGGTTGGTAGATTGCTCTATGTGACCAGCATCTAGCTGTTCCTATACTAACTTTTCTAGAGCCTCAAGCTTTTTAGAGGTCAAAGGCCTTTGCCCTATCCAGACCGGTTCATCTGTAACCCATTTTAATGGCAGGGCCTTTGGTTCCTCTGAAGGCCTGTCCTTTGTATTTAATGTTTGTACAGCCTGGATAGTTGGTAACCATTTTCCAAGGCATCTTACCCGATCCTTTCTACTATCCAGCGATTTTCTAGAATTCATATCTGACACTGGAGGGACGTTAATTTGAGTATTCCATTGCTGTAATAAATCATGACCCCATAAATTTACAGCAATATCTGCTATGTAAGGTTTCAGTATTCCTTTTTGTCCTTCCGGTCCAATACAGACCACGGAGTTAACCCTCCGTCAAACTCTAGATAGAGTTCCAATTCCTAAAAATTGTACATTCGCCTCTTTAAGCGGCCATTTTTTAGGCCAACTTTTCTGAATGATAATAGTTACATCAGCTCCAGTGTCTACAAGACCTTTAACATCTCTGCCATTAATTTTCACCAGTAACTGTGGCCTTTTATCATTAATAGAAGCTTGCCAAAATATGCGTTTCTCATTTTCATCAGTCACATGTGATTCTTCATCACTATTCAAGCTACCTTCTAGAGCGGTATCATTTTCCACAATAGGCAAGGAACTATCTATTCGTCCTGCAAGAGATTGTCTTCCACTGTTACAGGGAATGATCGAACTGTTCTCGGGGCAGGGGCCTGCTGGAGGCCCCCTTCCGAGTTTCCCGATGCCAATAAGGTCCCTTGAAAGTCCCTAGTTGATCTGCATTTGTTAGTCCAGTGTTTGCCCTTACTACATCCCCTACATAACCCAGAAGGCAATGACCTGTCACGTGGTGAATCATTAGTATTTCTCTGTCTACAATTTCTCCTTATATGTCCCATTTTACCACAGCTGAAACATCTATTCTCCTGACACCTCCATGGACTCCTGGAGCGTGCTCTTCCTATGCGAGGCTGTGGGTCATGGTGGCGATGAGCACTGGCCTCTCGGTACCTGTGTGAGCCCCTGTAAGGTGCTCTTCCTTTCCAAGTCCTTCTGTTGCTATCTTTTCTAATCTCCTGTTGTCTGTTGAAACCTCTTGGGACAGCTTCTTCTTCCCAGATTCTAGCATCTTGTATGTTACAGACAACATAGGCAGTATGCAGAACCCATTCTTCTAGTGGAGCTGATCTGCTCTTTAGAGGCAAAAGTATTCTTTTGCACATTGGGTTTGCATTGTCATAAGCTAAGCTATACACAATTGGATGTTGTATCGTTGGATCTGCTACCTGTATGTCTACTGCTCTGGTCAATCGGTCTAAGAAATCCTTAAATGGTTCTGTTTGTCCCTGTTCTATTTTCGCATAAGCTTCTAGTTGTTCTCCTGATTCACGAACCTTGTCCCATGCACTTAGTGCTGCTGTCCTGCATAGGGACATCATATTCAGCCTGAATCTGTGGGTCAGCATAAATACCTTCTCCTAGGATTTTTTGGAGGGGTGCATCAACTCCGTCCCTGGTGGCTTGCTGTTCTAGGAGCCTGCCCTCTTCCCTAAACATCGCTCTCCATTCAATTTGGCAATAATTCTCAAGGACAGCTGACGCCAGTCCTACCCAATCTGCGGGCGTCACCTTGTTAAAGGTGGCCCATGAATGCAATAGCTGTTTTACGTATGGGCTATGAAGACCATACGAGACAACCGATTCTTTAATATGCCTAAGATCCTTTAATTGGGTTGGTTGCCATGTATATGCTGTCTGCCCCTGGGAGTGTTTTTTAGATGGTTGCTTGTCCACCACCATGGCTGTGTAGACTAAAGGTGTGTGTGTAACCGCTTTAGGGTGATTGAAATACCTTCTCGAATTGTGCTTCTCGGATCGGAGTGAGTCTGTGTCTTCTTGTTCAAATATGCCAGCCTGGTCAGGATTTCTTCATGAGAGGCTTTAATCTCATCCATCATGAAAGACTTAAGGCGTGATGTAGAATCCATGATTTGCTTCGACAATTCTCCTGTAAGATTTTCTAGACAGGTAATATGTTCATCCCTAGCTAGCATTTGGGTAGCCTGGAAATAGCCATCCAGAGATTGAAATTTAAAATCAAGGTTGTGATTCACCTCGGTCATGGACTCAATAGACATTTCCAATTTGGTAACCCTGGTCTGTAACTACTCCTGTAAGCTTTGAAACTCAGTTCTAAGTTCATTATGGTACCTCTCACATTTCCCAGCCATTGATTTAGTGGCATTATCTGATTGTTGAAGCCTATTCTGGGTATCTTGTACCTTAGTAACAAAGGAATAGGAGAGAGAGCCTAGCTGAGTTTCTAAGTGGCTGCATGCCGTCTCCAACGATTCACAGACTGCTGCCTGCCTAGCCATTAAGGCACCATGGTCTGTAGACTTTTTAGTTTGTAGCATCCCTAAACTAGATTTCAGTTCCTGAATCTCATCACGGTCCTTTGCCCAATCAGCCTGTAAAGACTCTAAGATGGAGCATCTGTCTATTTTTATGTTGTTATAAATGTGCTGCTGTTAATATATTGTGTTATACTCCAATATAAATGTGTTTTATGTTGTTATAAATGTACTTCAGCCTGATTAGTAGAGAGATCTGCCTGTATCGTATAGAACATTGAACGAAGCCTATCATCCAGTTTTTGTTCTAACAGCTCAAGAAACAATGAATAGGTAAGTTTTAATTCATTTAGAACCTGGCTACATAAGGCTTGTATGTCCTGCAAGTGGGTGGAGAAATCAGACTGCCTTTTGTTCCTGAGGAACAATGACATGTGAATTAATACAGTCATAGCTAACAAGACATATAAGCCAATATTTAGCAAGTCAGCCTGTTCCTCCCCAGAGGGCTCCTCCCAGGTCTCGGGGTCGTTGGGCGCCAACTGACGATTATAGTGTGCAGCGTGGGCTCAAAGGCAGTGGTGGCGAACGCCTTTAATCCCAGCACTCGGGAGGCAGAGGCAGGTGGATCTCTATGAGTTCGAGACCAGCCTGGTCTCCAAGAGCTAGTTCCAGGACAGCCTCCAAAGCCACAGAGAAACCCTGTCTCAAAAAAGCAAAAAAAAAAAAAAAAAAAAAAAAAAAAAAAGATGAACTGTAGTCCTTGATGGTAAGATTTCTTTATTCAAGAAAGCACCAGGGCAAAACGCAGGCCAGAGCGAGGTCACAGGAACCCAGCTAGCACGGCCAGAAAAGGGTCTCCACGTGCAGCCTTTAAGAAGCTTCCCTTACGTCACCCCGGCTTTCCTTCACCACGCCCTTATGGGCGAGTCCCGGGTCCACCTGGCACCTGTCCCAGGACTATTGGGCAGGGCTAGGGTGTCTCCCTACAACTACTAAAAAATAATGGCATTTTCTAAATTACACACCTATTTTAGAGTATGAAACAGCATAAAACTCCAATAGTGATCATCTTTAAAAGAACGGCAGAAAAATAAGCTATTTAAACCTATTCTAAAGAATGCCACTCCAATTGGAGGCCACAGTGTGCTTCAAATACAATAAGATACATGACTTTCAATTTACTCTTCATTTTTCATATCTTTCAACATTTTATAGTAAAAACATGATTTAAATGTCTGGGAAGACTGGCAAATCCCACCCTGGGATCTGCAGGCAGACAGAATCGGTCCCTGAAGACCCTGGGATCCTGTCTCTGCTGAGATCGCTGGGCCATTCCGGGCCCCCACAGAGTGCAGACAGTCCAGAGGTGAGCTGATTCAAACCCTAACTTGGGCCCAACTTCCTCCTGCCCGCCCTGGCAAATCCTGCCCTGGGATCTACAGGCAGACAGAATCTGTCACTGAGGAACAGGGGATTCTGACATTGCTGAGATCCTGGGCTATTCCAGGCCCCACAGAGTGCAGAGAGTGCAGAGGGGAGCTGCTTCAGCCCTGGCCTTGGGCCCAACTTCCATCTGCCCATGCTGGCTAACCCTGTCCAAGGATCTTTGACAGGACGACTGGACCCCTGAGGAACAAGAAACCCAGAGTCTGCTGACATCTCTTCGCCAGTGCTGCTGTCACCCACCTGGAGAGACAGTGCCTCAGACCTGCCTGCATGCAACTTGAAACCCATCAGAATATCAAATTGCACACACCTGAAGAGAATACCGGACCCATACACACCAGGAAAGGAAGTGACACCAACTGTACCCACTGGAACAAGAGATGGGAAGACGACAATATAAGAACACATCCAACAACAGGAAAACCAATATGACATCACCAGAGTCTAGGGACTCTACACCAGCAAGATATGATCATCCCAACACTGAAGAAGCAGAAGGGAGCAACCTTAAAAAACAACTTCATGCAGATGATAGAGAAGCTAAAAGAGGAAATCAGAAAATCCTTCAGAGAAATGGAAGAAAAGACAAAACAAAAGGTGAAAGAAATCAAAGAAAGCCAAAAAAGCCAAAAAAAAAAAAAATACAATTAAACAGCTGAAGGAAACAGTTCAGCACCTGAAAACTGAATTAGAGACAATAAAGAAAACACAAACTGAGGGAATGCTGGAAGTGGAAAAGCTTAGTAAACAATCAGGAACCACAGATGCAAGCATAACCAATAGAATACAAGAGATGGAAGACAGAATCTCAGACACAGAAGACAAACTAAAGGAAATAAATTTGTCAAGCAAAGAAAATCTGAAGTCTAACAAATCCATAACACAAAATATTAAAGAAATTTGGGACACTGTGAAAAGACCAAACCTAAGGATAATAGATATAGAAGAAGGTAAAAAAAAAAAAAAACCAACTAAAAGTTGCAGAAAACATATTAAACAAAATCATAGAAGAAAACTTTCCCAACCTAAAGAAAGACATGCCAATGAAAGTACAAGAAGCCTACAGAACGCCAAATAGAGTGGACCACAAAAGGAAGTCCCCTAGTCACATAATAATTAAAACACCAAACTATAGAATAAACAAAAAATATTAAGAGCAGCAAGAGAAAAAGGCCAAGTAACATATAAAAGCAAACCTATCAGAATTACACCAGACTTCTCCATGGAAACTCTGAAAGCTAGAGGGACATGGATAGATATTCTACCAACTCTGAGAGAACATGGATGCCAGCCCAGACTACTATACCCAGCAAAGCTTTCAATCACTATAAATGGAGAAAACAAGATATTCCATGACAAAACCAGATTTAAACAATATGTAACCACTAATCCAGCCCTACAGAAAGTACTGGAAGGAAAACTCCAACCTAAGGAAATTAACTACACTCGCATAAACATAGGCAATAGATAATCCCACTCTACAAAAACACAAAATAAAAGGCAGGGTAAATCCACATACAATACCAGTACCAACAACAAACCAAAAACAAACAAGAATAAACACTGAATAGAACTTAATTTCCCTCAATATTGATGGTCTTAACTCACCTATAAAAAGACACAGGCTAACAGATTGGATATGAAGACAGAATCCATCCTTCTGCTGCATACAAGAAACACACCTCGAATTCAAACACAGACATTACCTCAGAGTAAAGGGTTGGGATAAGATACTCCAATCAAATGGACACAAGAAACGAGCAGGATAGCTATCCTAGGATCTAACAAGATAGACTTCAAACTAACATCAATCAAAAGAAATGAAGAAGGTAATTTCATATACATCACAGGAAAAATCCATCAGGAAGAAATCTCAATTCTAAACATCTATGCCCCAAATACAAAGACACCAACATTCATAAAAGAAACAATATTAAAACTCAAATCACAAATAAGGCCTCACACAGTTATAGTGGGAGACTTCAACACCCCATTCTCACCACTGAGCAGGACCACCAGATAGAAACTTAACCAAGAGACAAATGAACTAACAGAAGTTAGGACCCAATTGGGATTAACAGACATTTATAGAACTTTCTATCCAAACACAAAAGAATATACCTTCTTTTCAGCATCACATGGAACCTTCTCAAAAATCGACCACATCCTCCGCAACATAGCAAACCTCAACAGGTACAAAAAAATTGTAATAATCCCCTGTGTCTTATCACATCACCATGCTTTAAAGACAGAAATCAAAAACAAATCAAAGTGCAAAAAACCTACCAACAACACGAATATGCAGCATTCCTGGGTCAAGGAAGAAATAAAGAAAGAAATTAAAGACTTCCTAGAATTCAATGAAAATGTTGACACAACATACCCAAACTTATGGGACACTTTGAAAGCAGTACTAAGAGGAAAGTTCATAGATCTAAGTGCTCACATGAAGAAACTAGAGAGTAGCCACACCAGAGATCTGACATCACAGCTGAAATCTCAAGGAAAAAATGGAAGCAAATTCACCCCGGAGGAGCAGAAGCCGGGAAATAATCAAACTGAGGGCAGAAAACAATAAAGTCGAAACAAAGAAAACAATTCAAAGAATCGATATATCAAAGAGATGGTGCTTTGAGAAAATCAACAAAATAGACAAACCCTTATCCAAATTAACCAAAAGGCAAAGAGAGATCATGCAAATTAACAAAATCAGAAATGAAAAGGGGGACACTGAGGAAATTGAGAGAATCTTCAGGTTGTACTTTGAAAACCTGTAAACCACAAAATTGGAAAATTTAAAGGAAATGGACAATTTTCTGGACAGTTACCACTTACCAAAATTGAATCAAGAACAGGTAAGCAACTTAAACAGACCTATAACATCTAAAGAAATAGAAGCAGTCATCAAAAGTCTCCCAACCAAAAAAATGCCCGGGACCAGATGGATTCACTGCAGAATTTTACCAGAAATTCAAATAAGTGCTAATACAATACTCCTCAAATTGTTCCACAAAATAGAAGTAGGATGGACATTGCCAAACTCTTTTTACTAGGCTAAAATAACTTTGATACTCAAGCCACACAATGACACAACTAAGAAAGAGAACTACAGACTAATATCCCTCATGAACATTGATGCAAAAATTCTCAATAAAATCCTAGCAAATCGAATACAAGATCATTTCAGAGAAATCATCCACCATGATCAACTAGGCTTCATCCCAGGGATGCAAGGATCATCAATGTAATCCACCATATAAACAGACTGAGAAAAAAAATCTCACTAGATGCTGAAAAAGCCTTTGACAAAATCCAACACCCCTTCATGATAAAGGTCTTGAGAAATCAGGGATAACAGGAACATACCTCAACATAATAAAAGCAATATACAGCAAGCCAACAGCCAATATCAAATTAAACGGATAGAAACTCGATCCGATTCCTCTAAAATCAGGGACAAGACAAGGCTGTCCACTCTCTCCATACCTCTTCAACATTGTCCTTGAAGTCCTAGCTAGAGAAATAAGACAACAAAAGGAGATCAAGGGAATACAAATGGGAAAGGAAGAAGTCAAACTCTCACTATTTGCAGATGATATGATAGTCTACATTAGTGACCCCAAAAACTCTACCAGGGAACTCCTACAGCTGATAAACACCTTCAGCAAAGTGGCAGGATACAAGATTAACTCAAAAAAATCTGTATCCCTACTATATACCGATGACACATTGGTGGAGAAAGAAATCAGAGAAACATCACCCTTCACAATTGCCACAAACAACATAAAATACCTTGGGGTAACATTAACCAAAAATGTGAAAGACCTATACCATAAGAATTTTGAGTCTCTAAAGAAAGAAATTAAAGAAGATTATCAGAAAATGGAAAGATCACCCATGCTCTTGGATACGTAGGATCAACATAGTAAAAATGGCAATCTTGCCAAAAGCAATCTACAGATTCAATGCAATCCCCATCAAAATCCCAAAACAATTATTCACTGACCTTCAAAGAACAATTCTCAACTTTATATGGAGAAACAAAAGACCCAGGATAGCCAAATCATCCCTATACAATAAGGGAACTTCTGGAGGCATCACCATCCCTGACTTCAAGCTCTATTACAGAGTTATAGTCCTAAAAACAGCTTGGTACTGGCACAAAAATAGGCTGGTAGACCAATTGAATTGAAAACCCTGATATTATCCCACACACCTATGAACACCTGATTTTTGACAAACAATTCAAATTTATAGGATGGAACAAAGAAAACATCTTCAACAAATGGTGCTGGCATAACTTATTGTAGACATGTAGAAGACTGCAGTTAGACCCAAGCCTATCGCCTTGCACAAAACTTAAGTCAAAATGGATCAAAGATCTCAACATAAATCCAGCCAAGCTGAACCTATTAGAAGACAAAGTGGGAAATACCCTTGAATTAATCAGTACAGGAGACTGCTTCCTGAACATTACACCAGTACCACAGACACTGAAGTCAACAATCGATAAATGGGACTTCCTGAAACTGGGAAGCTTCTGTAAGGCAAAGGAGACAGTCAGCAAGACAAAACAGCAGCCGACAGACTGGGAAAAGATATTCACCAACCCCACATCTGACAGAGGGCTGATCTCCAAAATATACCAAGAACTCAAGAAGCTAGTCTCCAAAACACTAAACAATTCAATTAAAAAGTGGGGTACAGAACTAAATAGTCAATTCTCAATAGAGGAATCTAAAATGGCTGAAAGACACATAAGAAAGTGTTCAACATCCTTAGCCATCAGGGAAATGCAAATCAAAACAACTCTGAGATACCATCTCACTCCCGTCAGAATGGCTAAAATCAAAAATACCAATGACAGTTTATGCTGGAGAGGATGCGGAGATAGAGGAACACTCCTCCACTGCTGGTGGGAGTGCCAACTTGTACAGCCACTTTGGAAATCAGTATGGCAACTCCTCAAAAAAAAAAAAATGGGAATCAGTCTGCCACAAGATCCAGTAATTCTACTCTTAGGCATATACCCAAAAGAAGTACATTGATACAACAAGGACATATGTTCATAGCAGCATTGTTTGTAATAGCCAGAAAGTGGAAGCAGCCTAGATGGCCCTCAACCGAAGAATGAATACAGAAAATGTGGTACATTTACACAGTGGAGTACTACTCAGTGGAAAAAAACAATGGAATCTTGAAATCTGCAGGAAAATGGATGGATCTAGAAGAAACCATTCTGAGCGAGGTAACCCAATCGCAAAAAGACAAACATGGTATGTACTCACTCAAATGCGGAATTTTAGACATAGAGTAAGGATTACCAGCCTACAATCCACACTGCCAAAGAAGCAAATAAACATGGAGGTCCCTAAGAGAGATATACATGATCCCCTGGAAAAGGAGAGAGGTTCAAGATCTGCTGAGCAAACTGGGAGCATGGGAAGAGGGGGGAGGGAGCCAGGAGAATGATAAGGGGAGAGGAATAGGGATGCCAAGGACATGAGGGAGCAGAAAATAATAGTCAGGGAAAGAATACAAGATAACAAGAATGGAGATATAATAGAGGGAGACATTTTTGGTTTACAAGAAATCAGGCACTAGGGAAATGTCTGGAGATCTACAAAGATGACACCAGCTAACTATCTCAGCAACGGAGGAGAGGCAACCTTAAATGCCCTCCCCTGATTATGAGATTGATGACTGACTTATATGCCTTCATCCAGCAGCTGGTGGAAGTAGCAGCAGACACCCATAACTAATCGCCGGTCTGAACTGCAACCCAGATGCAGAGATGGGTCAGTGAAGAGCACAGAGGTCCAGACCACGCTGGTGAAACACACAGAAACAGTTGACCTGAACATCCGGGAAATCTTGCTCCCTAGTCTGATAGCTGGAATACCAGCATGGGACTGATCCAGACCCAAGGAACATGGGTTTCTGTGAGGAAACCTCAGAAATCTATGGGACCTCCTGTAGAAGTCCAGTATTTATCCCTAGCATAGTTGTGGACTTTGGGAGCCAAGTCCATATAGAGGAATACTCCGTGAGCCAAGACACACAGGGGTGGGCATAGTCCCTATCCCAAAGGAAACGAAAGACTCGGATGACACGCTATGGAAGGCCTCACCATCCAGGGGGAGCAGAAAAGATATGTGACAGATAAGGTTTTAGTTGGGGGGGAGGGTAAGGGAGGACAGGTGGGAGAAGGGAACTGGGATTATCATGTAAAACAATCATGTCTCTAATTCAAATAAAAAAAAAGTTAAAAAAAATGTCTGTGAAGAATTGTGTTGGGATTTTGATGAGGACTGCATTGAATCTGTAGACTGCTTTTAGCAAGATTGTCATTTTTACTATGTTGATCCTACCTATCCAAGAGCATGGGAGATCTTTCCATTTTCTGGTATCTTCACATACCTTGAAAGGACAATTCTCAACTTTATATGGAAAAACAAAAGACCCAGGATAGCCAAAACAATCCTGTACAATAAAGGACCTTCTGCCTTCTGGAGGCATCACCATCCCTGACTTGAAGCTATACTATATAACTATAGTAATGTAAACAGCTTAGTATTGGCACAAAAACAGACAGGTAGACCAATGGAATCAAATTGAAGACCCTGATATTAACCCACACACCTATGAATACACCTGATCTTTGACAAAGAAGCTAAAACTATACAATGGAAAAAAGAAAGCATCTTCAACAAATGGTGCTGGCATAATTGGATGCTTGAAAGTAGAAGACAGCAGATAGATCCATATCTATCACCATTCACAAAACTTAAGTCCAAATGGATCAAAGACCTCAACATAAATACAGCCACACTGAACCTCTTAGAAGATAAAGATGAAGTACCCCTAAACAAATTGGTACAGGAGACCACTTCTTGAACATAACACCAGTAGCAATGAGATCAATAATTAATAAATGGGACCTCCTGAAACTGAGAAGCTTCTGTAAAGCAAAGGACAGAGTTAGCAAGACAAAACCCCAGCCCACAGAATGGAAAAAGATAGTCACCAATCCCATATCTGACAGAGGGCTGATCTCCAAAATTTATAAAGAACTCAAGAAGCTAGTCCCCAAAACACTAAATAATTCAATTAAAAAGTGGAGTACAGAACTAAATAGACAATTCTCAATAGAGGAATCTAAAATGGCTAAAAGACACTTAAAGTGCTCAACATCCTTAGCCATCAGGGAAATGCAAATCAAAACAACTCTGAGATACCATCTCACTCCAGTCAGAATGGTTAAAATCAAAAATACCAATGACAGTTTATGCTAGAGAGGATGTGGAGAAAGGGGAACACTCCTCCACTGCTGGTGGGAATGCCAACTTGTACAGACACTTTGGAAATCAGTATGGCAACTCCTCAGGAAAATGGGAATCAGTCTACCACAAGATGCAGCAATTCCACTCCTAGGCATATACCCAAAAGATGCACATTCATACACTAAGGACATCTGTTCAACTATGTTCATAGCAGCATTATTTGTAATATCTAGAACCTGGAAGCAACCTAGATGCCCCTCAACTGAAGAATGATAGAGAAAATGTAGTACATTTACACAATGGAATACTACTCAGCGGGAAAAAACAATGGAATCTTGAAATTTGCAGGAAAGTGGATGGAACTAGAGGAAACCATCCTGAGTGAGGTAACCTAGTCACAAAAAGACAAACATTGTATGTACTCACTCATATATGGATTTTAGACATGGAGCAGGGGATTGCCAGCCTACAATCCCACTGCCAGAGAGTCTGGGAAACAGGAAGGACCTTAAGAGAGACATACATGGTACCCAGGAGAATGGGAATCTTACATGATTTCCTGAGCAAATTGGGAGAATGGGGAGAGGGGGGAGGGGGATGAGAGTAAGAGACAGGGAGAAGAGGACATGGGGGAGCAGGAAGGTTGAGTCAGGAGAAGAATAGAGGAGAGCAAGATAAGGGATATCATAATAGAGGGAGCCATTATAGGTTTAAAGAGAAATCTGGCACTAGGGAAATGACCATAGATCTACAAGGATGACCCTAACTAAGAATCTAAGCAATAGTGGAGAGGCTACTTTAAATGCCCTTCCTCGATAATGAGATTGATGACTACCTTATATGCCATCTTAGAGCATTCACCCAGTGGTTGACGTAAACAGAGGCAGACACCCACAGCTAAACACTGAACTGAACTCCTGGAATCCAGTTGCAGAGATGGATGAGTGATGAGCAAAGGGGTCAAGACCAGGCTGGTGAAACCCACAGAAACAGTTGACCTGAACAAGGGGGAGCTCAAGGACCTCAGACTAATGGCTGAGAGGCCAGCATAGGACTGATTCAGACCCCCTGAACGTGGGTCAGTGAGGAGGTCTCGGCAATCTATGGGACCTCGGACAGTAGATCAGTATTTATCCCTGGCACACATATGGACTTTGGGAGCCCATTCCACATGGAGGGATGCTCTCTCAGTCTGGACACATAGAGGAGGGCCTAGGCCCTGCCTGGGATGATATGACAGACTTTGGAGATCCTCCATGGAAGGCCTCACCCTCCCTGGGGAACAGAGAGGGGATGGGGTGAGGGCTTTGTGGGGGTTGGTGAGGGTGGGACAGGAGGGGAGGGAGAGGGAGATGGGATTGACATGTGAAGCAAGCTTGTGACTAATTTAAAAAAATAATAATAAAGTTAAATTAAAAAGTGTTTTAATGAATTATTATTTTTAAAAAAACAAAAACCTATTTTAAACCACATCCTTTGGTAAGTTGCTACCACCTATTGTTGCCTGTGGATCATGAATGATCACTATCATTTCCATGACTGTGCATTGTCAATCACTATGTCAATATTACCACATATCTCACATATAATTCATTGTCAAAGTAATTTCCATTCCTTTGACACTCTCTATAAAACAGTATATAATCATTTACTAATTTATACGCCCATGAGGTTAGTGGTTTTAAGTGGTAACTCAAGCAACTTGTCTCAGGTCATGGTTTTGTAAACAGAAATTTAGGAATTTAACAAAGCCTGTATCCACCATTCTTAAACTACTCGGTCTTCATTGTTGGTAACATTCGCATACCTTACTTTGAAACTGAACTCTGTAACACTTAGAACTATTCTACAGCCAGGGATTTATTTCTGCATTTACCATGTGTTCCATCAGTTTGGCCCATCTCTCAAATGTGCAAAACTGATTTTACACCAATAATTTGTAGAAAATCATTACTGCTTTAGAAAGGAAAGTCATTTTGAAAATTCAGAAGCAAATAATTGGGAACAAAGCTCAGATGAGTCTCGTATACTATCTTATTTCAGAGGGTTTATAGAAATCTCTGAAAGTGAGTTTGTCATATATCATGTCAAAGGTATACTAAAATTATTGACAGCAAGGGTGTTTATAAACAAAACGGTTGGTATAGAATCTCTTTTTAGAAGAAACTGCATTAACGGCAATACCAAGGTAGATGCTAGGTGTAGTTGAAGAACATTATTTAGGTTTATTCATTTAATAAATATATTAAGTTGAAATTCAAGATATGTCTGATAATAAAGTTCACATTCTAATGTCAACATAGACTCAAAAGGAGTAACCCTTTAGATGGTCTTTGCTGCAGTGCTACCATGGGAGAAGTGACATTGGAAGGGTATTCTGGAAGTTACTGTTGTATCACACTGTGCACCGAACTAAATCAAGACTCTAGTATAAATAAAATCTTTACCACGTCTCTGCTGAAAGCATGTACTCTTTCCTATAATTTGAAACTATACATTTTTTAACAGCATAGTAAATTGAGATATGATGGTTAATATTTATTGCCAATTTGATAGGCTCTATAATCACCTAGAAGGCAAGCTTTGGGGCATGTCTGTGTAGGGCTACTTTAACTGGGTCACCTGTGGACATGTTGGGAGGGGTTGTTTAGTTAATAGAGATAGAAGTCCCACTCTGAAGGTGACAGCACCATTCTATGGGCTGGGTCGAAGAATACATAAGAGAGAGAGATGAGCACTAAAACACTTAAGAGATATGAACAGTAGATTATGTAAGACAGAGATGAGCACTAGAATACAGAACTGGGTGCCAGAATACATGAGAGAGATGAGCAGTAGACTACATAAGAGAGATGAATACTAGCATTCAACTATGGATACATGAAACCAAATGCTTCACCCTCCTGATGCCAGGGCTGCCCCACCATGATGGACTGCACCCGTCCTTCCTTAAGATACTTTGTCAGGTGTTTTGTCATGGCACCAAGATAACAACATGGGAAAAGACTATACAATTCATTAATTCTATTTCTGAGTATATATTTACAGAAATTGAAAGTAAAAACTAAACTTAGTGAGCAATAACTTCTACAATGTTTGAAGCAGCCGTGCTCATAGTAAGCAAGAGACAGAAACACTCCAAGTGTCTATCCGCAGAACAATGGATAAGCAAACTGTATGCACACATGTGGTATGGGTGACTATGGGAATGCCTCATTTTAAAATGCTGTGCTACATGCTAACATGAGAACTAGAAATTTAACTGGTTGGGAATTTGTCTAATGACATTTCAGTTGGTAAGATAACTAAGTTCTAGAGGTAGGTTGTGCTGATGGACTGTATCCAAGTACTGTGTCAAGTCTGTCCTATTAAAAGATAAGGCTTTGGGCCCTTTTCTGAAGAGAAAGGAGGAGGAGACAATAGGAGTGGGGAGGTTGGGGGAAGGACTGGGACAAGAGGAGGAGTAGACGGAAACTGTGATCAGGCTGGAAAATAATTAACTAATTTAGTAATAAATTTTAAAAAGATAAGGCTTTATAATATGTATTTTACCACAATCAAAAAATTACATATAGTTTTCTAAAGCATAGCTTGAACTCATTTCATATTTTATCCTTTTCAATATAAAATACTTTTTTATTAGATAAAAAAGTCTGAAAACTACACTTTGAATCAATCAATAAGAAAAAATAATAATGGATCCACAGGTATTTACTAAATACTCTCTAGATTAATGGACTTGTAGTTATTTCCTTAAATGTTCCAGCATGTTCACTTGGATATAAAAATGCAATATGAAAAACAGCTATTTCTTTCCCCAAAGTTAGAAATTGCCAAAATTTCTGTTATTTGAAATGAAACAAAGTCAAAATTCAGTTCCAAATGGAAAAGAAAGTGCATTTTCATAGCTGATGGCTTAAAACAAATGACAAAAGGGTCACCTCTGGATTAATTATATGGGATAAAACCTTCTATCCAGAAAAGTAGTCTCTTCAAAAAAAGCAGGGTTGACCAAAAGCAGTATGTAATAACCAAAGAATGTAATCATAACTGACAGATTAAATATTTATTATAACAATCAGAATTCATTTATTTCAAGCAAGTTCAGCAGGCACAGAACACAAGGAAAAGGATGGGAAAGAATGGGTCTTGAAATTCTAAAATAAAGAAAATCTTTGAGTCATTGTACAAATCTAGGCTCCAATTACTACAGCTTTTACTGGCTGTTTGTATTTTGTATTCCCAGTAGTATAAACAGAATGATTTTTAGAGTAAAAATTGACTGTACTTACGCCTGCTGGAAATATCTGAATAACATTTCCAGCTATGTCCAGAAGTCTTAGTTTTTCAAGTTGACAAAGTCCCTGTGTCAGAAGACAGAAAAGAGTTTTTAATATAAAACTGTAAGTATTAGCTTTTAGTTCAGAGTGGACAGAGGTGTCCCTCCATCAAGACAGTCTTCCCCAAGGAACTCTCTAAGGACTTTCAAAAAATTTACAAATCCTCATTTGTTCTGAAAACCACAGAGCAACATAACTCATGCTAAGTTAACTGCTAAGTCTTAACCCACTTCTCACTCTTAACACATGTAGTCAGTCATAGGCAAGTTCCTAAGATCCCTTTGTATTTTGATTTCTCCACTTTTTCTAAACAGAAATGAAATACATTTGTGATTGTTAAATGGATTAACTGAGTTAGCAAACTCAAACAGCCTAATTGTCAGTCAGCACTCATTGACACTAGCTATTATTAAAGTACCCTGAGAAACAGAAAACAGCTATAATCCTGAAATATTTTCTGTAATGATAATTTCACCAGAATTTATAGTACAATTATCTTGTGCTTAGTACTATGATAACAAAACCCTTTATTCATAAGATAAATAAAACCCATGATTATATCTACATGGTCAATGGAAATGTGTGTTACCACAGTAACCACATGGTTGCTATGGGACATAGTATTTCTAGTATTTCTATTAACAAACAAATGAAAACTGGGGTTTTAAAACCTAAAAACTTGAAAAATGTTTTAAATTGAAAAAGGAGGGTATAATTTATTAAATGACTTCAACTATGGTAGACGAAATGTTTCTGCAATGCTCTGATTTTGGTGGCGGGGTTTCTCCCTAGGGAAATGGTATATCTCTAGCCATATCCAATAGTCTTCATCTTTTATATTGCATACTAGCACCAGTTGCATTCTCTGAGAAAAGATGAGGAGTCTGCAGTACTGAGTGTACTTTAGATTTCCATCTTTGTACCTTCCAGTACAAGAAACAGAGGAAACACTTGGACAGAAACTGTTCCATAAAGAGAATACCACTATTCCTGGGATAGAAATGTAGGAGAAGAGTGTTAAAACAACAGAAAATGACCAAAGAGGACTGACAAAGGAGATGCCTGGATACAAAATTTTTTTAATTATTTTTAAGCTGTGTGTGTGTGTGTGTGTGTGTGTGTGTGTGGTGTGTGTGGTGTGTGTGTGTGTATACATACGCGCACGCCTGTTTTGTTTCCATGCATGTATGTAAACCACATGTGTGTTCAGTGTCCACAAAAAAAGGACATCAGATCCCCTGTTATTGGAGTTATGGATGGTTGCGAACTACTATGTGTGTGCTGGAAATTGAACCTGGATCCTCTGTAAGAGCATCAAGTCCTCTGAGTCACTGAGCCACCTCTCTAGTCCCGAGATGTGGATCTTCATTCTTCCTGTTTAACAGGCAGAAAGACCACATTTATCCCCATATATCCATTGAACTTATCCCATTTATCTACTTTAAGTCTTATGTCTATCCTCGAGCAAATCCCTAAGTCCAGAGTGAAGGACAATTCTTAGTTGGCTAGATGACCTGAGTAGTAGGATAGGACAACACTAAGCAAATCTAACAGACTCACAGCAGAAGCAATTTACAAGGCTATAGCACAACACCAGTATGAAAACAAAAAAGAAATAGATGCTAGACAGAGAAAAGCAAACACATCCAAAACTACACAGTAGACACAAAGCTAAAGGTTGGTATTACTTACGACCAAGAAGAACAGGAATTACATTGAAATTTTTAACAATTTTTATTTGTCCACTATGACCAAGGCAAATGCCAAGGCATTGCTTCAGGAAACTCTAATTTAACAAAGTTAAGAAGCTTGGCTTCAGGACTTGTCGGTATGTTTAATATGTGAATATATTTTGTAGATTTTCAGAAAAAGACATGTTTGTCTTCTGTAACAGAGAACTATAGATTGCAAATCTTACAAACAATAGCAATGTATTCTAGAGTATTTTAGAGAATGTGGAAGACTAAGGTCAGGGTGCCAACATGGTAGGGCTATGATGTGATGGGTTGGAACCTGCCAACTTCTTGCTATACTGTCACATGATAGAAAGAGCCCTTCATTCCTATGAAGTCTCTCGAGGTGCTTTGGTTTGGCTTGGTTTGGTTTTGCTTAGTTTGGTTGCTTAAGATAGGGTCTCATGCATGCCAACAGGCTAGCCTCAATCTTACCATGTAACCTAGGATGCTTCAGAGTTTTTGGTCCTGAGTGTTAGGATTGCAGGCATGTACAAGCACACTTAATTGTAATAAGGATAATAGTTTCATTCATGAGGAACTCACCCTGGTGACCTAACTTCCTCAGAATGCCGCCGCATCCTGCTCCTTCACACTAAGGGCATGATTCAGTCAGTACATGAGCATCCTGGACCACACAAAGTTGCAAAGAAATATGCTGCACTAATGCTTTTAGTCAAATGCTTTGAACATGACACAGAAATCCATATGACAGCACTCTCACTCCATGCCTTAACTGCATGCCTTCTTTTATGAATTCTGAAATTCTCTGTTGGACTTTTGAATGCTTATGTTATTATGACCAGCTCATAGACCTAGTGGGCTTATTTCTGTAACAACACGAAATATCCATCTATCTTTAAGTGTATGATTCGAATGTATTTCCTAAGTAATAATTGTCCTAATATCTACTTCCACCTATGGAATCAGTTTCATGAAAACAAGCTTTTAAAAGTAAGTAAAAACTTTTTCTACAAAACTCAAAGCCATTCGGACTATTTTCTATTCATTCATCTGCTTATCCGTACACACACTCAAATGCAAAAAGATGATTTTTTGACTTCAACTATCACAAAAGCAGTGAAAATGTTATGTTAAGACTATACTTCAGAAGTCTTACGTCCATCTTCTACTCAAAGGGCTCTTTTTATATCCCCCAGACCTCTTTAAAGAAATTAAAATAGAACCTAAGAAGAGTGTAACACAAATATAAACAGAAAATTGCATTCATACACATGTGTACACATATACATATTCATAATGTTTTAGAAAATGAGTCACACCTTTTTCTTTAACAAAACAAATGAACTTTGAAGTGCTTTATCATTTATAATGTTATCATGTTAAATGAGTTCTTGTCCATCAGCAACAATAAAAAAAACAGATGGCCCTTTTTTCTTTACCTGTGGCAAAACTTCAATGTTGTTCCTGACCAGAAAAAGCTGCTGAAGATTCTTCAAGAGCTTAATTTCTTCAGGGATGCACATGAGCTGATTGTAGTTAAGATGCAGTTCCAAAAGATTCTCAAGAGAACAAAGCTCTTTAGGGATCATGGTGAGTTGGTTATGATCGATGCTTAGGTAGGTAAGATTCCTTAGCCTAAAATAAGAAACAGGAAAAGTATGTGACTCAAGCTCATCAGACAAAAGAAGTTCATTGTAAAAGTGTCACTTAATGTGTCAATTTTTCTTGGTGTCCTAAGTCAACTGATTGGAACTATTGTAAAGATCTTTGGCATATCGTAATTTTAAAAAATAATTTATAATCAGAAAGCTATGTAATATCTAGATTTAAGCAAGAGAATTCTTTCAGGTGTGGTAGTAAATGTCTGTATTTGCAGCAACTCGGGAAGTAGAAGCAAGTGGACCCATTAGTTCAAGGTCAGCCTGGTCTACATGGTGAAATCCTGGCCAGCCAAGGCTACACTGCTACCCTAACAACAACTACAAAGTAAAAGAAAAGAGAGAGGGAGGGAGGGAGGGGAGGGAGGGAGGGAGGGAGGAGGGAGGGAGGGGGAGGAGGGAGAAAAACAGCTATAATGTTTAATTGTTGCAGAAGATGAAAAGTTGGATAGACCACAAACTCTGCCCTTCTGAACAACACAGTTTAGGAGACACAAGGTAGACTATGATGTTACTGGGGTGGAAAGGCATATAAGAGGAGGAGACATAGGAAAAGGTGGGGAAAAAACAACAACAAAACTAAGTTTTGTTTGAAAAAATTCCATAATGAAACCTAATTCACTGTAAGCTAATAAAAAGAATTACTGTTTAGCAATTAGATTGCTCACTATTAAAACCCTGGTCCCTTCAAGAATAACATCACATTTTAAAACTTTTAAAGTACTAAAATTAGAGAGAGAACATACAAAATCAGTATTTTTGAATTCCTATTGTATCTCTACATGTAGTCATAAATAACTGGATGAAAAGGCTTAAGAAATGTCACTTATTATGATATAATAAGAATAATGTATATAAAATAAAAACATTTAACAAGAAATGAGAGACCTCAGAACATGTAAGAGACTGTAGTTAAAATAATTATATCATGCTCATGTGAAGAAAAAAATGTTTATAGTACCAAAAGAGACATGTAGATTCCATAGGAAAACTCAATTTTTGTATACAAGTTAAGAAATCAATTCTAAAATGTATGTAGAAATTTAAGGAATCAAATAGTCAAAAATATTTTTAAAAAATTGAATATGGATGCGCTGAAAAATAAATAACAAAGATACAGCTCATGAGTAAGTACATGAGAAGGTATGTAGCATCATTAGACATCAGTGAAATGTAAACTAAAATTCCATGAGATCTTATACACACTTGAATGAAGAATATATATATATACATATATATATATATATATATATATATATAGTAACAACAATTAATGAATAAAGAAACCATGGATTTGGAAAGAGAACAAGGAGAGGTATATGGGAAGACTTGAAAGGAGGAAAGAGAAGGTGGAAATGATGTAATTATATTATAATCTCAAAAACTAAAAGAAATAACTTTTGAAAACCAAAAAATAGGAAGGAAATTAACTTGCAGAAGGGTAGAGTCAAAGAAGAATAACTAGACATGGAAAAGGAATGAAGGAAAGAGGAGGGGGCAGGATGAGGGGCTGGGAACAGGAGAAAACAGGTTGGGGGAGGTTGAGGAGAGAAATTACTGGGCAAGACAACTGGAATCTGGAGGCATCTGTGAGATGAGCTAAAAACCTAGTGCAATGGAAATTCCCAGGAGTCTGCAAGGGTGATGCTGGCTAAGACTCCTAGCAATGAAAAATACAGAGCCTATACCAGCCATTTCCTGTCCCCAGGCAAGTCTTCCAATGGTGGGATTGGGACCCCAAGAAAACCACAACCACAAACCCTTTGACCTACAATTTTTCCTGCCTACAAGATTAGCTGGAGTAAAGATGGTGAAGAAATTGTGAGAGTGGCCAACCAATGACTGGCCCAGCTGGAAACCCATAACACGAGAGGGAGCTCACCCCTGAGGACCAAAACCTAGGGATACCACAGAGACCTAGGATGGAACCAAACATTACTGGCAAAAATGTCAACGAAATTATTCCTAATGATAATCTACTATACTCATAGATTGGTGCTTAGCCCAACTGTCATCAGAGAGGCTTCACCCAGCAACTGATGGAAACAGATGCAAACCCACAGCCAAACATTAGGCAGAGCTCAGGGAATCCTGCAGAAGAGAGGGAGAAAGGATCATAGGACCCACTAACCCCCATGGGCTCATGGGGGTTCACAGAGACTGAACCAACTACTAGGGAGCCTGCATGGGACTGACCTAGCCCTATGCATGTTGGTCTTTTTGTTGAACTTTTAACAGTGAGAGCAGGGGCTGCCTCTGACTCTGTTGCCTGTTTTTGGGATCCTTTCCTCCTACAGGATTATCTCATTCAGCCTTAATAGGAAAGGAGGTGACTAGTATCACTGTAACTTGATATACCATGACTGGCAGATGTCCATTTCTGAAGAGAAGCAGAGGAGGAAGAGTGGATGGGTTGGGAAGGAGAGATGAAGGAGAGACTGGAAGGAGAGGAAGGAGGGGAACTTTGCTGGGGATGGAAAACAAAATAAGTAAATAAGGAATGAAAATGCAGGGCTATGCCCTACAGCAAAAGACATGGAGCCTGTTCCTCATTGCTAAGTTAGAGTCATTGTTTCAGTTGAGCACTTGAGGTTTCCACAAAGATTTGGCTTTCCTTTGCTACTTTTTTCCAGCAAACTCTCTAACAAGCTCAGAGCTTATTGCAATTTGTGTCTGTCTTGTGTTTGGATGAGTTGGGTGGGGAGGGAGGGTGAATCAGGAGCCTAACACCCTCATCCTTTCAAGAAGGCATGATGAGCACCTTGCAAAGGGAACCTGGAGAAGGGCTACACTCGAAGCTCCTCTTTGCTCCCCTCCGCCATAGAGGGTTCACAAGCAACTTCACAAAACAGCTTGGCTGAGTGGCAGGTGAGAAGGGATGACTCTCTGGTCTTTCCCCCTCTCCATTTCTGTTTCAGAGGTCCTGAGTGCAGGAGGGTTCTGCTGTCTTCTATGCAGCTGTGCAGCTGTACATTATGCAGCTGTGTAGTTATGCAGCTGTGCAGCTATACACTTATGCATTGCCACTCAACAGTAATCCTGACTCCAAGCCCATGAGCTGTGAAGTTGAAGATATCATAACCTACAAATTCTTCTCTACCATTCCTGGGTAATGAACAAATTGAGAATACAGGTGAACAGAAGCCAGGCATCAACACAGAGTTGACACGCATGGTCCCTACTTGCCCTCCTCTTAACTAGGCTTATTAATTCATAGCCTTTACTACTGAAGCAGCTGCTTGATCTTTGGAAGGGCAAGAAAGGATGCCACACTACACAAACCTAATGCTTTTCCAAAATTCATATACAAAATAGTCTTTCACCTCTGGAAAGGAATGAATGGGAAGAATGTAAAACAGCTACAATAAAAATCAACTCATAACAACATCAATAATAATAATAATAATAATAATAATAATAATAATAATAGCAAAAATCTCATTGATTATACTTGACTGTAAGCTTGTGCACTACATGCATTTGGGTATCCATAGAGACCAGAAGAAGGCAAATCACCGGTTCTGAAGTTATAGGTAGTTGTGAGCTGCTGGAGGTGGGTGCTGGGATAGGAACCCAGATCTTCTGAAAGAGCAGCCATTAACTGCCTAGCCATCTCTCCAGCTCCCAAGAACTTACTGAATCTTTAAAAGTCTTTATGGACACTACTCAACCACAAAAGCACCTTATAAAGTATATAAAGTAAATATTACTATCACCTTCATTGTAAAGATGGAAAATATTAACGTATGGAAAGGCAAAGTAATTTCTCCCACTGGAGCTAGAGAGATAGCTTAGCAGTTAAGACACATACTATTCTGGCAGATGATCCAAATTTGGTTCCCAGTATCCATCATCAGGCAGCTCACAACTGCCTGTAACTCCATCTTCACAGCATCCCACTCCATTTACTGTCTTCCCCAAGCACCTATAACTCACATGCACAAATCCACAGAAACACACACATCTCAACATCGGCCTGTAATCTCTAAACATACTATCATACACGTGTATACATAATTTAAAATAAAATTAAAACCTTTAAAATAAAAGAAACTTCTCCAGGATGATGAAGGAAAATTCCACTTGAAAAGCTTGTATCTATGGCCTGGTGAGAATACAGATAACCTAGAGCTAGCTATAAAAACCACATGGGCCTCAGGCTTGTAATCTCTCTTTTCCTAATGAAAGCTGTGTTTTCATTTTCTTGTATATCACCTTCCATCTACATGTGTCTTTAAATAGTGCACACCCCATTGCAAACACAGACAGCTCCTCAAAATGCCAAGTCTTATCATCATGCAAGAGCTTTGAAGTTCCACTGTTCAAAATTCTCACATTACAAGGGGGAGAAAGTGAGATCTAGGTCAGTTAACTACCTAGTCCAAGGTCATAAAGCTAGTTGCACAAGATCTATTTCTTGAACCTGAGTCACAAGATCTCTTTACGTCTTGTTCTTCCCACCCTAACAACATCAGTACAAACTCAAATTGACTTGTAAGTTAAAATCATGGGAAAGCAAGCAAGCAACTACTGGCAATTTAATTATCCTAAGTATTTCTCTTGTACAGCAACTAGATTGTTCTTTTTTTCAAATCTTATTTATTTATATTTTATATGAGTGCTCTACATGTATACCTGCATGCCAGAAGAGGGAATCAGATCCTATTATAGACAGTTGTGAACCACCATGTGGTTACTGGGAATTGAACTTAGGTCTTCTGAACTTAGCCAGTGCTCTTAACCCCTGAGCCATCTCTCCAGTCCCCATTTATTTTAGTTTTCTGTTTATTCCATTTAAAGTACTGCCTCCCCTATATAAGGATTCGGGAAGAAGTTTAGACAAGCGAAATGGAACACATTAGGCTATAAGGACAGACAGTTCTGTATCTGTGCTTGTAGTGTCACATTCTCTTTGAAGCCTATAGTTGCTCTTACTCTGTAATGTGTATGTTTCTGTTCAATGTGCAATGGAGAACCTCCAACGTCAACCTAAGCAGAATTCTCTCCATGTGTGAGAGAAACAGCTCCAGAGAGCTTACTCCTCAGAAGGACAGGCCTTCAGTGGCTCCAGAAACACTATAATGATGGCCTGTCTGCACAGATGTACGGGATAAGGAAAAACAACATATTTTGGTTGTTGCTAATCATAATAAAATGTCAGTTTTTATTTAATAAAAATTACATTGTAATTTTAAATCCTTTGCTTTTATATGACCCTCTCCCATCGAACTCAAAATGGTTTATGGCACTGGTGAAATAAAATTTAATGTGCCCAGTCTGTGTTTGAGCAAGCTCCACGAACTGAGCTGGCCTATCAATAATATCACCTTAAGGCCTTCTGTTTTTATACCCCAACTTCGCTCTTCCATTACCCACTATTTCTCATTTCTCTCAAGTGGTTAGAAATTACTTGCTTAAATGTAGTGACTGAGCAATGGTTCCATTGGTAAAATGCTTGCTCTACAAGCATGAGGACCTGAGTGTGTACCTCCTCCAGCCTGGCAAATGGCATATGTCTGTAACCCCAAAGCTAGAGTCAGACATAGGCAGATACCTGGGACTAGCTTCCACCCAGTTTAGCACAAAGGGTGAGTTCCAGGTCCAATGAGAGAACCTGTCTCAATAAATAAGGAGGAAAGAGACAGAGGAAGACATCCCAAAGTCAGACTATAGTCTGCACATACTACCACTCACATGTGTAAACACATGCATATACCATAGACAAACAAAAGAGAAAGAAAAAAACTTCAGTGGCTTGCTTCACACTTCTGATCTCCCTATGCTATTTGTAACTCTCCTGCACCCCCAGCCCCCATTCCCCCCACCCCACCCTCTGTTGCCGACTACTTGGTGCTAGGCCTAACACCATCAAAGGAATGAGATGAACTTTGGGAAAGGAGAGGCATGGAATGTTTAATCAAGCTTCACTATAAATAAAATTACCTGCCAACTTCTTGAGGAAGACTCTCAAGTTGATTGTCATTCAGATTAAGCAGAATCAATTTTTGCAAGCCATCTGTCAGAAAACAATATGTCACTTTAGCCATCCCTCAAGAAATAAGCTTTAGTCTTTCAATACACCTTTGACTTCTTTGTATTCTTGCCTTGGCCATGGTTCTGCTGGTTGATGAATACAGATAATCTCATAAACTAGATAAGGCAAAAGAAGAAATGTAAACAAATCATTACAGAGCTAAGCCAGGGTATCTAAGGACAATGAACAGAGCCAGGCTCACCACTAACTGTATCTAAGAACTAAAAGGCAGATGCAAAAGGTAGTACACTTTCCCATGCAAGCTCCCTGCAGCATTCACACGGACAGCTTTTCTGTCTCTGTCTTGCCACAACCTTTCTTTCTTTTGAACAGACTGGCCCTATTTTCCACTGGAGTACAGTAACCCCACAATGCCTGACACAAACATGACAGAGTTCTCAATGACAAATTCCTCCATTAATCCTGATAACAGGATTCATCATCCAGGGCTACCACCATGCAACCAGCTACAGGAAACTGTTACTGTTTAGGAATGAAAGCAAGTTTTGGCTTAATCTTTACATGAAACAAACAAACAAAGGGTCAAACTGCTTTTCCCCAATGCTCCAACTTGAAAATTATGGCACCCAATTCAAAATATTAAAAATACCAATAGAAGAGAAGCAGTTTATTCAACTGTGGATCTGTTTTGTCTCACGTCAGAAAAAAATTAAAAAACCATTTTTGTCTATCACAATCCTAAAGAAAGCTTACAGTTGACTTAGCTTTGGCATAGGCTTTTGACTGCGGTGAATCTGCTCTGCTCAATTGGGAAATGGTCATAAAACACAGCAGGTTGGAGGACAGGGCATGGAAGCTGGATTTGATCAAAGAACATTATATTTATGCATGAAATTTTCAAAAGGTATATTTTTTCTTTTTGGTTTTTTGAGATAGAATTTCTCTATGTAGCTTTGGAGCCTATACTGGAACTCACTTTCTAGACCAGGCTGGCCTCGAACTCACAGAGATCCACCTGGATCTGCCTCCCAAGGATGAGATTAAAGGCATGCACCCAATTCTTCACAGACCTTGCAACAACAATACTCAACTTTATATGGAAAAACAAAAAACCCAGTATAGTCAAAACAACCTTGTACAATAAAGGAACTTTTGAAAGTATCACCATCCCTGACTTCAAAGCTCTATTACAGAGCTATAGTCCTGAAAACAGCTTGGTATTGGCACAAAAAGACAGGTAGACCAATGAGATCAAATTGAAAACCCTGATATTAACCCACACACCTACAAACACCAGAATTTTGACAAAGAAGCTAAAGTTATACAATGGACAAAAAGAAAGCATCTTCAACAACCCCACATCTGACAGAGGGCTGATTTCCAAAATATACAAAGAATGCAAGAAGATAGTCACCAAAACACCAAATAATCCAGTTTAGAAATGGAGTAGAGATCTAAATAGACAATTCTCAATAGAGGAATCTCAAATGGCAGAAAGACACTTAAGAAATTGCTCAACATCCTTAGCCATCAGGGAAATGCAAATCAAAACAACTCTGAGATACCATGTCACACCTCTCAGAATGGCTAAACTCAAAAACTCCAATGACAGTTGATGCTGGAGAGGATGGGGAGAAAGAGGAACACTCCTCCACTGCTGGTGGGAGTGCCAACTTGTACAGATACTTTGGAAATCAGTATGGCAGTTTCTCAGGACAACGGGAATCAGTCTACCTCAATATCAAGCAATTCCACTCTTAGGCATATATCCAAAGGATGCACACTCATACCACAAGGACATCTGTTCAACTATGTTCATAGCAGCATTACTTGTAGTAGCCAGAACCTGGAAGCAAACTAGATGCCCCACAACTGAAGAATGGATAAAGAAAATATGGTACAATGGAATACTACTCAGTGGGAAAAATAACAATGAAATCTTGAAATTCAAAGGCAAATGGATGGAACTAGAACAAACCATCCTGAGTGAGGTAACCCTGACACAGAAAGAAAAACATGGTATGTACTCACTTATAAGTAGATATTAGTCATAGAGGAAAGGATTACGAACCTACAATCCACAATCCCAGAGAGGCTAGGAAACAAGGAAGACCTTAGAAAGACATACATGGTCCCCTGGAGAAGGGGAAAGGGAAAAGATCTCCTTAGTAAATTGGGAGCATGGGGAGGGGGTAGTAGAAGAAAGAGGAGGGGAGAAGGGGAGAGAGGAGGAAAACATGAGTGATCAGGAAGGTCCAAGTTGGGGGGATAACAGAGAGAGCAAAAAAAAAGATAGATACCTTAATAGAGGGAGCCATTATGGGCTTAACAACAAATCTGGCACTAGGGAAATCTCCAGGAACCCACAAGGATGATCCAAACTAAGAATTAAAGCAATAATGGAAAAGCTACCTTAAATGCCCTTCCTCTATAATGAGATTGATGACTACCTTAAATGCCATCCTAGAGCCTTCATCCAGTAGCTGATGGAAGCAATTAAGCACTGAGCCGAACTCCTGGAATCCAGTTATGGAGAGGGAGGAGTGATGAGGGGTCAAAACCATGCTGGGAAACCCACAGAAACAGCTGACCTGAGGAAGTGGAAGCTCAAGGACCCCAGTCTGACAACTGGGGAACCAGCATAAGACAGAACCAAGTCCCCTGAATGTGTCAGTTGGCGGGCCTGGACAGTCTATGGGGCCTCTGGCAGTGGAACCAATACTTATCCCTAGTGCACAAATGAGCTTTGGGAGCCCATTTCCTATGGACAGATACATTATCAGCCTAGATACACGGGGGAGGGCCTAGGCCCTGCCCCAAATGATTAATGATTCCCCCATGGAAGGCCTCACCCTCCCTGGGGAGTGGATATGGGGTGGGATGGGGGGGTTGGTGGGGGAATGAGAGGACAGGAGGGAGAGGGAACTGGGGTTGGTATTAAAATAAGATTGTTGTTAATTTAAATAAAAATTAATTAAAAATAGAAGCATGCGCCATCACTAGCCAGGAAAAGGGGTTTTTGTTTATTTGTTTTAATATTGAAAACTGTTGCTTCAGAAATTCCTTAATCTCTACACAGTGGAATTTTTTTTCATTTCTGTATCAAATTATTAAACACAGGGGGTTAAACACAATGCTACAGTGCTCCTTAACTAACTTACCCCAGACTCCAGGAGCAATTCTACAAATTCTGTTTCCAAATAAATGAAGCTTCTTCAGGGAGGTAAGGTATTTCAATTCTTCAGGAACTTCTTCTAAAAGGTTGTTTCCCAGATTTAGTAATGTCAACTGCAAACATACAGAGTTAAGGTATTTGTACATTATCTAGCTCCAAATGGGAAACGCAGAAGTTAAGACTGCAGAGATCTACAGAACTTAAGAAAACATAAAGATACTATTTTTATCCATTTCTTAAGCTAGCACACAGAGTAATTTCATTATGGCATTTTCACACATGAATTTCATACTAACTAGTTCATATTCATCCTGCTTCCCCATTGCCCTCCGCCTTCCTCTCTAGCCCTCTCTTGCTATCTCCCCAGTTGTGGCACGTATTTCCTCTTCTCCTATATTACATTTATTTTATCATCTTCTCCCCAAACCCAGCTGCACCCTCCTTACAACTTTCGCTTCTCTTATGGTCCTGTCCCCCTCCCCCACTGCTCTGTCTCTCCTCCTGCCCCTCCCCCTCTCCCTCTCTCACACACACACTAGATTCTGCATATGAGAGTAAACATGGTATCTGTCAATCTTAGGCTGGTGCATTTCACTTAAATAATGATCTCCAGTTTCACTTAAAGCCCTCAAAATGTCATGACTCCTTGTTTGTTTATGACTAAATAAAATCCCTTTGCATGTGCAACACATTTTCTTTATCTATTCATCAGTTGATGACATCCAGGATAACTGCATTCTTTTAAACTACTGTCAATATGCAGCAATCACCACACATGTGCAATACATCCCTTATGATAAATGATCTGAGGAATCCAGGACTACAAGAAATGTATCTTTTTTTTCCCCTCAAGACAGGGTCTCTCTGTAGCTTTGGAGGCTGTCCTGGAAACTGCTCTGTGGACCAGACTGGTCTCAAACTCACAGAGATCTGCCTGCCTCTGCCTCCCGAGTGCTGGGATTAAAGGTATAAGCTTGCACCACCTCCGCCCTGTGCAAGGAACTTATCTTAACATGTTAAATTATGTGCAAAAATCTATACCTGATAATACGAAAGGAGAAATGGGATTTCTTCTAAATTCAGGAATGAGACCAGGACACCTACTTTTATTCTTATTCAATATAGTGCTCAGAGCCTCTCTCTCCTCTCTCTCTCTCTCTCTCTCTCTCTCTCTCTCTCTCTCTCTCTCTCTCTCGGTTTTTCGAGACAGGGTTTCTCTGTGTAGCTTGGGAGCCTATCCTGGCACTCGCTCTGGAGACCAGGCTGGCCTCGAACTCACAGAGATCCGCCTGCTTCTGCCTCCCAAGTACTGGGATTAAAGGCGTGTGCCACCAACGCCCAGCTGTGCTCAAAGACTTTTAAAAATTATTATTGTTTCATTGTTATTTGAGACAGAATTTCACTGTTTAGCCCTGACTGGCCTGGAACTCACTAAGTAGACCAGGATGGTCTCAAACTCATAGTGATCCATTATCTCAGCTTCTCAAGTAATGGGATTAAAAAGGAGGTAAGTCACCATTCAAGACTGGCTCATAAAAATGTAGAGCAGGTTGGTCACAATCCTCCAGCATCAGCTTCCCATATCTATGATTACATGTGTGCACCACCATGCCTGCCCAAAAGGACATTAGTTGTTTTTAAATCTGTAACCATCTCCTAAATGATGGGCAGCAAGGAACATACTCTGTCTCCGTGAAAATATGCTAAGGTTCAGCATAAATTATCAAAATTTATATAAAATTCCAAAGACTAAGTCAAGGATTGCATTATGGTTGAAAAATTCCTCCCCACCTAGATGTTTCATTACTTCTATTTATTTTGGATTTATTACTACTTGTCACTGTCTTGGATGATAGCAGTGTTGTCATGAATAAGACACTCAAGAACTCTTACAATCTAATGTTGGGAAGTAGGACAAACAACAAGTTCAAAAATAATTTATTTCTGTTAGTATTAACTGTTAAATAAGAAGGAAATACAGTAATGAGATGCTGAGTAACTCAGAGCTGGATTAGGGACATTGGGGAAGTCACTTTGCAAAGGAGTTGTCTGAGATGAAAAATTGGGGGTTCCTTGACAAAACTGATCCTAGCAAGGGTTTTGGTAACATACCAGTTATATATGGTTTCTTTCTTTTGCTTTTTCCAGACAGGGTTTCTCTGTGGCTTTGGAGGCTGTCCTGGAACTAGCTCTTGTAGACCAGGCTGGTCTTGAACTCACAGAGATCTGCCTGCCTCTGCCTCCTGAGTGCTTGGTACATATGGTTTCTAAGGAGGAATTTTAGGCAAACAATTTTAAGTTCTTTGGCTTGCATTATTTCAATAACTATCTCCAGAAGGAAGTTCTACTGGTATTCTCTCAGCAGTTCGATATGGTTCCAAACCCCAAGTGACAGCATTGCCAAATGCACATTTCTTGTTAGCACATGATGTAGAAATTAGTGCATGTAACAATTAGAAAGAACTTGTATAAGCCACCTAGTTACCATAAATGCAAGTGAGCATTATACATCTTCCTGGTGAACACAACATGCAACAGGTAGGTCTTTTGTCTTTAATGTCTATCTTCCATCCATTGTTTTTAATTGTATATTAAATTTAATCTGAGGAGGGTCCACATGCCACAGCATCATTGTGGAAGTTATAGGAGAACTAGCTGGAGTCATTTCTCTCCTTCTACTACATGAATCACAGGGATTTGGGCTGTCAGCCTTAGTGGCAAGCACCTTCACTTGTTGAACTATCTCTCTGGCCGTCTATTACGTTTTTTATAATTAAGTTCTAGCTCTCTGTACCTCTTTCCCACTTCTTCCCACAGCAACCATAAACAATAGTTTCACTCCCATTCCTCTTACATAATATTTAAATATGTTGAAGAATTGTTATCATACTCTCTGAATTTGATCCATCTTTCCCTTAACCATTTATTTTCCTTAGGACATAATTTCCAGACCCTTTGACCACACTGACCACTTTCTAATCACTGTGAGTGCTCCTGTCAGAACACTAGTGCCTAGTATGAAAAAGACAATTAATTCACAACACAAATGCTGGGCATGGTGGAATCTTTGGCAGATGAGTACACTTTCATTAATGTAGTCTAACATGTCATATATTATTGACAATGAGGCACATTACTTGTGCATAAACCACCCTCTGCATGGCCAAAAATAACAACAACAAGCCTATGTTAACTGTCAAGCATATAACCCACATCCTGGACTTGTGCAATGAATTCCTCTCTTAACCTAAATGTAGGAATTTACATTTATCCCTGTGAAAACTGCATCTTGTTGGTTTTGGCTCCTAACACATCTCCAGTGGATCACGCTTAGCTAAAATTCTAAAACTTGGTGATACCCATGAACAAAGTAGATCAGCTTTTCCATTCCATGCTTTTGATAATATATCTACCAATACTATAATCCTGTGGTGCCCAAACTTTAGGATCACCTAGAACTTGTCTTTCTCCTTTTTCTGAATTCAATCAGTAATAAAATCTTAACATCAAAATTCCTAGTAGGTGCAAGTCTCACATTCCATACCAATCACTCTGTTGGTACTGCCTGTGTCTAAGATTGCTCAGCTGAATTTGCAACAAATATGCTGTAACATTACTTTAAATCCCTCTTCGTAATCCTACTGAATTATGTCTAAACAACTGTTCAAATAATCACTCAATAGAGAATTTTTCTGCCCATCAAATGCTATGTTTTCAAATACAGAGGCCCAGAGGTAGATATTATGCAGAGAGAGACCTTGGATCACTCGGCCCTAAATGGGAAGGTCTCCATCAAATTCTTCCCCTCATAGATCAGGAAACTCAATAGAAGAGAAGATAGAAAGAGTAAGAGCCAGAGGAGATAACATTAAAAAAAAAAAAAGTTCTCTAAATCAGTATGAGCAAGGCCATACAAACTCACAGAGACGGAGCCAACATGCACAGGGCCTACACCAGGTCCTGTGAGTATATATGATGGCTTCCAATTCAGCATCTTATGGAATTCCTAAGTGTGAGAACAAGTGAGTCTCTCATTCATGACCCTTCTCTTGGGCTCTTTGTGATCTAGGGAAAAGTCATTCAAATTTCTAAGCCTTTATTTCTTTTAAAAAATGGAGATAATGCCAGGTGGTGGTGACACACACCTTTAATCCCAATACTCAGGAGGCAGAAAAAAGGCAGATCTCGGTCTCTGTGAGAGTGAGGCCAGCCTGGTCTACAGAGTGAGTTCCAAGACAGCTAAGGCTACTCAGAGAAACCCTGTCTCAAAAAACCAAAAAAAAAAAAAAAAAAGATAATGATGTCTACTATTCTTCTAAGTTGTATTAAGGATTAAAGAGAGTACAATAAGATGCTTGGCAAATGAGCACTTATTTCACATTAACTATAGTTGTTCAGGCCCAGAAGACAATGCATGTTGCTAGAAAAGCAGCAGGTAATTATACATATACACATGTGATAGTTCAATGACTTTCAGTTTTTAAACTTATTTGCTGTCTTAACAATTTATAACTCTAACCCATTTTTTCATGTATTTCTCATCACAGCCACTCTTTTATGAGACATTGGGGCACTGAGCTTAATTAGATTAAGAGTGTGATTAAACTACGAACATATATTCATTCCCCATGAGAGTTAGCAATACAAGCCCTATGGACAAGGGCTCAGAAGCATCAGCAGTATTCTCATGTCCAGATCAACCATGTGTTCCAGGACATGGGAATTCTTGAGCACACTTGCTATTCCACCAACAGCTTACTCATACAATTCTAACCACACGCCAGAGATAGTAACTGGGACACAGTTCATAAACGCTGGCCTATTTTCTCCTGATTGGCCAAATTTACAAAGTCATGCCGTTCTATAAATTTTAAAAAGAAAAATATCTGGCTGAAACTAAGAGACACTTAAACACTTCTGAAATGGAATACTTTAGAGCAGTGGTTCTTAACCTTCCTAATGCTTCAACCCTTTCATGCAATTTCCCATGTCCTGGCATCCCCCAACCATAAAGTTATTTCACTGCTACTTCATAACTGTAATTTTGCTACTGTTATGAGTCGTAATGTAAATATCTGATATGCAGGATACCTGATACACAACCCCTGTGACAGGATTGTTCCACCAAAGGGGCCACTGCTTTAAAGGAACATTCTTGCATGCTCTAATACTTACAAAGCAATGGATTCCATCTACTGAATTAAACAAAGTAAAAGTTGGAATAAAAGTTGGATTTGGCTAACATTCTTACTTTTATTTAAAAAGTCACTTGTAGCCGGGCAGTGGTGGTGCGACTGGCTAGATGGTCTCTATCACTCATATGTGGACCTGCTTTATGATTCATAGTAGTGACCGTGCTTTATCAGAGCTATTTTTAATGATGTTGCTTAGAATGGTTTCCTTCCAGAAGATGATTGAAAAGCTAATTAAAAAAAAAAAATGGTGCCAGGTACCACAAGAGTAACAGAACTGTGCTGTTTTTCTGGGATTTTGTTTTTTACTTTTTTTTTTTTTTAATGGAGAGTGCTGGATGTCTCTACAATTTTGTTTAAATGACTGCAGAACCTGGAAAAGCTGCTATTGATGCATAACATACTGCCATTATTGGTCTTTATATACATAAAATATCCCAGTTTACTAGTTGGCATTGTACAAAAATTAACAGCCATATTGTTCTAGAAATGTTGAACTTAATTTTTTTTCCATTTGTACAGGAGTAATGCACTGTATTAAATATGTAAGGTCAAAAAAAAAAAAAGGGATTTTGAGAGCCCATCCCATATGAAGGGATGCTCTCTTGACCTGGACACATGGGGAAGGGCCTAGGCCTGGCCCAGGATGATGACTTTGGGGAGCCCCTTTTGAGGGCCTTACCCTGCCTGGGGAGTGGAGGGGGGATGGCTAGGGACAGGTGGGATGTTGGGGAGAGGGGAGGGAGAGGGAGAAGGGATTGACATCTGAAGCAAGCTTGTTCCTAATTTGAACTAATAAAATAAAAATAATAAAAAAAGAATATATAAGCATTTCTCTGTGTGTTTGCTTCTCTCTCCTGTCTTTCTCCATCCCTCCCTCCCTCCCTCCCTGTCCTCTCTCTCTCTCTCTCTCTCTCTCTCTCTCTCTCTCTCTCTCTCTCTGTGTGTGTGTGTGTGTGTGTGTGTGTGTGTGTGTGTGTGTGTACTAAGAATGGCATTAGATCTGTTCTTAGGTCTCAAATATATAATACTAACTACAGGTACATTATTGCATGTTCAATCTCTAGAACTTGTTTGTATTATATAACATTTTTGCCCCCTTTGATCTACTTCCTATTATCTCTTCCCCCTAAAACCCATTTAACTACCATTCCACATCTATCTCCATGAGTTTAACATTTTCAGATGTCATAAAAAGTAATTTATGCATCATATGGTTGGGAGTTTAGGGTGGAAGTTGTTTTAGGAAAGACGTGGTGGTTCTATCTATGTATCTATCTATGCATCTATCTATCTATCTATCTATCCATCCATCCATATCTCAGGCTGGTTTAGAACTGACTGTTTCAGAGAGTGGATCCTCCTACCTCTATAGTTCCCAAGTGCTAGAATTATATAACATCTGGTTATTATGTACCACATCTTTTGATGTCCACTCATTTCACTGAATATGTCTACGGGGTTCATTTACTATCAAAGTAGCAGGACTCCTTCCTTTCTAAGGCTGAATGGCTTTTTGTTGTAAATACATACACACCTTTTCTTTATTCATACATTGATAGAAACTTCAGATGCTTTTGTGTTTTGGATGCCACGAATAATGCCACAATAAACATGCCCCACGGATGTCTCTTCTCATCATTCATACCATTCCTTCTGTACATGGACCCAGAGTAGGACTGCTGGGTAACAAGATACTTCAAGTTTTCATTTCTTGAGGATTTATCATGCTTTCAACAATGACTATACAAAATAAGAGTCCCATTATATACAAGATGCCCTTTTCTTCATATCCTCACCAACACTTGTCACATTTCACTTAACTATATTCATTCTAACATATGTGAATGACATCTCATTTTGGCTTTGGTTTGCATTTCCCTGACTATAGTTAATATTCAACACATTCTCATAGACATGCATAGCTCTGTGTATGTCTTTTGAGAATTGTCTACTCAGAACCTTTACTAGATAGATTATACAGTACAGGATTATACAGTAAGTAAATGCATGTTTACTTAAAACAGAGAATTCTACTATAACCACAAAAAAAGCCATTAACAACTTTACATCAACAATATTTCTCCAAGAACATCTGTTCAGTAACTGGCTCAAATTTGATGGGCACCAAACATTTTTGTTCCTTTTTGTTAAGCCAAGGATTATTTTATCACAATAATTTGCATCTTCCTTATTTTGCTGGAAATTTTATTTAGGAATATATATGTATACATATATACATACAAGCATGTAATGAATAAAAAAAGATGTCATGGATTTGAAAGAGATCACGGCAAGTAATATGAGAGGGTTTAGAGGGAGGAAAGAAGAGAAATGGGATAACTTCAAAAGCAAAAGCAAAAAAAAAAAAAAAAAAAGCTACTTCCCCTTGCCTCAACCTTTTTGAGTAGTTTACTATGGCATAAGTATTCCCTTTGCAGTGTTCCTTCATTTCCAAACAAGTGTGCAAATCTCTGGATAATCATCATTAATACATTTAGATCGGTGATCACCAGAGACCAAATGCTTTACTTTTGACTGATAATGGTCCAACAATAGCCCAAACTCACACCAGGTTCGGGGCTTTGTCTCTGCCTCTCTCTCCTTTACTGTCTCCCTCCCTGCTTCCTTCCTGTCCTGCCCTACATTCCCTTCCTTCCTTCCTTTCCCTCCACTCTCCTCTCCCTTCCCTGCTTCTCACTCTTCTCTCCTCTCTCCCTTCACTCTTCCCTCACTTTCATCTGTCCTTTCTAATAACAACTGTGGGAATAAGTTAACAGTATTTTTAAACTGGTCATCTCTACACATTCTCTGAAAGTTTCTTGCACAGTTTGCTTGCATCTATCACTCCTCTTAGAAAGGAGACATAGATTTTGTTTATTTTCTAACCTCGCTTGAACGCTTATGTAAGAAACATCACTACTTTATGGAACAGCAAAACTACATAAAGCCATTAGCCTGAAATACATAGAAATCACTCTAAAGACAGACCACAAGAACCTAGGGTCAAGTCAGTTGACTTCAGCACAGTATGGATTCTTAAAACACTAAGCTAAGCCAGTTCCCTACTGGAAGAAATTGAAGGGAGTAACAAAAGTCAAAACATGGGTTCTCTCCTAATAGAAGAATATGAAAACAATAAAAAAGCACCACAAAGGGGCTGGAGAGATGGCTCAGTGGTTAAGAGCACTGGCTGCTCTTTCAGAGGAACTGGGTTCAATTCCCAGCACCCACATGACAGCTCACAACTGTCTATTACTTCAGTTTCAGGGGATCTGACACCTTCACACCAATACACATAAAATAAAGTTAAATAAATTATTTAAAAAAAAAGCACCACAAAAAGAAGACAATATCATCATATCTAGCTCTGGAGGTTTCTTTTCAGAGGAAGTATATTTTTTAACATGAATTTTTACTATACAATTCATTATTCAAATATGAAGACATAATACAGACATTTTCAGAAATGCAAGGGACCTAAGCTACAACATACCCAGACTGGGATGATATATGGAGACTTATTATACTGAAAAAGAATAACTTGCTGGTCGTGTAGTCACATGGTTATAATTACAGCAATCCATGGGAGGCAGCAGAGGAAGTGATGGAAAAGGACAAAAAAAGGTTAAGGAGGGGAGAGTAAGGAGGAAAATACAGGCTATAGAAAACAATTGAGTCTACTTCAGGATAACATAAGGGATGTCCTGGACTGACAGCATCCAGCAAATCTAGAGGACAATCAGCTTATTAAGGACAAGGAAATGGAGGTTCCTAGAGAAAAATATCACAGAGAACAGGTACATTTGAAAATTATGTAGCATCACTTTGAAACAAAATGAAGCCATGACAACAAGAATTAAAGGACTAAATATGGCAATATAAGAAAATGTGATCTAATTTTTCTAAGTATAAAGAAAAAAAACATGAGGTGGTCCAAGGTAATAAAAATATATTAACTGATTCTCTCTGAATGACACTCATTAACAATGTACATTGTAGAATTCTCTGAGAGGCAAGTAAAGGCTCGATCATGGTTACAACTGAACAAGATGTAAATGCTATACAGGCCACCAGAGCAAGGACAGAGTGAACGGCACTTGTTGGTATTGGCAGTTTACACAGTGGGGAGCAGAGTGAGGCTGTGGCTACTGGAAGATCTAAATGTGTCATGATACTAAGTTTGAAAAGATAACTGCAGAAACTAAGCTTAGCATGAACTTGCCTTTGGAATTTGAGGAATAATATTCAAAATGGACACACCAAGAAAGAGAATAAATTGAGAGTAATTATGTATGAAAGTGAGGACTGGGATTGAAGGTGTCACAAAAGCTTATTTAAGTTTTCTTATAATGGTTTTCTTATAACAACATGAAGAGCTATTTGAATAGAAAGAAATCCAAACAGGAAAGAGATCAGTTTATGATTTTCAGTGAGACCCTACATTCCTTTGGACAGAAACTCATCTGTCCCATTAGAAAAATGGGAGTCCTTGTCTTATAGCTAGACCTACACCTTTTGAAGGTACTATCAATAACTGTCACTGAGTATTAGCCCATATCTTCACAAGATATAGGTAAGATTACAAGGATAAATGGTTTGATAAAGGGGAAAAGAGGTAGTATGGAGATGACAGATCTACTCTTTTAGTAAGTTGCAATAACAGTTGTTTATAAATTCTTTCAGTGTTGGTGACTCTGAAGAAGTCAACAGAAAGAAAACTGTGTGGCTTGTCTTCTCTTAACTTCAACATTTTAGCAGCTGGAGTCAGACATTATCAGAAAGAAACATTTACCATAAGCATCTGGGACCCATCCATGTCAACGGCTTCCCTTTAAGAAGGATATTCTTTTTTAAAAATATTAACCAACTCCTAAGGGCTGTTTTAGGGGAGAGAAATTCCTTTCCTTCCTATTCCTATCAACCCAGCACTTAAAGTTCCAGCCAGTTCTAGGAAATGAAAAAGTAACTCCCTCCCCAACATGCTAAATGTGTCTTAATTCCATATGTAAAGACTTCAGAATCACCCCTGCAGGGGGATGGGCACAGTCTCGCCTGGAACCCCAAAGCTGACTTCCAGATGTGAGCCCCAAGGTAGTCAGACCACCAGACCCAGGCTTCCAAAGTCTTTCCAGATGACAGCCTGAAGGAAGATGAGCATAGCAAAGATTGAATTCTGATTCCAGATGTGGGCCAAAGGGCACAGGAGTAAATTGCAACATCTTTCCTGCCATGTGTAATGCCCCAAGCGAGAATGGCTACTCATGCTTCTCCAACAGCACTCCATATTGTCTCCAGAGAGCTAAGACTCCAGAGATCAAAGTGCCATTACTCTGTCACTCATCACTTTCATCTATTTTCCATCCTCAACCCCAAAAGACCTGAGCTGCCTCACCTGAGTCAAGGTGCTTAGCTCTGGGCACACTTTGGAGATGAGATTATTTCGCAGGTCTAGAGTCTTCAGAGCAGGCAGCCTTTCTAGTGCTGAGGGCATCTTTGTCATCTTCTTCCCATTCAAAGTAATGATCTTAGTGTTGCTACCACCCTTCAGTGCTCTTATCAACAATCTCTCAGTCATGATTTTTGAAAAGGCGACCATGATGGAGGAGTTTCTTATTATATATCTCCCCAGCCATCTAATTGCAGAATTGTTGTGTCATAAAAACAAAACCACCCACCTCCCCATTATGATGAAGGTAGGAGGTATTAGATGATTTTCTAGCTAGAGAGGGGAAATAACCCCTGCAGGTTGAGCCAGAAAGCATACAAGCAGGAATTGTGTATCTTATGGCAGACACGTGGGAATTACCAAATACTGAGATCACATCAGGAGGCAGGATAAGCTTTGGGGGGTCTTCCACCAGTTTGAGATGAAGAACGCTAAATATCTGGAGGGAAGTAGTATCTAGAGTTGACTGAACCATTTCCTAACACTGAAGCCTTGGAGTTTGTAAAAAAAGAAAAAAGAAAACTCATTAATCATTACTTGGAGTGGGTGGGACATCATCTAAGTCTGAAAGTGAATCAAGCATTTATTACATTATTCCAGTACAAACTGCTTGTCAATATATTCAAACAGTTCACAGCTTTCATTCATGCAGAAATTGAAGCTAATAAATGGAAAAAAAGCCTTAGAAAACCCATCATTTCTCCTAGTTCTAATGAAATCAAGAACCACCTCAAAAATCATACTTGAATGCTAGCTTGATAGGAACAAGGTTAATAACCCCATTAGCCAATGTAGCCATTTGAAACTGAAAACACTATGTGGGATGAAATCATCTGATGGAATGAGGCAAAGAATACAGATGAAATACTCATGCATAAAAAAAGACCTGCATCTAACCACAGCTTTGTGTTCTAACCAACACCTACAGAAAAGAGAGGAACACAGAGCAAGCAGAAGTTATTCCTCAGGGAATCATTCAGCTAAACCAAAAACATGGGAAGTGTTGGGGGACATTAGATCACTACTGTAAACCCTGAGTTTGCATTTGCATTAATTAAATAAAATTAACCATGGGTCGGGATGCTGAGCTAGCAACTAGTTGGCAGAAAGTAATCATGGAGCTTCAGAGGGCATCCTGGAGAGATAGAGAAACATAGGAAGTAGTAGGATGGCGTTTGGAGTGGTGCAGCTTTTTCTGGTTTGAAGAAACAGATGCAAGGGTCCTCCATGGACACCAGCAAGGAGAAAGGGTCAGGTAGTTGCTACTCAATCTTTCTGAGCTATCATATTTTCACCCCAGCCTCTGAATCTCTAGTCTTTTTCATAATTATGAGAGTTAGCTAAGGCTACCTTTAGTGTCAGTGACAGGGCCAGTACCTGCAGGGGCAGAATTCTCACAAGGCTGAGGCCTGAGCAGCCAGGCCACTGCTAGAGAAGCAGGCTAGCATCTGGCTGAAATAGCTGGCTGAGATAGCATTAGATTAAGGTGCAGCAATCATGCCATAGTTCAAACAACAGGGAATCTCTATAGAAGTGGTTCTCAACCTTCCTGATGCTGCCACCCTCTAATAACTCATTTTGTAGTGACTCCCAAACAGAAAATTATTTTCACTGCTACCTCATAACTGTAGTATTGCTGTTATAAATCGTGATACAAATATTTTTGACAATAGAGGTTTGTCAAAGGGGTCATGACATAAAACACTGTTCTTTTAAGGAAAAAAAATGAAGTTTCAGCAAGTGCATAATTAAAAACTGAAACTATGGTGGCACACACCTTTAATCCCAGCACTCGGGAGGCAGAGGCAGGTGGATTTCTGTGAGTTCGAAACCAGCCTGGTCTACAAGAGCTGGCTCCAGGACAACCTCCAAAGCCACAGAGAAACCCTGTCTCAAAAAGAAAAAAAAAAGTTTTGAAAATGGGAATTAAATATTAGCCAAATGAAATCTGTGTACCTGGACAGAATCTTGATTTCAATAAAAACAGGAATCAATAAATACAGAGAAATGTATTGATGGGGATTATGATAGTAATCTTTTATTCTGTTGTATATAAAATGGTATGATATTAACAGTAGGACTTGCTTTACATGTAACCAACATTTAGAAATACATACTGTAATTTTCAGGTGAACTCTTTAAAATAATCTAGGGACACAGGAGGTGGGGGAAGAAACAAGATGTACACAATGTTGATAATTATGGATGCTGAGAAACAGTTACACAGAGAGTTCTTTACACTATCCTCACTAATTGAAGAATAAGATGACAGAAAGAAGAAAAAGCTGTAGTCAGTGACCTTTGATCATTAAAACCCCATCTATATCTAGATATGAGGATGATTGAAGGTACTTGGATTAAGTATGTTGCAAACTTAGATCATGATTTCAAAATATTTCAACATTATGATACTCTGCCCTCAAAATTTTCATAACACAACTCTAGTGCAAGAACTGACTATAAAGAAGTGAATGAGAGCCAGGTAGCAGTGACGAACACCTTTAATCCCAGCACTTGGGAGGCAGAGGCTATCAGATCTCTGAGTTCAAGTCCAGTCTGATCTACAGAGCTAGTTCCAGGACAGCCAGAGCTGTCCTGAACACAAGAGAAACACTGTCTCCAGAGGAAAAACCATAAACAAAAAAGAAGTGAATGAGAAAGTTAAAAGGCCTGCTCTTGGGGCTGGAGACATGGCTCAGCAGTTAAGAGTACTGTCTGTCCTAACAGAGGTCATGAGTTCAATTCCCAGCAACCACATGGTGGCTCACAACCATCTGTAATTAGATCTGGCACCATCCTCTGGCCTTCAGGCATACATGCAGGCAGACACTATACATGATAAATAAATAAATCTTTTTTTAAAAAGTCTCTGCTCTCAAAGAAATTGTAATACAGTTGTAGAAAACAAATAATCATAATTATGTATAACTATCCATTCTAGTAGATGGGCACAGTTCCAATAGGTAAAAAGCAAAGAGAAAAAGAAATGAGTAGGAGGAAGTTTACAATGTTAAATATGGACAATGGGGGGAAAAGCCTCAATGGGAGGTGCTATTGAGGCAAGAAGTTCCAACACAAGTACAGCTGGTACCACACTTCTGAAACAGGAACACTAACCTAACAAAAGCATAACTAATGTCACTATCATAAGAAAACCTGGTCATGAGTGGCTTCCAGCTGTCAGTATACAAAGAACCATTTACAAGCACTGCCTTTTTACTTTCAACCTTAGTTTGTAAGAAAAACTACTAAGACTCTTAAACACAATGTTTGTGGGGCTTTACCTTTACAAAGTATTACTCTTAGGGCTAAAGAGAAGGCTCAACGGTCAAGACCTGAGTTTGGCTCCCTGCACCCATGTCCTGCAGCTTCAACCACCTGCAACTTCAGCTTCATATAATCCAACACATTCTTCTGAACCCCAGAGTATACCTGCACTTATGCACACATATGCACACATACATACAGTCATATACACATAGTTAAAAACAATAAAAATTCAAACTTAGGAAACTTATACTGTGGTTTCTCATGATTGTATAAGCCTTTCCGCTGAAGGCAGGTTGGTTAACATACTTGCTGCACAAGCATAAGGACAAAAGTTTGGATCTCCAGAACCCATTAAATACAAGGTAGGTTTGGTGGCTTACCTGTAAATCCAACTCTGGGAAGGCAGAGACTAGGAATTCCCAGGGCAAATTGGCTAGCTAAAGTAGCCATGTAGACCCTACTTCAATGAATAAGGTAGAAAGTAGAAAAGACTCCCCAAAACTACTTTGGGCTTCTACATCGTGCATTCCTGCGTGCATACACACACACACACACACACACACACACACACACAAACACACGCACGCACGCACGCACGAATTCCTGTGTGAACACACACATACCCTCACATGTATGAACATGAATATGTATGTGTACTCATAAACAAGGAAGAATCTTTTAAAAATCTGTGGCACCATTACCTCTTAAATGACTATTGTGTGTCATATCCAGCATCCTAGGAGATGGTACAAAAAAACACTGCAAAGTTGTTAATGACCTAAAGAGGGAAAAGAGGCCACTTAAACCTGTTCCTGCTTTCTAATGACCTGACAAACCTAGACAACAATGTAAACTTTCAACCCTTCTTCTACCATACATAGTATGTAACCGGTAGTATAACCACAACCTACTCTGGTTATCTGTAGCTGTGAAGCCACCACACAACGATGTAAAACACTTTATTCACCAATCTTAATTTGAGCAAGCCTATGTTTCCTTCCTTTGATGACATCTGTGACAACACGAAGGCTAAACCAGCAGAAATCACCTAAAGGCCCACTTCCCCCTATTTTTGGAAGTGACGCTGGTTGTTGACTAGGACCTTCAGGTGGTCAGCTTGCACATGTGGCTTGGCTCTAAGTGTGAGTATCTCAAGACAGAAAGTAGGGTAGGAACATTACCTCCATGACTTAGCTTAAAGATCATGGGCCATTACTGCTAATACAATCTTTTGATTAGAAAGAAGCAAGTGACTGAGGTCTGCCCACATTTCAAATGAGATAAATTAAATTCTACTTCTTGATGGCAAGTGAGAAAAACAAAATTATGGTCATATTTTGAAAACCAACCATAACCCAGGCTAATATTTTATTTTTTCAATATTTGCTTTCTTTGAATATTATATATAGGAAATGATGTAAAGATGAAATCGTATGACTGGCCTCTGAGAAAAACCTTTGCAAGGCTCATCCATGTAAAAGCACATACCAGTACTAAATTTTTGCTGGTAAATAATAGTCCATTATACCTACATATCACTTTTTATTCATCAGTGAATCTGTGTGAATGGCATTTGGGCTGTTTCTGCTTTGTGGATCTTAGAAATATAATTGACGCATTAAAATGTAGACATTTGCATTTTACTAATACACACACACACACACACACACACATATATATATATTAGGAGTGGAATCACTGTGTCATACAGTGCTAGCTCATATACTCTTAGGAGGCACCGCCACACTGTGTTTTGTAGTAGCTGTACCATTTTTACAATCCTACCAACAGTGCACTAAGGTTTATTTTTTTCATTGTTTCAGTTCTATCCAAACTGACACAAATCCTTAAAAAAAACTTCAGTGGGGCTTTCAAGTTTATAATACACTCCACCAAGCAAGATCTACATGCACAGCTGCCTCCAGCATGTGCAAGCAGCCTCTATCTTGGATTTCCTTTAAAAGTTTGCTGTTGTTGTTTTATTTTTGTTTTTTTAATTACATTTAGTAGGAGAGTGAGGAGTGCCACAGCATACACTGGAAGGTCAAAGCCAACTTGTGGGAGCCAGTTCTCTCCTTCCACCATGTAAGATTCAGGGACTGAATTCAGCTTATCTTCACACTTCCTTTACATTTTCATAAATGTGCTCAATCTGGGAGACCTTTCTTACTTGGAGCATCATTTACTATCTGGAGAGACTAGGTGTATTAGCATTTTCTACAGAAACAGAACTAACAGATTGATATGTGAGATTGATTAGAGTGGCTTACAGTTTGTGGTCTGACTATTCCAACAATGGCTATTTCTCCAGACAGAAAGTCCAAGAATCCAGCAGTTGTTCAGTCGGTCCATCATGAGGCTGGATGTTTTAGCTGGTCTTCAGTATATGTAGGAAAAAGTAGTAGAGTCTAATACAGGTGAAGGAATGCCCTTGACAGTGAGAGCAACGACAAGCAGGTAAAAAGCCAATGCTTCTTTCTTCCATATCATACAGGGTGCCACCAGAAGGCATGGTTCTTCCCACCTCAAATGATCCGATCAAGAAAAATCCCTTAATGGTGTACCCAGCAGCTTGGGTTTTAATTAAGTCCAGATGTAGTCCACTTGACAACCAGGTATAATCATCACATAGGAATGAAATGTTTCATTGTTCAAACTCTCAAAGCCATGCTCCTTTGTATATAAATTTTCTACCTGCTTATCTTTCATATCTTACTATCATCCTGAAGGCATTTTTTGACAAAACACTTAAAAAGCCCCTTAGCTAGAGCATCCAGTTGGTGACATATGTTCATTTCTCACTGTTAATGCAAGTCGCTTTACTAAACTCTGCTACATAATAGAAGTTACATTTGTTTTAGCTTGTCATTTTCATCACCTCTTTAACCCTTTACCAATCACCTCCTAGTATGGCATCAGTGTCCCATTAATAGTATATAAAGACTTTACTTATATTCAAGGCCCACTCCCAAAACTCACTTAGGTATTTTTGTTATAGCAACAAAATCAGAAAATGAGAAAAAAAAAAAACAAAAAAAAAAAAACAAAAAAAAACAAATAGGCATCATATGGAAAATGGGATTTGTTGTATAAACCTGAATTTGTGTAATTTAGGAGCCAGTGAGTGCTACTGCTTCTGTGCCCAATGTGCCTGCCCGAGAAGCTGAAGGAGATCTGACAGAAGTCAGAGAAAATGCAAGCTCAGCATGAACACACTGCAATGAGTAAGCCAGCAAAACTGCAAGTACTCGCCATGCCTTATCAGGAAGGCTGCTCTACAGACACTGAACCAGTCAGCTGTGTGCACGTGTTACCCAAAGGGATTCAATAGACTGGCTTACACATTGGGGACAAGCGGGTCTAAAAATGATTGTCTTCAAGAAGAAGAGGCAGAGGCCACGGAGCCACTGAGTTCATGGAAGAGGATGCCTCAGCTGTCCCAGTCTGGTAATGAAAGCCTGGAATCTCCCTGGAGAGTTGCTGGTATGGAGTTCACAAAAGAAGGTCAAAACAGCTGGAGTCTGATGGCAGGAGCTGGTGGCAGTGGCAGCAGCAATAGACACACTAAAGCAGGAAAGAATTGAAGATAAAGACAGACAGTGTTTTCCTGGGCCCTCACTCACTCTTGGAAGGTGCCACCCACTAGAGGGCAGGCCTTGCCCCTCCATTAACCCTCTCTAGAAACATCCTCACAGATATGTCCAGAAGTATACCTCTATGTTAGTTCTAAATCTGGTCAAGGTAAAACTAAAGATGAACCATAACACCCCTGCCAACAACTCTACTGTTTTCCAAGCTGTAACTTAAGACTTCTAAACTGTGTGTGTAATGTCTTATAGCCAGAACTGGGCTAAAACTTACACAGGATTCTGTGCTAAAATCTTAGCTTTGCTAAGGTGATTCAGGACAAACCTACACTGTCTTGCCCCACCTGTCTGCTTCTCCTCCTAATGCTAATAACAGAAAGTCACATAGCTTCTCAACGAGCATTACACACTCTCATAAAACTATCACTGGTATCACACATCTGTCTTCTTCCATTCTTTCTGGTTGAGGACTGAACCCAAGGTTTCCCACATACTAGGCAAACACTCTACCATTGGGCTATATCCCCAGCATCAACCACCTTTCTATGATAAAATCTGTACATCTATAATAAATATCCTCACTAACTGACTAAAAATGCTTAAGTGGACATCATGTACATAACAGGCCACTCCTTTTACAGCCCTTTGCAAACTACTTACACAGGCATCAGGCACACTTAACCCTTTGCTCATGCTTTTCATTTTGCCTAGGGAACCCAAGTGAAATCGCTTTCATAAAGCAGACTTTAAACTTCACTTAGCAGGTTATACCTTCTACTTTTTGTTCTTTTCCTATTTCCCCCCCTTGCCATTAAATACTAAGCCATATCTGAATGACAATCTCTAACACCATAACAGACAGAGCAGGTACTCAATAGATGCTAATCAAGCTTAGATGAACAGCTAGACAGTGGCAGTGCTGATGCACCCCTGTATTCCCAGCATTTGGAGGGCAGGAGGATCTCTGTTGAGTTCCAGGACAGCCTGGTCTACAAATCAAGTTCCAGGACAGCCAGAGTTGTTATACATAGCATGTCTCAAAAAATAAAAAGCAAGCAAACAAACAAACAAAAAATATTTAGGTGAACAAAGAAAGACAAGGGTCCACAAATTTAAAGCATCAAGAGACTGACTACACAGGCACTGCTCAAAACACACAGCGCAGTCTAGCACTGCTGTTTTCAGCCCTCCATGGGGAGGCTTCTGCACTATTCAAGAGATGGAAGAAAGATGGGGATGAGAAGTGAGGTTATAAGATGTGGATAAGACTATGACTGCACTGGCCTTTTGCAGGAACATTGGAAAACATGGGTATGTGTTTTCCCATGTTTTCATGGAAAACATAGGAAAATATAGGGTACAAAGAAAAGGGTATTCCATGCTATCCAACAAGGGAGGGCTGCTGTGGAAAGTCCAGGTTTATAGAGTAGAAACCTAGGAAATGGGATTTTAAAAAGACATAGAGTTCACTTTTTCAGATTTTTGAGTTTGGACCTGTATCTTAAATACACCCTATGTGTGGGCAGCTGCAAATGAGAGGGTTGCTGAACTGCCCGCTGCAGAGACTCATGGAATGCTGGCATTAGAAGCTTTCCCAGCAAGCAGAAATCAAACCATTTGGCAAGAAAATTGAAAAATCATCAGCTTTTTAAATCACCAGCCTGTGAACCCAGGACAGGACCAAGAAGCTAAAGCTGGATGTAAATCCAGACCAGAGTTAATGACTTATTGTGTGAACTGTGCCAAGTCAGTCAAACCGGCTCTATCTCCGTTCTCATCAGTAAAACAAGACAGAATACAAATCTATTCCACAGAGATGCATGGGAAATAGCTAACTAATGATTATAAATGACTTCAGAAGTACAAAGTTCTGTGAGAATGCTAAATTATATGTCCTAGGATGTCAAGGACCTTAAAGTGAAAACAGCCATTTATTTCACTAATACAGAGAAGGCTTTGTGCACTTACAAAAACTCTGTGATACCAAAGTACCTGGCTAATTCTAATTTTAACAAAGGCCCCTGTGACAAATTAACAGATTTTTTAAAGCCAGGAAAATGCCTGAAAAACCAGGAGTTCATAAATACAGATTATGGGAGAAACCAATGTGTTTACTTGACTTGTTTTGGCAAGCTTATTTTGTGATTAAAATGTGGTCTACGACTTCGGGTAGAAGTTTTCAAACTAGCAGATGCTTCACTTACTTAAAATTGCTGTACAAGTTCTCTGTCCTATAATAAATGTCATCGGTTTGTCTTTGTTCACTTTTTTAAGAAAATATGGAAATAGAAGGTTTGATGTTAGGCACTTGGACAGTCACAGGCCTGCCTTTCATGGAGTGCCTTACTGATAACTAACTATGTGGCCCGTGCAAATAACTAGTGTCTCTTCAAGTCTCATCCCATCACCTTTATAACAGATGAAAATATCAAACCCTGCATTCTGACGCATGAACAAGTCCATGCCCATAAACTCTTTCGCAAGCACCTGGCATAAAGTGAGTGTTCAATAAAAGTTCTATTTGCTTTTGTGCAATCTCACATACACAATTAAATTAAGATCTCCACTATTATTTACACAGTATTGAGATATAAACTCTACTTAGGCTGACATATGCACACTACAGGCATTAACATATGTACACTACATCAAGTACCTGCCTGCCTGCTGCGATCCATGGGACAAAATCCTTCTCCTTACTCTTCTCTTTTGTTTCGATGGGGTCTTACTGTGTAGCCCTGACTGGTCTAGAACTCTCCATGTAGACCAGGCTGGCCTTGAACTCAGAGATCTGCCTGCCTCCTGAGTACTGATATTAAAGGCATATACCACCACACCTGGTTATCCACTTCTTTATCCATCACTACTGCATTATATTTCTTAGATATCTGAGTGAAGACCTGTCAGAAATGACACATAAAGAACTTCATATGTGTTAGAAGTTAGGATCTCTATTAGCAGTTCATAAAACTTAAGACCAAGTCACTGAGGAGAAATACAGGATTATCCACTCTATATGCTAAGGTAATTTTTAAAATTCCTACTCGGGTACGTGCAGCATAGCGTCATAAATAAAGGAGTCTTAGTTCCTTTGATAAAGAATATAAACAACTTTCCTTAAGCTCAGGAAAGCATCATAAAAACATTCCATCTTATACTGAGTGCTGTTATTTCACCAATGAAATCATATTTCAGAGAAGCAATTTAATTACCATCTATTCAGATGAACCGCTCAAAAAAAATCTATTTAAAAAACATACAAACAGAAACATATTTTCTACCAAATATTAAAAACATACAAATCAGAAGGAAATAGCCAATAAAGGGCAGGGAGCAGAAAATAGGGCACTGAGATAAAGCCAAGACGAAGTCCAATTAAGTGGAATAAACAAAACAAAATAAGCAGCTTAGGAGGGAATGGTTTACAGTAACATCAAGATAGTGGCTTGGACACTGGGCATGTCTGACTGAGACAACGAACACAAATTAGCAGACGCCAAGCAGATTGCCTGTCTTCCTACAGCACATCGCTGCTACCAGGTTCCCACCAAATGCTGCCAGAAGAAAACCCTGGCTTGGCATCATCAACTCTTCTAGTTTTTATCTTGAAAAGGTGAAAGCAAGAGTGTCCAAGTGAAATCTCCTTGTTTTTAAACTATCAACTAATTCTTCTTCTAAAGAAAATTAAATCACTACATGGGCCAAACAAAACTGTAATTCTGCTGTGTTCGACATACCAACTTCAGGAGCTGTAAAGCAGTATGAGAAAGTCATGGATAATACTCTGAAAATGACCAGAAGAGAGCCAGAACCAGAACAGAGCCAATGGGGCTAGTGCAAGAAGCTGAGAATTTCAATGAGGGAGTGGTCCACACGGTTAAAGGTCATTATATTTCTTACAAAACCATACTCTGGAGTTCCTATTCATCCCCATGGTAGTACTGTGTTGGCTGGAATTATAAATAAGGGTGATACAGAAACCACAAGAGACCAATTTGTAACTGACCCTAATTTAGCCTTTATCAGCCTTCTAGAAAGACAATGATGTATTTCATTCAGTAAGTCATACTAGTCATCCTAACCATGCTGAAACAAAATTATAAATTTCGAGTGGAACATGTAAAGCCAGGAGACCCTGTGGAGATCACTCTTTCCTTCCACCATGTGAGATAGAGATCAAACTCATGTCTTCAGAGTTGGTGACAAGCACTTTCAGCCAACCTCACTGGCCCCTATAAACCTTTTCTATGAGCAGTCTATCAATGAAGTTTTGAATAATTATTTTATCTATAAACTCCTTGTATTTTGAAGACTGATTAAAATCAGGCATTGTCTTCATTGATAAAGCAATGGTTACATGCTAACAGCTGAGGCTTCTTTATTTGAAATTTTGGATATCAGGTACTTATGGACTGTTCACCTACACATAATCAAGCTTTAGAATGAGTCAGGTGTGTAAATATGAAATTCATCTATGCTTCATATCTATCATACAGACCTTCAATAGTCCAAGTAATTATGTATAATATTTTTTGAAGTTTTTGTTCATGAAACCTAAACTTCAATAGGATAGGTTTTCCTGCTTATAGTGTCAATGCTCAAAATTTTAAATTTTGGAACAATTCAGATTTGTAATTTTCAGGATAAGGACACCTGAAAAAGGCAAAAAATGAAATGCTCTTAGGTTGTTCCTTTCTCCCTTTCAAATGACCAAAAGACCTAAGAAAAGGTAAAGTAGAAAGAACTCTTTTTGTAAGCAAGCACAATTTTATATTCTGTCTACTCACAGCTGCCAATTAGTTTAACATCAACTTCTCAGATTCTCTCAATGATATCCAAAGACACTTGGCATTTATTTAGTAAGTTACATCTTTTAACGATAGTTAACATGAAATTGTTTCTAAGCACATAAAATGGAGAAAAACAAATGCAAATAACTAGTTCCCAGTGTGTGCACACTAGAAAGAATCAAATATAAAAGAATCAAACATTAGCCGATCTAGCCTGGGTGTGAATATCTGGAGGCACGTGCCATAGAAGGGTCCATTTAACTGAGGAAAGCAGGTGAAGCCGGTGAAGTTTTCAGTGAGGTGAGAACAAGGGTGGGTGTTGAGTGAGGAGAGTCAGGGTAGGTGTTCAGTCAAGAGAGTCAGGATGGGTCTTCAGTCAAGAGAGTCAGGGTGGGTGTTGAGTGTGGAAAGCTGGGGTGTGTATTCAGTCAGAAAAAACAAGAGTGGATCCAAGGGAAAGAACTGATGCTACCAGGGTTTAAAGATGGAGAAAAAGAATTTTAAATAAGATTTAAATCAGGACAGAATAAATGCATCAAACAGAGAAAAAACACATTTGCTAAACTAACATTAAAAGCTAAAGTGAAAGTTATGAAACCACCAGTTACATTTTCCACGATCAACTGACTTGCTCATGCCAATTGGACCAAGACAATATACTAGCAGTTGTGTGCAGGTACCAATTTGCACAGACACCAACTGGCACAGATGTGCCTCTTACTGATTCCCGTTCTTATGAATTTTCTTATTAATAATTTCTTATGTATGTGAATCCTTTTTCAAAAAACACTCATGAATCTACAATCTTTTTAGAATTTACTGATCCAAAGTAAACCTCCATTGACCAATGTGTCCTAAGCCTCCACCTCATCTCTAATAGTAGCTTAACTGGCCATTACTCTTTTATATCACTTTACTTTGAGCAGAGTGATATGCTCATATATTTATGAAGTCCCTTAAATACAAGAATCTGTGATTGTATTATTCTCAATATACAAAGGAAAATAAAAGCTGGATAAAGTTCTAAAGCAAAATGAGTTCTTTTCTAAATTTTGAAATGGTTAAAAAAAAATTGACAATTTGACCATAATACATGTTGATTTAACTCCTTTATCATTTATTCTTTTGGCAAACATCAGATAATATAGGCAAAGCTATCTTGCTCATAATAGTTACACATTCTTTGTTTTACTTTTTACAGGCTATAAACATATGTAAGTGGATAAAATTCTTGGCTGAAGACAAATTCCAGAATTTTGACATACACATTTCCAATCAGGACTAAAAAAAGCTCATGGGATTCCCATTATACCACCACTACCACCACCAGCAACAGCAGCAGCAAATTTAATTTGAATTATGTTGTTTCTAAATTAACATCTGCATATTTAAAAGGTTTTTTTTTTTCATTTAAAACTAAAATGGTAGAAGTTGGCCATTCACTTTATTCATAAATATACTGGCCATTTTAAAATAAAATATATACACAAAAAACAGAAATACATAATTAAGTACATTTAAATTCTTGTCAAAACATTAATGCATTACTTTAGACTATCTTTGTTGAAAATGTAATTTGCAATGACTAGGTTTAATATTTTGTTTTGTTAATCCTCAATGCGATATTTTAACATGAAGATAACATTACTTCAAAATAAACACAAAGCATTCAATTTACAACTTCATTCTTTTGTAAATTTCAGAAGAAAAAAAAAAAGATCAGAAGTTACAAAGCAGGCACCCTTTAGAACACACTGTGTAGGAGGCAGAGGAAGTTTTAGTCTGCTGGAATGATCTCAAAAGTCCTGACTTGCTCTGCTGACCACAGTCTCTACCATATTGCCAGTGTTACCTACTTCATAAGCCCATTATTTTTTCATAGACTGTATACATGGATCAAAAGTCCAAATATTATAAACGTGATGCTCAATCTTATTATATTTCTAACGTGGAAAAAAATAGATCAAACCAAAAAGTTTCATTTTCATGAATTTGTGTTTTTGTTGTTGGTGGTGGTGGTGGTGCTAGAAAGTAAACCTCAAGCCTCATGCATGATAAATGATAAGCTGTGTCCCCATCCCATGGTACTGTGCTACGTAAGCATAGCAGACACACTTCTGCATGTGGGTACAACTCTCCTACAAAGAATAGTTAGAAGTGATTTGGAATCCAAGTTACATAAATCACTCCAAATGTTCTGTACTGATTTTCAGTTCCAGGCTCCTGAACAGTGGCCTTAAAATTTACCTATGTATATACAATATAATAATTAAATATTTGAGTGAAAAAAAAAAAGTGATACGGTAGGTAACACAATAATCCATAGCCAGGGCTTTCTTTGCTTCCTAGAAAATGAGTGCAAGCAGAGACCCTGTTAGGACAAACTGGAAAGGGGAAGGCATAGGAAGAATGTGATCATGGCCGCTTCTGCATTACTAAAGCACCACCTTGCATAGGTGAGCAACAAGAGGCCACTGGATCTCTCTCAGTGGAAAAAGGCTCTAGGGAAAGCAAAACCACTGAGAAGTGATGGAGAAAATGCAGGAAAATGTAAAAATTCTTAGTTGTGATGAGAATAAAGATACAAAGTATCTCCAGCCTCAAGCTGAAAAAACAGCAATACCTAAGTTGGTCTTTCTAAAGCTATACACACAGTAAAGGACAATCTTCAATTTGTTACAAAGTTTGAAAACAGACACAATGAACACCTACTTACCACTGATTTTGTCTCATTTCTTTGAACATAACTGATTCTCATGTAAGTATTCAAAACTTCCTAGTAGTAGTTTCTCCTTGGCTGCAGAGATGTACTACATAACAAGCTTCACCTTGCTGATCCTAGTAATACCAAAGTTACTATGATCATGCTCATTTTATAATAAACTTGCTGACACTACAATATGTTCCTACCATGACAGAGACAAAGTCTCTGTACTTTAAAAAAAATTACAACAAAATACTTAGTTTAGGAATATAAAGTTGTGGGGCCAAAATTTATTCAAAATCAGAATGTCCAGGATAACTAAAACTCATTAGTTAGAAGTGTAACATCTTAGAATAATGTTCTCCACAATAGACTTAAAGTTGTAGGAATGCCACTAAGAGGGCACTGGTTAAAGTTAATCCGATGTATTTCTAAAATCCTGTTAGCAAGCTTATTCATAAATGTGACTTAAGGTAGCTGTGTTTTTCAGCAGCATTTACAACAATCTAGCACTTGATAGGAATATGCAGATTGGCACACTCTACAAAACACAGTGTAACATTTTGTAAACTAGCTGCAATTTTCAGTAGCTGAGTTCACCAACCGTGTGACAGAATTATAATGTTCTCCTAAGCCATATGCATGCCTCATGTATCTGAAATAGAAAAAGAGAGAAATAAGTCGTTTTGAGGAGGTATTCACTACATGTAAACCTATATAGCATACATACATACATAACTAAGCACCCTGAATGTCCCAATCCACAGAGGTATCATTAACTGACAATATGAGCATATTCATTATGAGTTCAACATCATGTCACAAGTGTTAGCAAGTCGTCCAATCACTAGAGGAGCAAAGACTGAGATGCTAATGGCTTAATGAGCTCAAAGTTTCACTATAATGATAAGAATAGTTAACACACATGTGCACACACACACACACATGCACTCACACATGCAAGCTCACACACACACACACACACACAAAGCACACAGACACAGACACAGGCACGCACGCGCGCACACACACACACACACACACACACACACACACACACACACCATATACACAAGAAACAGGAAAATAAACACTCCATATTGAATTTGAGGAGCCAATTCTCAATCATGCAAATACATTTACAACATGAAGGGCTGTTTGAACAACCCCACCTTTTGTGCCATTTAAACTTAATTATGTCAATGTGAGCAACACACAAAACTAGCCTGAAATTTTATAGCCCTTTGAAAGGACTTTCTTCTTAGCTCATACAAAAAAAAAAAAAAAAAAAAAAAAAAAAAAATCAATAGTCTAAGCAATTATGTAAATCAGATATTCTGATGCTATTTCTGATTGCCTTTAACATAAACAGAATTAACTTAGCATTTTGATTAGTCAGTACATACAACCCAAAATCTCTTCACATTTCTTTTTGTCTGAATTATGAAAAATAAAATAGTAAAGCTTCCTAGGTACTTACACTAGTATTAAAGGATTCTTTGGATACTCTTCACCAACTACAATAGGAGGAGCATCTGCTTGTAGTATCTCAATTGGTGTTTGTAAAATGTGAGACAGAGCTCTTAGCTATAGGGGGAAAAATGGATTAGCAAGAGAAACAAAATTGCAAATCTTGCTCAAATCACAACTACTGAAGTACATACACAGAACACAGTAGTCAGAGCAAAGATGTGCTCTGTTCATAATAGTGCCACGAACTCAAGGGAGTAGACACTTAGTATTTGCTGAATTGATGAAAAAATCAAAAATACATAAATGCATAGGTAACTAAAAGAGTACATCAAAGGCAGCAGTTTCTCAAGCCTTGGACATAGAATAGCTTTGTAAAAATACCAACGTCATATTTGGTAAAGTGGGTGAAGAGTAGACTGTGATTATTATACCAGTCTCTGGGGTTGAAAACATTCCATTTGTCATAATGATACAATTTTTAAATACTAGTGGCTAAGCATCAGACCAAACCATTCCTGGCCAAGGATCTGGCAAAACATGAGGTTTCTTTTAAAAGCTTCTCAGATGATGCTGATGCAGTCAGCAACAAGAACAAGGTATGTATGTGAACTACTCTGGCCTGTGATGGAATCTCTATCTGGTCAGTATGCTGTACTACCTTAATTTTATAACATACAGTATAACCTTAGAGCTTAAAGCCTAATGAATAATAGCCACTAATAAAGCAATGTTAATGGCCACTGATATGCTATAACTAAGCACTACACTCATGTATATACTTCATGTGAATTAATTCATCCAGTCTTCCTAATAACTTCATGGAACTGATGAGTTGGTTTGGGTTTGTTTTTTGTTTTTGGTTTTTTTTGTTGTTGTTTTTTGGGGGGAGGAGCTTGTCTGTTTGTTGATGTGGTCCAGCTGGTTGAGAAATAGCTATGTAAACAAGGCTGGCTTCAACTTGCAGAGGTCCTCTGCCTCTGCCTCCCAAATACTAGTGTTACAGGTATGAGCTACCACACCCACTTGACTGTTATTTTTTAACACCTGGAATCTGAAGTAGGATGATAAAAGACTTCTCTGGGTCAAACAAAAAATTAAATGACCCAGTTGAACTGAGGAAGCTGACTGACTCTAGAACCCGAATTCATACCCAAATCCATCACTGCCAGTCTTCCAACATGGATTGCTAATTTATACATCAGCCCAATTACAAAAGTTACACCAAGAACATAGAACCTTTATGAGGTTTCCAATGGATGTTAAAAATTACTTCAGGAATATGAAAAGGATTCTATGCTACATAAAAAAATTAGAATAAAATCCCCATATTCTTTTGCAAAATAGTCCTTTGAAACACATTATTTTATTGGTTTTGTTTTGTTTTGTTTTTTTTAAACTAGCAATATCTTCAAAAAGCCATATAATAGAGCCAGTGAGATGGCATAGCAGGTTGAGGACCTTGCCACCAACCAGACTACTTGCGTTTAATGCAAGTGGTGGAAAGAGAACATCAATTCCTGAAAAGTTTTCCTCTAACTACAGTAAGTGTACTGTGGCACTCATGTGAACACTCACACACACACAATCAGATTTTCTTTGGCTCAATTTTATAATATATATTTTTCCCACTGTGAAAACAACTTGTACTTCAAAGGAATTCACAAGCAATGAATGAGCAAATATCCTTCCAGATGTTTTTAACAACTGTCTCAATTAAATTATCTCAATTTAACAGAATTAAGTCTCCAGTACCATCATATTACTTAGTGAACCTTTTGAAGTAGTTCAAGTTTCTTTATTCCTGCCATCACAAAGCTAGTAGAACAATCGTAGAATGTCTGAGTCAGGAGACAAAACTAATGCGGACAGTTCCCTCTGGTGGAGAGGTCCAACTACAGCATTGTATTTAAGAATGATTGCAAAGAATTTCCCCTCTCATCTTCAAACAGTTTAAAAGGTCTTCAGAGGCATAAACTACTAAAGACAACTAGCCACTTTTATATAATACTAGCACTGCTAGAGTCATTCACCTGCCATCTTAGTTCACAAACTCTTGTGTATCAGGTACTCCCTACCTTAGTTACTGTCACAGTATTCTACTGAATACAAGAGGTCTTACTGAGTCATTTCAAACTAGTGGTCAAGAAGTTGGATGACTCACCCAAGGCATAAATGAAAAGTCAGAACATGAGCCTAGGAGTTGCCTCGTCATCCTTTCTCTACCAACCAAGACTGCTTGTCACCACCAGGCCTAACTGAAAGCTTTGTAGTCAAGCAAGGTTAACAGTAAATTTTAAAATGAGCTCAAGGAAGTATGTTAAGCTTCTATGTGTGTCTGAATATATTCTTTTCTTAAACAACAATATTAATGCATCAATTTACTGCCTTTAAGTAATACACTAACACACAGGAATTCAACAGATAATTGGAACAAATGTGCTACGGTAAGATTTATTCAAAGTAAAATTTTCATTTTGCATACCCTAGGCTGATCTAAACTCTTCCTCCTCTGGCCTCAGCCTCCCTAGTGATGGGATTACAGGCACTTAATTCTGACCCTGGTTCATTTCTATTTCTGGTATGAAGAGAAAGTTATTTTTCCAACACTGATCTACTAGATTAAAATTGACTTTCATGGAATAAAATCTACAATTTTTCTTTCGTTTTTCTTTGTTTTTTTAAACAGGGTTTCTCCTTATGTAACCCAGGCTAGCATCCAACAATGCCTCTCAACTGCTTGATGTGTACCACATCAAGTCTTAATTTTTTTAGATACAGAAATATCAAACAGATTGACCGTATAAGCATCACGAATGAAAACATTCAGATGAGCCAGGCAGTAGTAGCTCATGCCTTTAACCCCAGCACTTGGGAAGCAGAGGTAGTTGATAGCCTGGTTAACAAGAGTTAGTTTCAGGACAGGCTCCAAAGCTGCATAGGGAAACCCTGTCTCAAAAAACACCAGCTTCTGTAAGTCACAATTACAACACTGGGCTACTTAAGATGAATTCGTGCTTCACTTACTCAAAGGTACATGGTCGAATCCCAGGGACAAGAATGTGTAACTCTTTCCTTGTCATTAGAGAAACGGCAAAAGTAGAAAGATAAAGGCATCTTCAAAGAGATACTGGGTTTAGCTGAAAAAAACTGTGAAAACTACAAGTGGGATTCATAAATGGTTTAACACCTACAACCGCTATGCACTCATACACTTACCTCAAGCTGACCTCCCCATGCCGCTGTGTTTACAATATCATCACAGTATTTTCCAAATTCTTCTGTAGAGAACACATCAGAGTTTTTAATAATGTCATCACACAATCCTTGATGAGAACAACTCCTTTCTGTATCACATCCTTTTAAAAATGTAATCTACTTCCCAGTTGTACATTAAACACACCCAACCCAACTTTCCAACTTCTTTCTATCCAAGAGCAAAGCATTTCTACTTCCCACCTTCAACTTGGGACTCAGAGGTATCCTCATCTAATGCAATGACTCCTAAAAATGTCAACAAATTCACTATTCTCACAAGTGTTCTAAAGCCAAAATTGAATACAAGGTTAAAATATATAGCCTTTCTATAATTAGGCTTACTGTAAGAGCCTATAGAGTGAAAGTACAAATGAGTTTGATCTTCGCAGGAGTAGCAGCAAATAGTTCCTCGGCTTGTCATTTAACATATCTTTACATGATTTGTATCAGTGTCACTTTTAGTAAAGGGAAGAGATTTTTCTGAATCTCTGAAAGAAGTAAAAGACCTAACCTCTGAGTTTACAATAGGCCTATTATTGTACACATACACTTTCAAATGCACCATATTCAAATGGTTTTGCTAAACATGAGATAGAGAAATGGCCCAGCAGGAAATAGCATTTGCTGCTTGTTCTTCCAGAGAACCTGGGGTTAAATTCCCAGCACCCATGAGAGTGCTCACATCTGTCTGTAATTCCAGTTACAAGTAATCTGATATCCTCTTCTGGTCTTCAAGGACATAGGCTCATACACGGTGCATAGATATACATGTAGGCAAAATATCCATACACATAAAATGAGGCCAAGCATCCTTCCTATTCAAGGAAGGGAAGAAAAGCTATGACAATTAAAAGACAAATATGCCCCATATGTTAATCTGTTTTATAGTAAGTCTACATTTTCAAAACAGTACCTAGAATACCAGGCCCTTCAATAAAAATTTACTGAATGAATAAACTAAAATTTTTGACTTTCTGATACATCAATTAAATGATCTACCACTAGCAGTGTTGTGTAGACACGTTTAAGAATTCTGATATGTGCAGTCACCCTTGAGATGTATCTCTAGATACCTAACATACGCCTCGTTCACCACTGCCTGTGCTCATTCTGTCCACTCTGTGCTCTTCCATGGAAGGCAGACTCCATTTAAGAAAATCAGCCTGCACCATCCCTTCCCCAGCCCCTCCTGGCCACACGACCCACTCTAGTGGAAACTGCCATATCAAAACCAGATGCACTAACAAAATGCAATGAAGACAGCTACACCACCTGGAGTATACATATTTCCTGTGTTGGGGTTGGTTAAAAATGGCAGGAAGTCTTCAGAATGGCTCTGCATGTACTCAGCAGTCTGCTTCCGCAGGGCAGCCACAGTCAGAGCACAGTTCTGCTCTCTCAGCTGGTCCTCAAGCGCTCCATACATACAATGACCATCAGACGGAATTTGCTTAATTTCCAATTCTCTGGCTGCCAATATCTGAGCAAGTTTTTCACTCTCTACATGTCTGGCTCCAGATAAGTTCTCAATTTCAGCCTCAGCTATTCTTTCTTCCCGCTCTTTTTCCAACGCAGCCTTTTTTTCCTAGGACAAGAATATAGGAAGGTCAATTAATAATATTAAATTCACATTTTGAAATTTTTTGCCATTTTCTCTCTCCCACAAGCATTGTCATTTTGATCACCTCACTATTTCAGAACTTTCTAACTACAGTCATTAAAGGAAAATTACCACTGGCCCCCACATTTTCAGCACCTCACTATGTACCAGCATATAAAAAAAGCCTTTCTATAGGCAGATGCAGTAGACTAGGTCTACGGTTCTACTTGGAAAGCTGATACAGAAAGATGGCATGCTTGAGGACAGCTTGGGCTACTGAGTTCCAGTCCAGCCTGGTCTGCAATGTCTCATAAACAAAACAAAAGGGTGGCAAGTAAAAAGACTAGAAAAGCAAGGGGGAGGGAAAGAGAAAAAGAAACTTGAAAGGAGACCTTCTTATGAAATCTGATTGTTTACTTGCTAGCCTATACTCTCCATCCTTTAGGATTACTGGCATTTGCAACTACAACTGTCCTCATAAGGTCTATTTAAAAACATGTCAACAACTTGACTAGCTGATTTCAAAGTACTGTCTTAGTATTCAGTTGCCCTGAGGGTAATGGCCCACACCTTTAAATCCAGCACCTGGAAAACAGAGGCACTCAAATCTCTGTGAGTTTGAGGCCAGCCTGGTCTACATAGTATGTTTCAGGACAGCTAGCACTACAGAATAAAACACTATCAAAAATATTAAAAAGATTCAGCTGTCCTCAGCCTTAAAGTACTGATCATAATTAAGCCCAAACAAACCCAAGTTTTATCACTCTGCCACAGTGGAGTCACTATGTTAAAACCACCAGAAGGGTTCAGACAGATACTACTTTGATCTGTTTTCTTAAAGTGGATAACATCTATACATATAGTTAATTAAGTAATAGATTTTTAAAAAGCCTGCTTACATATAATTCAAGTATTACAGTAGACTAAAATCCCTCTAAATCCTAGTATTCTCTAAAGCTCTGGTACATATCCTTCCAGATTCTTCTTCTATGCACTGTAATAAACACAATACAATTACAAAAATGATGACACATCCTTTGTAACAAAAATGACATTATTGTTTATATAGCATAATTTGCTTTCTTACTTAAACAAGGAAATAGGAATTCTTGAGATTTTTCCCAAGACTGCATATCCAAGAATGCTGTAGAGTTCAGTGAAGTCAACAAGAGATTTGTCAGTGAGTGCAGTGGGAAATTGCTGGGGTGGGGAGTGGGGCACAAAGGAAAACATCCCCAATAGTTGAACTAGTAAGAATCACAAGCCAGAGAATATCCACGTTTCATAGCTAAAAACAATTAATAGAACTAGCATATAAGAGGAAAGTATCAAGGGATGAGAATGCTGGCTAAAAACAGGTCTGTCATTAATAAATATTGTTTGTGCTAATATAGTACTATCACAACATTTATAGTTCTTTCTGGATAGTAGAACAGTGTTGTTGTTGGGTTATCATTGTGCTTTACAACTTTCTAATCTCAGCCACAGGTGTATATATGCACTTGAAGGGAAAACTGCCTTTCAAGAGAAAAAAAAACTCATTAACTTGGCAACCCCACCTCACCCCCCCACTCCCCCCACCCACATCCCACCCCACCCCCACAAGCACCCCCAGACAGTTTCTCTGTGTAGCTTTATAGACCAGGCTGGCCTTGAACTCACAGAGATCCACCTACCTCTGCCTTCGGAGTCCTGGGAGTAAAGGCATGAGCCTCCACCACCCAGTCAGCAATTTTTTTTTAACTTACGTTATTGTATAATATCAGTACTTAGTCCTATGTATGCCTGTACTCCAAACGCATATAGTTCCCAGAAACCAGAAGAGGGAGGGGTGTGGGGGGGGGAGATGGAGAGAGAGAGATGCCCAGAACTAAAGTTATAGGTGTGTGTGTGTGTGTGTGTGTGTGTGTGTGTGTGTGTGTGACAGAGAGAGAGATTCCCCAGAACTAAAGTTATAGATGAGTGAGTGTGTGTGTGTGTGAGAGAGAAAGAGAAAGAGAGACACAGAGAGAGAGAGAGAGAGAGAGAGAGAGAGAGAGAGAGAGAGAGATTCCCAGAACTAGTTATAGATGAGTGAGTGAGTGAGTGTGTGTGTCTGTCTGTCTGTCATATCCCCAGAGCTAAAGTCACAGATGACTATAAACCACCGTCCGAGGTCCTCAGGAAGAGCAGCCAGTGCTCTTAGCCACTAAACCATCTTTAAGCCCCTGAAAAATTTTGATTTAGTAAATTACAGAGGGGAAAAAAATGGTAAAGCAATTTTAACAAAAGGTAAGGACTTTCATACTCTAACTTCAATCCCCCTGGGGCAGAACAGGAAGGCACAATTCAATACACTGAATGACTGCCATGATGTGCCACATGAGAAAACTTAAAATGTTCTTTTGTGGATTAAAGACCCTGGATCAAACAAAAGCAGTAATAGCTCACTAACAAAACATAGACCAGCATAGGGTTTCTCTTCCAGCTTGAAGCACGAGAAAAGCAGTATGATTTACCTCACTGTTAACTACAACTGCATCTGCATATAAAATCTTAAAACACAAGGTGGCACTATTACTTTATAAAAGCCTAAAACCAGTTTCAGAGGGGAGAGAAAAAGTAAGCACCTTAGGCATCATCTAATTCAAAACACTCATTTCCCTCTTCTGAGGAAACAGCATGAAGATAGATTTCCAAAGGCCATACAGCTGGTTAGAGCAGGGGACTGGGGATAGTACACAGTGCTCCTTCTATGCAGGCACCTGAATCAGAATAATGGTTGGAGCAGATGGCAGCTGGAGATAATGTCATTTACTTTTTTTTTCTTTTGCTACTTTTAACATGTTAACAGAGCCCCAAGTGTCTCTCAAGTGAAAGGCATTCTGGTGTGAATCACTGTCATTAATAGCATCCCATACAGTTAATTCTTTATTATTCCAATTTCTCACAAGTTTGGATACTTTTACTGCCTGTATCATCTCGAGCGGAGAGAAGAGAAAGAGACCCTTGCAACTGATTTCTCAAAACATACACAGAAATGTAGTGTGCAGGCCAGCAAACTGACCTTACAAAATGCTGGACGTGGAGAAAGAGTTTTTCTTCCACAGAGTCTCTGAACCTAGAGGACAAGCTGTCACCCAAAAGCCCATCCCTAAATGAACTGGTCATTCACTTTTTTTTTAACTGACAGAATGAAACTTCATTCTATCCTCCCAACCTGTAAGTCTCTTAAATACTAATTTCTTTGTATATCTTTTCTTGCCTAATGATCTGCTTCATAACTAAAAAGCAAATGAGTTTTCATTCAGTCAATCAGGTGAGAAATTCATTGGCTTCTTGTCTCTGTGGGAGTTTCCAACATTAGGTACTTTCCTACAATGATAATCCTAGAGACAGACTGGTAATAAAGTTTAATTAAAAAAAAAAAAACAGATGGAAGACAAGAGCATGGAACTCACAAACACATTGCGAGCACAACTAGAGTCATGTTGATTTGGGCACTAGTCCAGGTCTATATTAAACTTTCCCTCTCATTGTGATAACCTAGGTCTCATCTTTCTCATTTGAGAACAAAGAAACTAAATCTCATTCTACCTCTCAAGTTCCTTATTTTTGGAAATCAATTATTTTACTTCTACCTTTTTTCTTTTTTTTTTGGTCGAGGTGGGGAAGTTGAAGCAGTTGGTTCTCTACATCCACCATGTGGGTTCCAGGGATTGAAGTCCTCAGGCTAAGCAGCAATCAACTTTATCCACTGAGTCATCTTGCTAGACTCAAATTCCTCATTTTAATAAAATGCCCCCACGTTTCTCCAAATTAAAAGTAACAGACTTATGATAAATCACCACAAAATTGCCATGCTTTTCATCCAGAATTGTCTTTCTACCAAAAAAAACAAACAACAACAACAACAAAAAAAAAAAAAAAAAAAAAGACCACCAGTGGTTAACCGGCTTCTAAATAACTTAATGTCAAATTTGCCCATTCTGAATTCAGTTTTCATTCTATTAGGCATTATGAAAATTTAGTGTTCTCTGCTCCAAAAGCTCACAAGATTAACAAAGCAAAAAACTGGGAACTATTTTCTCTGCCAAGTGATAAAGCAGCAGACTATAAATATTACTAAAATTTTCAGAGTATAGTTGGAAAATGTATTAATTTCAGATAGGAGAGAAGTAACAAACTTTTAAGGAGGTTAAATCTAGGTATGCATAAACAGGTATCGATCAACAGAGAAGATACAGCCTTGATTTTTAGAAATAAACAGGCTAACATTAAATGAAGCAATTAATAAGTTCAAATAATTTTTTAGACTTGTTATGTTAATGGCACACAAAATACCTGTTTTTGATGCACAGAAGAAAAGTGACAATTGTGGGACCATGACAAAAAGAATGGCTACCATAAATAAGGAGTTGAAACAGAGTAGCCCTTCAAGATAGCATGAGCTCTAAATGATTCTTTGAAATTCACAATGGTAATATTAGCGAAGAGTAAAATTCCATATGACTATGCTAAATATTTGACTATTTGCAACATAGCTTTCATATAGAAAGAGACAGTGTCACGGGCCTCACTTTTTAAGAGGCATATGATACACTTAAAAAGGTAAATGTTATCATTTATTGACACGAGTTCTCCAGGCCTTTATTAATGGTCCTGGACAGTCTATTATTTAATACTGATAATAGTCCTATGACATAGGTATTATTTTCCCCTACCTACTACTGAAACTGAATGCAAAGTCATGAAAGTAAGTGAAATGCAAACCTTGCCTGGAGTTGGGGAGCAGCCTAGGGCTGTCTGACCCTCAAAAGCACAATTTTAAAAAAGGGAAAACACCTGTTCTGACACTAAACTTCCATGCTTTACTATATAATGTACTTAAGAAAAACACTATGAAACATGCACTTAGATCTAATGCTGTATCTCATTCCCAGATGTGTTTGTATTGTGTTATTTCTCCTGTGTAGAATATCTTGTCTAAACATTTATTTTTCCTTCAAATTATAACACATCATTAATACCTGACATAATGAAGCTTCCCTTCTCTGATTTTTTAGTGTAACTAGCCATTATATAAATACCAATATAAGGGGCTGGAGAGATGGCTCAGTGGTTAAGAGCACTGACTGTTCTTCCAGAGGCCTTAGTTCAATTCCTGGCAACCACATAGTGGTTCACAACCATCTTGAATGAGATCTGGTCCCCTCTGCTGGCATGCAGGCAGAAGACTGTATACATAATAAATAAAATCTTTTTAAAAAATAAATAAATACCAATATAATTCTCTGAGAACTCTGGATCTCTGCTGTTCTAATGTACTTCTAAGTTCAAAACTTCACTTTACCCCCGAGCACTAATTGTTTTAAAATATTTTTTAAAGTTTATTTTTTAATTTTGTCTACCTGTTTTTGTGTGGTACTTATGTGCATGTAACTGCAGGTTCCCATGGAGACCAGAGGCATCAGATCTCCCTGAAGCTGGAGTTGTAGATGGTTATGAGCAGTCCCACAAAGGAGCTGGGAACCAAACTAAAGTTGCTTAAGAGTGGTCTGAGCACTTGTCCACTAAGCCATCTTTCCAGCCCTCAAGTACTAATATTTAAACAGGGTTGTGCATTAGTCATATGACCACAGATTTTGAAATTTCTAAATTTTCAATATTGTATTTGTCTAAGAGAAAACAGTTCCTTGCCTCCCCGTTTCCTGCAAGAACTGCAAACTAGACATCTTATTTTTCGTTGTCTTATATTTACTATCTTCTCTACAAGGTAAGGAAAGAAAAACATACCTCACAATATTATTGTCAGGGTTAAATGAGATTTTAATATAAATAACTTAGAATATCATCTGATATATGGCAAGCACTTATTAGACATTAGTTCAGGTCCCTAAACAAGGAACTCCATTTTTTTTTAATCTTTTCTTATACAATACTGAAGGAAGTATTGAGCACTAGCTTATACACTTGGTGATATGATTTTCATACCCGTCTCTTTTGTGCTTTTGAAATCCGAGGTGGTTGATTCTCAAGTACCAAGTCTGAAATGTTAACAGCAACAGAATCTATCTGAAGGAAAAACATTAAAAAAAAAAAGAAAGAAAGAAAAGAAATCAGTAAAAAAGTGTTAAACTTATTGGAAGTGTTAAGCTACTAAATTATTACTAAGAAGTAAAAATATTTCCAATCCCTTATTTCCAGTTTGAGCAGCAGCGCTAGACACAGTATTATATAGTATGGTTTTGTCACCTTTCTCTACTTCCATGGATGCATTTGTAAACTTGCCAAGATTTTTCATAGCTCTCCAAAGACATGGCTCATTCCTGCATGCTTTTGGTCCTTCTGAACCTACTCCATTACTCTAACTACCTTACTTTCATTTCAGGGCACCTGTCTTGTCCCTGAATGCTGACATATAAAATACAGTTTGTGCTCATAACTACCTTCATGCTCTTAAAGGTGACTCCAGAGTCACTTCCCCATGTTAACTGGCCAAAACTTAATGAGGACTAATTCTTGAGACTAGAAAAACTGAGCAATTTCTATCTTATCCTAGCTATAAACTGTTAACTTCATTAACAATTGCAATAGGTCCTAAAATTGAAATGGTAACATTTTTAAAGAAAAACTTAGCCTTCTATTTGGATAAGCAGCTAGTACCTCATGACTTTAAGTCAAGCTAGTTTTTAGTATGATAAATATATGACCCAAAGAAGCTGCAACAGATGCAAGTGACAAAATTACCAAAATCTGATAGACTTCAAGTAGTTTAACAACTTCACTGAATCTATTATTTTGCATTTTTTTTAAATTCTGCCAAAATTCACATCATATTGACAAAAAAACAATTCAGATTAAGGTAGAGACTAAAAAGAAAACAAGTTTAAGTTAATGAAAAGGAAGACAAGGCAGACTAGAGAATTTGCATCTTAGCGGGTAAGTGAAATATGGTTAAGAATCAAACTTTTCTTTCTCTTTGAAAATCTTGAAACTGAAAGCCTAAGAGAGCAAACAAAACATCCTGCTACTGGAAAACACAGGAGACAATTAGGAACAGCACAATCCTGACATGACAGAACACTTAACTGTGTGTGTGTGCACATGTCAAACAGCATATGGAGGTCAGAGGACAACTTATGAGAGTCAATTTTCTCTTTCTTACGTGGAGGTTCTAGGGATAGAACTTGGATATCAGGCTTAACAGCAAGCACCCCTTTACCTGGTGAGCTATAATGGCATTGACGAAAAAAGTTTTCTTGACACTTTGGGTTTTGAGATAAGGGTCTTGCTATGTAGCCCAGGCTGGCTTCAAACTCACAAACTCCTGAGTGCTGGGCCTATAGGGATGTACTACCATGCCAAGCTGGAGATAAAAGTATTTTAACAGTAAGAGAGGCCACAAACATGATGGCTGGGTAATGAAATTAAAGATTTTGAAACTATATTTAATACTCTGTGTAAATGGACACGAAGACACTCTACCCTTGTCTACAGAACAAAAGTGAATGAAAACTTATGGAAGATGAGATCTTGCATAGAACTAAGAAATTCCTAACAACAGTTAACTAAAGTTGCGGAATATATGACTCTTCATCTCCAAAACCTATGCAACAAATTACTATGTTACCCAAAGGTATAAAGATAGCCTGGTTTTGTTTTTGTTTGGTTGGTTAGTTTTTGAGAAAGAGTTTCTCTGTGTAGCTCTGGCTGTTCTAGAACTCACTCTCAAGACCAGGCTGGCCTTGAACTCAGATCCAACTGCCTCTGCCTCCCAAGTGTGGGATTAAAGATGTTTGCCAGTCACTGCCCAATTGATGGCCTAGTTTTGAATTCTAGCTTTTGGCATTCAGTAGCTATTATGACTTTAAGATAAAGATCTTAAATCTTTCTAAGTGTGTTTCCTACTGGAAAAGTGTGATTATCTACATTTATTTTACAGGTATTATTTACAGTATTACTGACAATTAACTGAAATACTAGATACCATACAGTGAACAAAGTGGCTGGCATATACCACTAGGTCGAATGATAAACACTGAAAAGATGCATGTTATCGCGGTCCCATTTACACAAGAAGCATCTCTAAAACTTCATTCATTACAACTGGATCACAAAGCACTTTTTATAACTTCAACATGATTTCACATTTGTCACCCCATTTGTTTTTCATAGGAACCTTAACCATACACAAAACAATTGTCACCATGTCGTAAGTGGAGAAATTTATTCTTGGGTTGCTTGAGTAACTTTTCAGAGGCTACATCTTATTCATCAGTAATCCTTGACAAGAAGTCTAGTCTTCCATTGTCCACTCAAGAGAAACCTTCTCTAGAACACTTTATGCTTTACACATTCATCACTAGGTTAAGTAAGTAGTTCCCTCTTTGCTCATCTCCCTTAAAGAAATAATAAACCTGGTCCCAAAATACTGAGGAAATGGAAAGCTAGGTGTGGTGGTGCATCCCAGCACTTGTGAGGCCAAGCCAATAAGATCTAAAGTTCAAGGTTATCCTCTGCTACAAACCCAGATGGTGGCAGCCTGAACTATATAACACTTTGTCTCAAAAAATAGTAACGTTGAAATGTGATGTGTAAATGTGACTGCATGACTTGATTTCACTTCCAATTTTGTGAATGTACACAGTAAGGAGTTCAACAAGCACAGACGGTTGTTTCCAAAGGCTCAGAAACAAGTTTTATTCCCCATACCTTACTCTCCTTCAAAGTCAGCTTCAATTGCTCCAGTTCTTCCCTGTGTTTCTGCTCCATTTCTCGCTCCAACTTAGCTACATCTTCAGTGAGTTGTTTCCTCCTCTTTTTGTCATTTTTGGGAACAGCGTTCTTCATTCCCTGAATTTTGGCTAAAAGGTTACCAAAACCATCGTGTCAGAGCACCAGGAAGAGAGAGCGAACAGCAGGAGTAAGATGTCAAGAGGCATAATTACAGAATGTAATGTAATTATAGAAGCAATTAGTCATGACACAACAATCAGCTACAGAGAAAAAAGCCCGGATGAGGCTTGAGATTCAACATACACCTCTTAAACACAACCGCCATGAATGTTTGGTTTGACGGGGCAAAATAAAGTTAAGAAAAGCAATTATTAAATTGTAAATTACACAACTTCTGCCTCTCAAATAGCTCTTCTGCGACCATAAGAATAAAGAAAAGCAATTCTGAGCACACCATTAAGGTCAAGTGTTCGGAACCAGGCAGGAATGGGAAGGGTGGCAGAGGAGGGCCAAGACCTCGGCCTCCAGGGACATCACCAGCAGCAAAAGCGAAGCACCGCCTCGGGGTGCACTGCAGGCAGCCCAACGGGACACCTCCGAGGACTGCAAACGGGGGTCCGAGAGAGCGGGGAAGGCTGGAGAAGACACACCAAAGTTATCTGCGGGGAAATCCAGGCTGCAGGCCGGTCGCCCCTCCAGGTCCTCGGGGTCACACGCCACGCTCCCAGCCCTGGGTGGGGACGACCTTTAGATTCCCAGCCCCTTTGCCGTCACCTTGCAGCTCCTTCTTCTCCTTGCGATGCCTTCTCACCAGCTGCTCCTCATCGTCCAGCTCTTCTACCAAGGCCTCCTCCATGACGACCAGGTGGCCGGGCACACGCGCCGGACGAGCGGCACACGGCAAGCAGGCCAGCACCTCCCACCCCTCAACCCTCACCCCGGGCGCCATTGGCCGCCGCCAAGGCCCAGCCCCGCCTCAAGGCGGCTCCGGATCCAGGGCTAACCACTGAAACCCGGAGAAGCCGGCATGAGCCAGAGCGCCTGCGCATTCGCACCGCTCTGGACTGCGCGCCGGAAGCTGAGACTCCGCGACGGAACACGCTCCTGGCGCGCGAGTTTCCAAAGCGCCAGGCTACGCGCCAGGCGATTGGCCTTGATGGGAGGCGCGTTGAGATGACGTCACGAACGCGCAGCTTTCAATTTGTGCTTTGAAACATTGAAACATAGTGTTGGTACCCTTCGCTGGGATACGTTGAGGTTTTTGTTTGGGGTGTGTGTGTGTGTGTGTGTGTGTGTGTGTGTGTGTGTGTGTGTGTGTGTGTGTGTGTGTGTGTGTGTGTGTGTGTGTGTGTGTGTGTGTGTGTGTGTGTGTGTGTGTGTGTGTGTGTGTGTGTGTGTGTCTGTGTGTGTGTGTGTGTGTGTGTGTGTGTGTGTGTGTGTGTGTGTGTGTCTGTGTCTGTGTCTGTGTGTGTGTGTGTGTGTGTGTGTCTGTGTGTGTCTCTGTGTCTGTGTGTCTGTGTGTCTGTGTGTGTCTGTCCGTGTGTGTGTGTGTGTGTGTGTCTGTGTCTGTGTGTGTGTGTGTCTGTGTCTCTGTGTGTGTGTGTGTCTGTGTGTCTGTGTGTGTGTGTGTGTGTGTGTGTGTGTGCGTGTGTGCTTTGAAACATTGTTTAGTGTAGATACGTTGAGTTTTTTGTTTGGGGTGTGTGTCTGTGTGTGTCCGTGTGTGTGGGGGGGGGGGGTGTGCGCGCGCCGCGCGCGCGCTTTGAAACATTGTTTAGTGTTGGTACCCTTAGGATACGTTGAGTTTTTTGTTTGGTGTGTGTGTGTGTGTGTGTGTGTGTGTGTGTGTGTGTGTTTAATAAAAGTGTGTTGAGTCCGGGGTGGTGGTGCACACCTTTAATACGTTGAGTTTTTTGTTTGGGGTGTGTGTGTGTGTGTGTGTGTGTGTGTGTTTAATAAAAGTGTGTTGAGTCCCGGGTGGTGGTGCACACCTTTAATACGTTGAGTTTTTTGTTTGGGGTGTGTGTGTGTGTGTGTGTTAACTAATAGGAATGCCTGAAAAAGAACAAAACAAATGAAGTTGAAACAACTATTCTGGAAGGAATGGAAGACAGTTTTCCAGAGATGGACAATGAACTGGGCCTACACTGGATAAAGCTAGTAGGGGTACATTTAAATTCTTGTGAAGAGAAAACATCTAGATGTTTTCTGTTTTCTCCATTTTCAATGTCAGAGGAGGGGAAAGTATCCAGACTACTGAGAAATCAAGTTATGATCGTAAATTTTTTTTCTTGCAACTCTAAATGCTAGAAAACATTGGAATACAAATCATAGAGAAAAGTAGTTTTGATATGAGACCTGTATACCTGCCAAATTTAGAGACTATAGGGATTTATGGAGTTGGACTATATACAGTTTGCATTATAATATAGACACTAGGCTTCAGGGACCAATAAGTTGAACATGGTAATTTGAATGAGAATGCCCCCCACAAAGGCTTACATGTGTGAATTTGTGGTCCCCAGTTAGTGGCACTGTTTGGGTAGGTTTAGGAGCTATGGCATTGGTGGTGAAAGTATGTTATTGGGGGTTGGCTTTTTGATTCCCAGGCTATGTGCCATGCAATTTTGTGGTGGGGTGGTGGTGGTGTGATAATGATGGTGGTGGTTTTGTGACTTTGTAGTTTTTCTATTTCCAGCTTGTGGTTAGAGACATTCAGCTCTTAGGATCTAGATTCTGCTGCTTCTACTCCACCATCATGGACTCTAACCCTCAGGAAATATTTTATTTTGCAAATTGGCTTAATTGTCATGTTTAATCACAACAATAGAATAGTAGCTAGTAAAGCATCAGGAAGAAATTCTCAAATATTCAGTGGTTAAGAAAATATGTCAGAGAACTTTCTCTGAAATTTTTGCTGAATGATGTAGTGAAGCTAATTGAGAACAACAGTTAAATGACTAAAGTGGGAGAAAATTGCATGGAAAAATAATGGTATGGAAAAAAGGGATGAGGCTTGAATAGTTGTATGTAGGATGATGAAATGAAAAATATTTGAAGCTTGGTTCTAAATTTTTCGGTTTATATATTTCTAATCTCAAGAACATGACAAACATTTAATATATTGAGTAAATAAATGCTTTTTTAATTCCTGCCATGTGGTGATGTACTGAGAGGCATGCATATTTTTTAGCTAAATATATATAAAATGCTTTGTCACTGTGGACATGACCATTCAAAATGTTAAGCTTACAAAATTGGGAAACTAAAGATTTATTACTTGTATATTCAGTTAGAGGGAAAATAGCAAGTATATTCAAAATGTTAGCATTGAGAAGAAAACAAGAATTGGGAACAATTCAAGAACTTAACATGTTGTTTTTCAATTTAAGAGACTTTATGTGGTAAATACATTGCATTCATTATAAGGTCAAAGATCTGAGGCAAAGAGATAAAGGCATTACAGCCTACCTTGACAATCTGAAATCATGATGAACCAAGGAAACCAATCCCTGTATGTATTCCTCTAACTTCCACCTAGGCACTGTGGTATGCTATATGTATGGTCCTTATCACATACATAACAAAATATGTAAATGTAATAAAACATCTCAAAATCATCAGTCTATATCTTGTGTGCATGGTAGTTTAATTCATATAAATCAGCATACATATATTTTGAAATGTATAAATCATATACATGAAGTACACTCACTAATCAAGCATATAGGTATCTATCAAAACTGTTGGCTTCTTTAAGTTCAACGCTTACAGTCTTTGATAAGTGGTATAAATAGGGATTTAAGAGATAAGAAGGGCTGAAGAGCTGGCTCATCATTTTAAAACACTGGCTCCCTTCCAGAGGTCCTGAGTTTGATTCCAAGCAACCACATGATGGCTCATAACCATCTGTAATGAGATCTGGTACCTCTTCTGGCTTGCAGGCAGAATGCTGTATGCATAATAAGTAAGTATCTTTTTAAAAAGGTAACAAGTAGATTAGGAGTATGTTACATGCATGTTGCTTTGTTAACTTATTTCCATCCTTTTTATACTATCCTGAAGCATTTCTAGATGATTTCATAATATGACACTGAGAAAACTTGGAGTATGTCTAGAAATCACAAATGTCAAAATTGGGAAAAAACTACAGAAATTTCTAAGTTTAAAAACTAAACAGTCAGTAGTAGATCAGTACTTATCCCTAGCATAGGACTTTGGGAGCCCATTCCCCATAGAGGGATACTCCCTCAGCCTAGACACATGGAGGAGGGCCTAGGCACTATCCCAAAGGATATGACAGACTCTGAAGACACCCCCATGGAAGGCCTCACCCTCCCTGGGGAGCAAAAATGGTATGGGATAAGTAGGGTGCTAGTGGGGGGCAAGGGAAGAGAGGAGGGAGAGGGAACTGTTTTATTGACACATAAAACAACCTTGTTTCTAATTTAAATTTAAAAATGGAGAAGAAAAACTAAACAATCACATATTTATAATTTTTAATGTGCTTACATTAGTTATTGGAACTTCTTAGATCAACAGTATCCCAAACCAATAACATCTAGGAATGAGGGAGTAAAGTCTTACTAAGCATCTACAAACTGTTTCCTTTAGTGCAGCATTTTCTGTGTTGTGTGTGCTCAGTAAATATTAGTCTGTTAAACTTTACAGTTTGTTTAGGTAGTATCACATACAGTTTTACTCTTACAACCCAAACTATTGAAACTTCACCATTTTAATCAATCAAATATCCAAATATAATGCTGCCAAGAGCATGATCTAATCATTTAACTGGTGATGTGCAGATAAGTAGAAACATTGTCAGTAATTAGAGTATAAGCTGTAGCAGGACAGTCAAGGCTGTTAACATTCTCCAGTGGTCTCTCCTGAGATGATGGCACCTTTGTATTAGCATGTAATCCAGTGGCAAGGGATTGTAAGACCTTCGGAAAGCTCAGGCTTCCAGGATCTTATAGCCAAGGACCTCGGCCACCCCAATCACCAGGCAGAGGTGAAAGCTTGATGCAAACTGCATGAGGCTTTATTGTTTAATGAGCTAACCCCATGTTAGCTCGGGTCGTTCATCCACCCACCATGGCAGATGGCTAACAAAGACAGCTCGAAGGAGCTGCATGGAGATCTTATAGGGCAGCGTAAGGGGAGTATCTAGGGGTACGCACAGGCTCAGGATTAGTGTGCCTCCAGGCTTGGAGGGCTTGCCCTGTGTTGATTGGCCAACTGGTTGTTATGGCCCATAGGCCCTCCCAGGGTGGTTGCTATGCTCTGCGAGTCATTGCTGTGCGCTTGTCCGTAAAGCACACCCAGAGCCACAAAGCATAGCGCCACCAGCTAACTTCTGATTGGTTCCTTGCCACGAGGCAGGCATCTGACTTTCTAGTGACTAGGACAAGGTCAGACAAGCACATGTTCAGCTGTTACGGCTGCCGAAATGGGGAGCTGGCCCCTTCAGGATTATGTTAAAATGGAGGTTTAAATTAAACCTAGGATGGTTTCCTTTCAAGGTCACATGTTGCTGATGCTGCCAATTCGCACCAAAGTTGAAAGTAAAACAATAATGAAAGTCTTTATTCTATATCCAGTAACCATGAAAATGAGGCTCAGACTGTTAATTAGCTTAGCACCACATAATAATTAGCCAGACGTAATCTGATTCTGAGGCTAGATTTTGCCTTTCATCTATACTATAGCACTCACTAAAAAGATTGTTATAAAAACAAAGATTAAAAAGAAACCCAAGATCATAGACTTTCCATGAATAGTAGCAAAGATGTAATAAGAAATAAAGCAGTAGTGGCACAAGCTGGGATGAACCAGCACTCAAGAGGCAAGAGGGCAGTGGATCTCTGAGTTCAAGGCCAGCCTGGTCTATAGAGCTAGTTCCAGAACGGCCAGGGCTACACAGAGAAAAACTGTCTCAAAAACAACAACAACAACAAAGGAATTTCTGTTGAAACTCAATGCCAACACCATTTCTCATATTAATAATTACGGGGTTTTTTTTTGAGGGGGGAGATAAGGTTTCTCTGTGTAGCTTTGGAGTCTGTCCTGGAACTCTCTCTGTAAACTAAGCTGGCCTCAGCTCACAGAGATCTGCCTGCCTCTGTCTCCAGAGTGTTGGGATTAAACGAAGCCTCACAACTCTCCATTCCTAGAAAATCCCAGTTGTGCTCTGGTACTACAAGCTAAGTGGGCGCGGCGGCGGGGGGGGGGGTCCAATAGAGTGTGAAAAAATGTCATCACTTGTATCCGTTGTTTCCTCATATCAATGTTGGTTATAGAGGCATAAGTGGCAGGCACCCCTTGGTCAGTTATCTTCCATGAGTCTTCCTCTCTTCTCAATTTGGGTTACCCTGCTGTCACTAATTTCCTGGCGCATTCACTAGGTTTGATGGCCCTGTGATGCCTGCTGTTGCTCTAACCAGCATAAGGCCAAGGCAGAGTACAGCTATACTGTCAACTGCTGTGTGCCCACAGGTTCCCCAGCTCTAATAGTCTCGGGACTTGAGCCATAGCTGATAGTTATCTGCCATTGATTACCTGCCTGCGGAGAGGACCCTGGGCTAGGCAAACAATTTCGACATGCAGTCCACTTTGCTGCAGGAGAGAAAAGTAGACAGCTTCCTGGGTCAGGGTGGGTTAGAGGAAGAGTTGGGCATAACTGCCCAAACCTGGAAAAGGCTTAGTATTTTCTCTGCGCTGTATTAGACTTGCACCTTCGATAAAATTTACTCAGGATTGAAGCCTGAATTTGCCTTCTGTCAGTGTTTTCCTTAGAAGGTTGGAAGTCTTGCTTCCTTTGCTTCCTAGTGACCTAGACAGGACGTTTTACCTGTGCTTTCTCGTTCTTGTCAACTTCCATTTGTGTTAGCACTTTACAAACATGATTACATGCCAGCCTAATTCATTCAAGAATACCAGAGTATCTCTTACCTCATAAAGATCATGTCACAGGCTGGGGCTCAGCTGTACCACTTTTGAAATCAGTGCGGAAGCAACCTTTCATAAATTGCCTGTCTAGTGCACTGGCCACCAAATACCACCTCTTGCATGCTCAATTCTCTATCCTTCCTCTAATATCCTTCAGCACCTTATATTGATGGGGACTTTAGCCAGCAGTAACCAAGTGTACCTCCTGGCAGTGTGAACCCATCTATAAGGGACAGATTTCTCTCAGATTGCTCTGTCTTGGACTTAACAATGGATGGGAAGATCCCTTTATCAAATTTGTTTTAGGACCTGCTTTTGTTATTTAAAAATTTGTCCTACTTTCACATTATTATAGTTAGAAAATATAACTTAAATAACTGTACATTTTTCTTTGTAATGAATGTTCCATGATTTATTGACCTAATTTCATATTGTTCCAAACTAGGACTATTTCAAATATTCTGCTATTAAGAGGTTGCAAGGATTATGTTTCAATAATTATATAAAATGTAATTTGGGGGTATATAATTTCTATTAAGAAAGTGAAATTTCAGGCCTGATGGTGGTGGTGCACACCTTTAATCCAGCTCTTGGGAGGCAGATGCAGGCAGATCTCAGTGAGTTCTAGGCAAGCCTCATCTACAAAGCAAGTTCCAGGACACCCAGGACTGTTAAACAGAGAAACCCTGTCTTAACAATACAAAAACAAACATAAAAAACGAAAAAAAAAGAAAGAAAAGAAAAGAAAAATAGAAAAGGAAGAAAGTGAAACTTCAGGGCTGGAGAGATTGCTCAGAGGTAAAGAGCACTGACTGATCTTCCAGAGAAGCTGAGTTCAATTCTCAGCAAGCATATGGTGGCTCACAACCATCCATAATGAGATCTGGTGCCCTCTTCTAGCATACAGGTAAATATGCAGACAGAACTCTTAAAAAGATCTTAAAAGGCACTCCTTTGTTTACTGTAGTCTGTGTCAAATAAACCAACAAGGTTTGTGTATGTTTAATTTTTACATAAATTGGATAATTTTATCATGTTTTTCTGTATCATGCTTTTACTTAATTATTTGGAGGCTTTCAATATCAGCATAAGGAGATTAGTGTCATTCTCTTTAGATCTGTGCTTATTGCATCAGAGATATATATGTGTATATATATACATATATATAAAAAATGTCCCAAGTGTTGATGTGTCTAACCTTTTTTATTGTCCAAATATTTGCATATGAAAATACAGAATTGTGTAATAATAAATAATAAATGTAATAAAATGTTAATGGATTTGTGTGTGTATGATATATGTCTCATATGATATATGTTAAATATTGGGGCTAGGGATGGAGGTAAATGTTAGACTTACCCAGAATATGTGAGGTTTGAGGTTTGATCCCCAGAACTGGAAAAAAAAATGTAATGTTAATCTTACCTTTGAGGATTTATTATTCAGTTTAAGCGGCCATAAAAAATAAAACAGATTTAGAGTGCACAAAGCTCCAAGGTAAAAGGCAGCAGGTTTGTGTGCAGGTGAAAGCTCTCCTCCTGATTTGAAGGTGGTCACACTAATGTAACTGTGTTGTTAAGTGGCTTATCCCCTGGCATGCTTGATGAGAGAGTAAGCTAATCAGTGCCTGATGCTTCTAAAAATCAAGAGCCAAGAAGCCTGAGAACCTGAGTTTGATTCCTAAAACTTCTCATGGTGGAAAGAGAGAATTGATTCCTACACACAAGCATGCACACAAATAGGTAGATGTAATCCTCGACCACACACACTCACATACACACACACACACACACACACACACACACACACACACACACACACGAGAGAGAGAGAGAGAGAGAGAGAGAGAGAGAGAGAGAGAGAGAGAGAGAGAGAGACTCACACACTAATTTTGTTAAATTAGGGCTCCACCTTATTATATCACATCCTAAATGTCCTTCCTCTGAATATATACACCATGGGGTTGAGGCAATTTGGAGGCAAGAGAATTATTCAGTCACAGCTACATTAGCTCATTCCTTTTTATACAAAAATAAAAGCCTATTTTTGATGGTGCCCAAGAGAAATTTTATAAAGATATTGTGTTAGATTTTCAAATGCAGGTCAATATTAGTCAAATTACATATGACAAGAAACCCTACCACACAAGTGAATATTCAAGTAAAACTCTACATTCATATAAAATGTATTATTACAGTCATTAGGATGACGTGCATGACTCAATCAAGACAAAGTACCATTTGTTCTGGCCTTTGTTTTGCTAATTTTTTGATTTTGGGTGTTTTCATTTTGTTTTTGATAGGGTCTCATGTAGCTAAACTGGCATTGGATTCTCTATGTAGCTGAAGATGACTTTGAACTCCTAATCGATCTGCCTCTGCCTCTGCCTCTGCCTCTGCCTCTGCCTCTGCCTCTGCCTCTCCAGTGATGAGATTAGAGACATGGGACACCATATATTTTGTTTAATGTCAAGATAATACAGGTGCTTTTAGCGGTATATTTGGGTGGCTTAAATGTAAACAAATGTAATTCATGGGTAATTAATTTACCGGTATTTCTAAGGATTTTTGAGAATACAATAAGGTAAACTAAAAACCAACAGGAATTTATTCAAATTGAGAGCATTTATTTGGAGACACTAACAAAGAGGACAAGTGGTCATTAACAATAATACAGCAAAACAATTTGTGAATAACAAAAATCTACTGTTCCATGCTTCCATAAAGAAAAATATTACTTCCTAACAATTCTTTTAAGCTAGGTATAGTGCCTCATGTATACAGTCCTAGCATTTAACTATCACAAACAGCAAGATTGCTGTGAGTTTAAGGCCACCCACTGTTCTACAGTGTACTGATCCAAGATTCTCTAAAGAAAAAGAACCAACAGAATGAATATATAATAAAGTGGGATTTATCATATTGGCTTGCACAATATGGTTTGGGTTGTACAATCATGCCTGTCTTCATACTGGAAAGGCTAAGAACATGGTAGTTAATTATCCTACTAGGCTGAATGCCTTAGCAGTTTCAATTTTGTGTCAAAGGCTAGGAGGGTTCTTGGAAATCAACTGTTCATCAGTCTATATTGAAAGACTGAAGAATCTAGGTCCAGATGTCAATGAAGAATAGCAGAAGCAGCAGCAGCAGCAACAGCAACAGCAGCAGAAACAGCAACACAGTATGCAAACTCACCAGCAAGATACAAAGGAAAGCAGGCAAAAACCAAATGGCTTTTCCTTAGACTTTCCTTGTATCTGGAACACTCACATTTAGGTTTGGTCTTCTTACTTCTATGAACCTAATTAAGGAAATCATTCCCAGGCATCCCCAGTGGGTGACCCAATATAAATAATCTATGAGATGTGTGCCTAATAAATTCTCTCATGGGTGACTCTAAGTCTTGTCAAGTTGACACTCAGCATTTTTTTATCACACATTGTAAGTTCCAGCCCAGCCTGGGCTACAGTACAGTGAGTCAAACCTCAAACAAATCTCAAACAAAATAAGTTATAAGGTATAAACACAGATTTCTCAGAGAAACTTGTTTGCGAGTGAAGCAGAAAGATCCTTCAAGCCAACTCTTATTGTCATAATGCCTAATTATATACAAAATGGTAGTTTGTCTTTTGGTTTTGTTTCAGTTTTTGATATAACATACTATGATGGAGCCCACACTGGCCTTAAACTTACTATGCATCCGCAGTTGACCTTGACATCCTGATTCCCCTGTCTTCCCCTACCAAGTTCAGGAATTACAAGTGTAGGCAACCACACCAGACTAGCACCTCAGGGTCTTAAGACATCACTGCCCAAAGACACCATGGTGTTATTTTGTTGAAGTTTTGTTCCACATAAGAAGGCAAATAAATTTGTTATCTTAGCTACTTAGCTTTGATTATTTATCTTCTTGTTGCAATGGCAAATATCTGGCAGAAGCAAACAAAGGGGAAAATGGCTTATTCTGGCTCACAGTTTCACAGCAGTTTTCCCAGCCTCTTATTGTAACAGTAGTGATCTCCACGGTGAGAAGAAATTATTTGGTTTCAGTACTGGACTTATCTCTGTTTCCTGTTTCCCAAATATTTTGTGCCAAATACTTAGGTTTCATGATTTAAAAAATACCTGAATCGGGCTGGAGAGATGGCTCAGAGGCTGTTCTTCCAGAGGTCCTGAGTTCAATTCCCAGCAACCACATGGTGGCTCACAACCATCTGTTATGAGATCTGGTGCCCTCTTCTGGTGTGCAGATATACATGGAAGCACAATGTTATGTACATAATAAATAAATAAAATCTTTTAAAAAAAATACCTGAATCAAGAAGAACATAAATTGCCAGGTGGTGGTGGCACACACCTTTAATCCCAGCACTCGGGAGGCAGAGGCAGGTGATCTCTCTGAGTTTGAGACCAGCCTGGTGTACAAGAGCTAGTTCCAGGACAGCCTCCAAAGCCACAGAGAAACCCTGTCTAGAAGAAGAAGGAGGAGGAGGAGGAGGAGGAGGAGGAGGAGGAGGAGGAGGAGGAGGAAGAAGAAGAAGAAGAAGAAGACGAAGAAGAAGAAGAAGACGACGACGACGACGACGACGAAGAAGAAGAAGAAGAAGAAGAAGAAGAAGAAGAAGAAGAAGAAGAAGAAGAAGAAGAAGAAGAAGAAGAAGAAAATTTACAAGTCCTGTGTACATCTATCTATCTATCTAATCTGTCTCTCTATTCACTCTAAGTGTCTATTTCTTATAGATTATTTAAAACAACAACTAAACTCATCAAAGCACAAGTTAGATGGTTATAATTTTCTCCAAATAATTCCATGAGTCACTTTAAAATCCACCTACCTTTTGCAGAAGCTATGACTGTAGGAATCACTCTGTCCACGCCCTAGGGGGTATGGCCAGGTATACCTGTAGCCAGTCCCAGGAGGCATGGTTAGGGTGACCCCTACAAGATTGGAAGGAGGTGTTCAGGCTTGGACACCTCTTTCATATAACATTGTGATATCTTTCATAAACTCCATAATTTTCATCCAATTAAGTGATGTTTTTAAAAAATCCCCCCAATTCTAAAATCCAATTTCTTATCCAAATGAAGCATTTCTATTTTGGTCCCCCATGAGCATATGGCTTGAGAGATCTAATGTGGTTTACCTACAAACGTAAGCTTTTTCCACTTTCCTTCTCTATTCATAGGGTCCACCTTCACCTCTTCCACCCCTCCTCAGCTCAATCCTGCCATTGTTTTAGTCATGTTATCTGTTCTACAGGAAACTCATGTGTTCTTATCAGAGCAGGAAGAAGATTTAAGCTCTACCAGGAGCTTCCCTTTTCGACTGCCATCATTCTCTATGTTTGGTGTTTTAGAAAAAGACAGGGAAACTCATGTGTTACCTCACATGCTTACAAATCTTTCCACGATGATACTTTCCATTCTCCTTTCCCCTATAGCAACAATGGTGGCTAAAGAAGGGCAAATTCTGTTGACTATGTGTGGTAATCATATTTCTTGTCTTCATCTTTAGACCCAGCCACAGGAAAAGTTTCACACATCTTATTTACATATCCTCTATAGAACTTAGTATTCAACTCTCTTGCATTTCACTTCTCTCTATCTATCTTTCTTTCTTTCTTCCTTCCTTCCTCCCTTCCTTTCTTCCATCTTATTTTGCTGTTGTTCTCATCCTATGAGGTATACAGAAGCTCCACAGTTTTGGTTCTAGAACTGAGATTGTAAGAAACAACCCAGAGCTAATAAACTGAAAAAAACATTTTAGTGAATATTAACTGTACATGAGGTATTGCCTTCAGTGTTGTCAAGGAACAAATAGTTTTTTCCCATATATACACTTTTCCATGTATATTAAGTATTTTGGTTATGTGAACATAGCAAAAAAAACAAGCAAATAAACTAGAGAAAAATTTAATTCCAACTCTAGCATCTAAATGACAGTGTGACAGATTGGCAAGATCACAAAAGGCTGAAGTGGAGATCATCAAGAGCAAAAGCTCAAACTCACTAGTATTTTTCTGTGACTAGTGCCAAGATTGTTTCCAGCTTCAGGAAGAACTGCTTGTTTAGGAGGGACCAATACAGTCTTGCCTCTTCCCCTTGGCATTTGAATTGCCATTGTTTATTTCACAACCATACCTCAGTAATTCTGCTGCATCACTTTTTGGTCTATGATGGGTTTCAGGTCTTACCTGGGTCCTCTGCTCTTTCCTGGATTTTCCTTAATGCAGCCAAACTTTAAACTCTCTTTACTTTTCTCTACAAAGTGTTTTACCCTTTCTAATCCTGACATGACATTATCCTTTCAGGATTATAAATGTCTTCTGGAGAAGTGATGGAATCTCCTGGAGTTGAAGGTTTCATAGAGTTCCATCCTCAAATATTATTCAACCTACCAGCTTACTGTACTTTCAGACTATGGATGTAAATGAAGCAACATTCAAATGTCATCTTCACTATGAAATGTAAACACTGTTTTCTTTAAGAAAGCCATGGCCCTCAAGATGCTTTAAGACACATTTCCAAAAGACTGAGGATGCCCTTGGACCTGCTGCGGCATCCTAGAGGTCTTACATAAAGCACACACACCAGACAATGAGAATTCAACATGTAGCTGTAAAGTAAATTAAATAGTTTAGTGAGTTAAAAATATGAACACATCCCAGCTAGCTATGTTTTTCTTTTAGATTACTGATATCTATCTCCTAGGTCTCCTTCACACACACACACACACACACACACACACACACACACACACACACACCACACGAAAACCCCTCACCCAAGCATATGAAAAATCTATGTGATAAGCAATGATTGTGCATTTCGTTTATTTCCATATTTGCTACAAATATCCCAGGAAGGAAGTGTATTATTTTGTTTTTAAAACTAAATAGATAAAAAGTACAAAACTATTTCCCTAGCTTAGCTAACATCACCACTGAGAGATTGTAGATTCAATACAATTTTGTCTGATTAACCATTATAGAATTGTCTATCACAAAGGAGAAAGACAGAAAAGTCTGCCAAGTAGAGCAAATTTTACAAACACACCAAGAAAAGAAGTTACAAACTTTACAATGATGTAATTAATGTATGTGAATATGAGTATAGCTTACATTGCATAGGGAGTCACCAAAGCATGCTCTGATGCAATTACTTGTATTGTTGTATTATTAAATAAAACTCTGTAGTTGGTCATCAGAGTAAAAACCCAATTTATTAGAGAAACAGTGGAGAAGCGACCAGTGAATGATCTCTCTCTCTCTTCTTTCTTGATCTATAAGGGCTGAGAATCTTTCTAAGCCCATCCCTAATACCTCCTGTATCTGTCTGTAAGTCCTATGTCCTCCAAAACCTCTATATGAAATTTGGGTCAGCTAGTAGCTAGCTCTGGCCCTCTGATTCAAGGTAAACTTTACTGGCATTCTCAGGAGTATCAGAGTATGGATCAAAATATCCCACAACATACATACTTCTCAGGTAGACTTCAGAAGTTCATATTAAACTTTTCCCTCCAAGTGTGGCACTCAATGAATAACTATCCTTAAGCTTCCATTGTTTCATAACATGAAATGTTGTTTGTAGCTGTTGTAGTGGATCACTCTATAAGGCCCCCAATGAATGAAACCTCCCTGCACTGATATGGCTATGTGTGTGGCATTGTCACATCTTCCATCAAGAGAGTAGTGGCTTTATCCTTCTGCTAGTTGAATGTGCTCTTGTGACTTACTATGAGTAAGAGAATAAGCAAATGTAACTTCATGCATGGTCTGGAGCATTAGATTTAAGAGGCTAAGCAGCATATGCTAATTGCTCTCTATCGACTCATCTTGCATTTGGAGGGAAAAGTTGGAACAGCCATACTGTTTGATGGCATACCCCAGCTAAGCCAATAGCCATTGGCTGAATGCATCTGCAGCTGAGATTGGGCAGCTAACTACTTCACTGACCCTCAAGACAGTGACTAGTAATACATTACTATTTTGAACCACTTATGTTTTAGGACAATAGATTCTTACAAAGCAATCTATAAACATAATCTGGTACTGAACGTACCAAGCAACAGGTGACTTCAGTAGAAATTGGTACTGAAAATAAAGTGCAAAGAAGTTGGTATTTCTGTAGTAAAATCTATAATCTGTTTATGACTAGGCAACAGGCCAACACAGAGAAGGACCAGTTAACTATTCCTGTGGTGACTTGGAAAATAGAAAACCACTAACATAATTTCCATGTAGAATAATAAAAGTGGCAATTTGCATCTTTTGGTCGCATTTGATAATATATTATAAACTAAAATTTACCTATTCTATTACTAAAAATACAACAGCTTAAGTAATACAAATTAATTACACTGTAAATGAGAGTTCAGCATGGCTCTGCTGGGTAAATACAAGATGTTTTGAGAGATAAGAGGAAACCTTTTCTTGCTTATTTGTGTAGTTTGAAGAATGCAGTTCTTTGTGAGTATAGACCTTGTGTCCTTGCTGCTATTAGTTGAAGGTCATTCCCAACTTGCAAAGGCCACCCTTATTCTTCACTCCTCTCCTCCTAAGTTGGCAGTGATAGGCTGAGTCCTCTTCACATTCTACCATCTCCTCCTGAGTTTGACCACAGCTGGTAAAGGTACTGAGCTTTTAAAGACTCACATGGTTAGATTTGACCTGGAGGGACCTTTCAGAGCAGACTCCTTGTCTGTGGGTCTGTATCTTATAGCCAGATTTGTATAGTGCCCTTTGCTTTTCAGGATGAAACATGCATGAGATCTTGGGGGTTAGAATGTGGATGTCTTTGGCTCTATTTTGCCTACCACTTAAGTGAACTAAAGAGGAGCACACTTTGTAACATACTTTAAAGAAACTATATAGGGTCCAAAATTGTCTTTCAACTTATATCAGGTTCTCAATGGAGGTAAAGGCCTCAGGACAAAATTCATATGGAAGGTGATCTCTAAGAAACTAAGAGAATGATGTAGAAACTTTCCTTAGATACAAGATAATTTGTCTTGTTTATTTTTCTATTCTTATGATAAAATATCCTGAAGGAAACAACTTAGGGAATAGAGCATTGATTTTAGTTTAGAGTCTGGGGAAATACAGTCTATCATGTCAGGGACACCACAGCAGCAGCCATGGAAGGCATGGTATCAGAATCAGGCAGCTGGGCACATTACTCTGCTCAGGAAGCAAAGAGTGAAAAAGAAGTGAAGGTGGGTGATGAAGACTCCCCTCTGTGACCCATTTCTAAGCTTCATCTCCAAAATGTTCCACAACTTTCCCAAACAGTGCCACCAGGATTTCAATTCAGACCAGAACATTTCCACTCCTGGCCCTGGCAGACTCATTGCCATCTCTGTATGTTTTTTAACTTTTATTGATTCTTTGTTAATTTCATACATGAATACAATGTGTTTAGATCATATCTCCCCATTCCCTTTCTCTAATTCCTCACAAATAATTCTTTCACATCCCTTTCCAAACTTCATGTGGCCCCTGTTAATCCTGAAATTCACCAGAGAAAAATCAGTTCTACTATTCTGCCCAAATTAAATCAAGCTTTTGTTAAAATATTGAACACTGATCAAAGATGGAATTTGATCAGGACTATTATCTGGAAACTTTCCAGCTCTTTGGCCCCAGACACCTGTTGGCCAGGCTCATATGGACAAAGCCCATAGGTCACCATATTTCCCCATAGGCTTTGTTGTCATTTTCCAAGAACTACAATTTCCAGAATCCCATGAAGTTACCTGGTCTTTCGGTAGGTGGGACTTACAGGTTAACTTTTGGGTCTAACAGTCCCATTCTCCAGATCTAGTAACAAAACAACCCCCCCACACACACACTAAATTCAGTAAGTGCTGGCTATATGCACATGAGAGTAGGATGCCATCCACTGAAGCATGGGCAACCTACCATGGGCCACACCATTGAACCATTGATTGCCTATAGCTCCGCAGATAGGGGTAGGCCTCTTCCTCCTTCATGACTTGATTTTGTGCATGTCATAACTGCTTCTACAGACAGAAGCCAAGGTGAGAAGTACCCTGGATTTCTTAGCAACCCAAAGCACTTATGAATGAGTGAAGGATCTGAACCACTGCCCAGATCCATATCCAAAAGACACTAGTTCACAGCCATCTTCCCTGAATTCTGGCTCTTAGAATATTTCCCTCCCTCCTGTGCAATGCTCTCCGAGTCTGGTGTGTGTGTGTGTGTGTGTGTGTGTGTGTGTGTGTGTGTGTGTGTGTGTGTGTGTGTTGTGTGTGTGTGTGTGTGTGTGTGTGTGTGTGTGTGTGTGTGTGTGTGTGTGTGTGTGTGTGTGTGTGTGTGTGTGTGTGTGTGTGTGTAATAGGATGTTCTGTTTCAGTCTGCACTTTGACCATCTGTGAATCTCTGTATCAGCTCTCATCCTCCGAAGAAAGCACCTCCCTTGCTGAAGGGAGAGTTGAACTGGCCTATGGATATAGAGGTGAATATTTAGAAAGTGGTTTGACAGCATGTCCTTTTTGCAAGATAATAGTGTAAGGGCTTCCCACGCCATCCAGAAGTTCTATCTTGGGCAGGTTTTACAGTACTAGATATAAGTTCTCCCTTGTGGTATGAGCCTAACAACCAATCTGAAAATTTTTAATCATCCCACAGCATCCAGCCTCTACTAAGCCAATGGACATATCTTGCCAAGCCAGTCACTGTAGCTTGCAGGATTAACGCTGCTGATAGCATTTCTCCCCCAGCTATTTGCAAAGCATCTTCTGCCATTGTGAGAGCTCATCATAGATGCCTCTTGAAGAAAACGGTATATAGCTCAACTTCAAAAGTCCTCACAGTCTCTCACAGCCCTAACACTGTTAAAAAGTCTAGTCTCTTCTAAAAGGTAAGGCAATCTCTTAATAGTGATCCCCTACACAAAACATTATTTATTCCCAACACACAATGGAACAGAACATACCTTATCATTCCTAGAGGGAAGAAGAATGGGCATAACCGTGAATCTGGACCGTAGGAAACACCAAATCCTGTACCTTCTTGTCTGGCACCTGGTGCTCGTAATACAATTATTTCATTTTCAAAGGGCTTAGGTGGCCCTGCCTTTCCAACCCTGCTTCCTGTAGACACAAAACTCCTCTTCTTGGGCTGTTTCGGTTGTGTATTTAGAGCTTTCTTTATTGGATAGACCATGATTCTGGTCTCTCTAACCTCCTGGAGTCTCCACTCACAAAGTCACACAGTGGCCTCTTGTGGCCTCTTTGCAGGGACTCTGACAATGCCACAGGCTGCTTGGTCTGGATAACTGTGATATAAGGCCCCAACAACAGCCTCAATATTGCATCTTTTATTCCTGTAAAACCTGTACCACAAAAAAGACATCACCAAGTTCTGCTGCTACTTTAAGATGGAGCCTGGTCTCCTTGAGCCTCAGCTGCATCAGCTTCTGTATGCTGATCCGGGAAACAATTCTCTAGGCAATTGCTTTCCAGAAGCAGGAAACCCCACCTGCATTCTGAGTTTCTGGTGTTTCCTTTCAAATAAATTTGCACATTTTAAATGCATTTTTGCTGCTCCTTTCCACTACACCTGGATCTATAGTGCTGAGTAATAACCATTGTACAGCTTGAATGATGTCCTGCCATGAAATTTCCTCCACCATGCAAATTAGTCTCTTACTCCTGAACATAAGCCCCACTCATGTTCTCAGGAGGAATAGTCTGTTATGATAATATTCATGAGGGACCCTGTCAGATTCCATGGCAGGCGAGGGTGACCAAGGCAGGGGACAAACATGCCAGGCAGACTTACTAGTGAGAAGTTTTATTAGAAAGGAAAGGGGGGGAGGAAGGAGAAAAGAGGTAAAGAGGCACAGAAACACAGAGAGGGAGACAGAAGTCCTGTCTGCCCAAGGGGAACAGCAGGAAGGAAAGAGGGGAAGAGAGCATAAGTGGGCGGGGGGGGGGGGTCTTTCTTTTAAAGGGGTCATTTGCACCTACATGCTGACCAGGGTACTGCCAGATGACAGGGCCAGGCCAGCATAGTGCCTGAATCCTTACATAGTCTACATCACATTTTGATTGAATCTTGGTTCCTGTTTGAAACCTCATGAACGAGCTTTCCACTGTCCGCATTGTTGGCAGCCTGCACGCCTTTCACATTTCAATTGGAATATCCTATAGCATGAACTCTAATAAGTCTTAATAATAATAATAATAAAAAAACCAGAGTCAGATGTTAGAGGGGAAAGTTGAAAGATCAGAAGAGCAAAGCAGCCAACCACTAGAGAGTTCTTACTTCTACCAAGGATCAGACCAAAGGGGTGATCCTGTCCTCAGACTCACTGAGCTTCTGTCTCCTCCCATCTTTTATTCCCATCTAGAGCTGGGATTAAAGGTGTGTACACAGAGAAACCCTGTCTCAAAACAAACAAACAAAAACCCCAAATCAAAACCAAATAAAGGTCTGCACTGCCACCGCCACCACCACCACCACCACCACCACCACCTGGCCTCTAGGGCTAACTGGTGTGGCTGCTGGAATTAAAGGTGTGTGCCACCACTGCCTGGCCTCTATGGATAACTAGTGTGGCTAGCTTTGCACTCTGACCTTCAGGAAGGCTTTGTTAGATCATAAACAAAATATTAGCCCAATATCCCATTAAGTCTGGTTGATAGAATTTAAGAACTCTTTTCCTTTTTAGCCTGAAGTATGAAACTCTTCCACATTTTTCTTGAAAACTAGTTCCAAAACATAAAAAACACATGTTCAGGTCTATTACAACAATGACCCCACTGTCAGTAACACTTTCTGTATGAAGCTACATTTCTCATTAGTGTGACAAAAATGCCTGACAAAAAGCAATTTAAGGGGGCAGCATACTGTGGCTTACAGTTCAAGGGGATTCAATCTTTGTGAAAGGGAAAGCATGGCATCAGGTTCAGGAGGCTTCTCATCATGTTGCATTGAACTCAGGAAGCATTGGGTGAGAACTTGGTGAGTATGAAGCCATGTGGTTTATTGTAAGCATATTTAAACACAATACAATTTGGAAAAAAAACTCCTGGTGTAATATAATCCCTGGTACACAAGGAGGCATAATTACACTGAAACTCAACTCAGGGTACATGTCATTTTTTCCAAGAAGATTGATTCTCAAGATAGGCTACCTCTATTAGTTTAAGGGCCTAGGGAAGGACCTGGTCACATGATAGCACAGTGATCATTTGGGCTCTTAGTCCTGGCTTCAGGGTGCCCCTGGCTATACAGATAATGTAAGGGTCTTTTAACCTCTGGTCCTGGTTGTGGGAGCTTGATATGACCTGGGCCTACAGATAAAGCAGATCACCAGGCTATTAATTGCCTCCAATTACCAGCTTTCTGGATGGAAAAACCAGTTATACACTTTTTTCTTTGAAAGGACAATCCTGCATACTTAACATTCCTGGTTTCCTTGGTGATCTGCTGGTTCCTGCTCCCAGCAAGAGGATGAACAGGAAATAGGATAAGTTTATAAAACATCAAGTTCTACCCCCAGTGACCTACTTCCTCCAACACAGCACTACCCCCTAAATGTTCAACAGCATTTTCAAAAAGCATCATCAGCTGGGGACCAGGTTCAAACACTTGAGCTTACAGAGGGTACTTTGCATTCAACAGGGAATTATATAGATATGGATTTAGAGAGACAGTATCAAATGAAAAGAATGGATTCAGTGGAAGAGCAACGGGGAGCGGTAGACAGAAAATGGAATAGCAGAGGAAGCAGAGTTGTGTCCTAAAGAAAGAGAAGCCTGTGCTGGTCTTTACAAGTGACCAGTGACATGTTCCCCAGTACATTTCAGAATTCCCCTCTACCCAAGGGGCTGAACATGTGGAACTGTGTCAAATTGCTTTGCATGAAACTGGACGTGACACAGGTGACAAGATTCACAAATTGATTTGGTAATTTTCCTGGTTTATTTTCTGTTGCTATAACAGAATACCCAAGAATGAAAAGTTGCAACAAGTAAACAAAAATAAAGAAAACAATAGCTTATTTTGGCCCATGTTTCTGAGGCTGGAAAGTTCAAAGTTGAGGGCATGCATTTGGTGAGGATAATCTTGCTGTTGTAGATTTACAGATGCCTAAGCTAAACTGGCTTCTATACTAGATCCAGTCTGGGATGGCACAAACCTTAATTCATAAGTGGATTCCTGCTCTTAAATGTCACACTGCTTCCACCTTTATGCCTCACAATGGGGACTAATTAAGTTTCCACATTAGTTTCTGCAAGGACTTTCTTTTTTTTTTTTTAAGAATTGGAGAATAATTTAATCTATTGAATATGTATATATATTCATGAATTTTCATTGAAACATTAAGTTTTACATGTTTTCATTATTTTGGTGATTTTTTAAAAAAAATTTAAATTAGATACAAGCTTGTTTTACATGTCAATCCAAGTTCCCTCTCCCTTCCTTCCTCCCCTGCCCCCTACCTACCCCCTATTTCATCCCCTTTCTGCTCCCCAGAGAGGGTGAGGCCTTCCATGGAGGATCTTCAAAGTCTGCCACATCATTTGGAGCAGGGCCTAGGCCCTCCCCTGTGTGTCTAGGCTGACAGAGTATCCCTTTATGTGGAATGGGCCCCCCAAATCAATTGGTATTCTAGGGATAAATACTGACCCACTGCCAGAGGCCCCATAGATTGCCCAGGATTCCTAACTGGGGGTCTAGAACAGTCCTATTCTGGTTTCCCAGATATCAGTCTGGGGTCCATGAGCTCTCCCTTGTTCAGGTCAGCTGTTTCTGTGGGTCTCTCCAGCCTGGTCTTGACTCTTTTGCTCATCACTCCTCCCTCTCTGCAACTGGATTCCAGGAGTTGAGCTCAGTCTTAAGCTGTGAGTGTCTGCTTCTGCTTCCATCAGCTACTGGATGAAGGCTCTAGGATGACATATAAGGTAGTCATCAATCTCATTATCTGAGAAGGGCATTTAAGGTAGCTTCTCCACTATGGCTTAGATAATTAGTTGGAGTCATCCTTGTAGATCTCTGTACATTTCCCTAGTGCCAGATTTCTCTTTAACCTATAATGACTCCCTCTATTATGGTATCTTTTTTCTTGCTCTCCTCTATTCTTCCCCTGTCTCAGTCTTCATACACCCTCATATCCTCCTTTCCCCTCCTCTTCTCCCCTTCTCTGTCTCCTAATTCCCTCTCCCTTCCCCCATGCTACCAATTAGTTCAGGAGATCTTGTCCCTTTCCCCTTCTTCAGGGGACCATGTATATCTCTCTTGGATCCTTCTTGTTTCCTAGCTACTCTGGTTTAGTCCATCGCTTAGATTGTTAGCTGGTATCATCTTTGTAGATCTCCAGACATTTCCCTAGTTGCCTGATTTCTCTGTAAACCTAAAATGTCTTCCTCTATTATGGTATCTCCATTCTTGTTATCTTCTATTCTTCCCCTGACTCAACCTTTTTGTTCCCTCATGTCCTCCACACCCCTCCTCTTCTCCCCTGCTCATTCTCCTAGCTTTCTCCTCCTCTTCCCATGCTCCCACTTTGCTCAGCATGTCTTGACCCTTTCCCCTTCTCCAGGGGACCATGTATGTCTCTCTTAGGGTCCTCCTTCTGCAAGGACTTTCATAACATAGCATGGGTGCAACAAAATTTTATAAGTTGGAGTCCAGTTGTCTTTTCCTGAAGGGAACAAAGACCATTGGAAAAGAGGACAAACTGTACAACGGCTTCAAATGATCATGGGTTCTTATGTTCCACGCCCCTTTGCAATGTGATTTCTGGTCCTCCCACCAAGAAACAGTGCCTATTCATCCACTGGCCTTGTATCTTTGAAGATGAAAGGAGACTTCTAGGGTGTCCCACTAAGGCAAAGGCAAATGGAGATAGTATGATCTCCTGTTGCTCGATAAATAAAAGACCCAAAGACTGAGAAAGCAACTGATGGTGGAAGCATGTTATAGAAGTGACATTGTTTTGACCTTCAGTGCTTTTTGGCTTCCTCCTGAAGTATCAGCAGGCACATTAGAAAGTCTGTGATGAGGATAATGTGGAGATGCCCAATATCCTCAGATGTCCCAATTGAGACCAGCCATCAACAAATTTGCCAGCTAAGCTCAGCTGGCTAGGTCCAGGCAAGTCTGACCAAATAACCACCACGCTGAAGAAAGGCTTCAGTCTGAGGTTTGGTGGAGCCAAGATCAACTTTCAGTCTGAGGTAGAGGTAAGAGCTAGTGGCCAGCTGCTTTACTTTTCTGATCTTTAGTTTGAAGCTTGGACTCCAATATCAGTCTTTGGGTCTTTTATTTATCGAGCAACAGGAGATCATACTATCTCCATGTTATTAGACCACAATAATTTCAAACTTCATTCTAAATACTAATCCTTATATCCACAGATGAATGTAGTGCTCACTCCTCATTAAAGAAGCTGCTCTTGGGGGCTGGAGAGATGGCTCAGTGGTTAAGAACACTAGATGGTCTTCCAGAGGTCCTGAGTTCAATTCCCAGCTACCACATGATGGTTCACAACCATCTGTAATGAGATCTGGTGCCCTCTTCTGGCCTGCAGGCATACAGGCAGACAGAACACTGTACGTAAATAAATGAAGAAGAAGAAGAAGAAGAAGAAGAAGAAGAAGAAGAAGAAGAAGAAGAAGAAGAAGAAGAAGAAGCTCTTGAAGCTGACCAAGACCACCACAGAAAACCACAAATAGTTAAAATACAAAGAACCGATGGTGGGGGCTTGGTGGGGGCCCAGCCCTGAGGGATACAACTACAACATACCTCCTGTACCCCAGGCTCAGGGAACATCTCAGAAGAGGGGGCAGTGAGATCATAACATCCAGAGGACCAGTAAAATTATATCTCTTGGAAATGACAGAGAAGCTACACCCATGATTCCTCAACAATATGTCAGTCTAAACAAGACCCAATTAATGACACTAACAGACATACTAACATGTCTAGGGAGGGACTCCATTCCTAGACAATGCTGTGAAGGAGAAATTAGTCTTCCTAAGATGAGCCACAAACTGATTATATATTATCAATTTGTTGGCCCTGAAATCCTGTACATACAAACAATAAACTGACTCAGCTAGTTGTATTTATAAATTATGCATATATATGCAATAATAATAATCAAAGGAAAGGGCCATGAATTGAGAGGAAGAAAGGGAAGGTATGGGAAGGGCTTGAAGGAAGAAAGGAAAAGGGGAATGATGCAATTAAAATTTGAAAAAGGACCCTCTCCAAAAAGATATATGTCTTCTGACCCCATTTGTCAATTTCGGGTAGAGTAGGAGGATAATACGAATGCAAGTACACTATTAAAATGGAGTTTGAGCTGGGTGGTAGTAGTGGTTCACATCTTTGTAAGTTTGAATTCAGCCTGGTCTACAGAGTTCCAAGACAGCTAGTCCTACACAGTGAAACCTTGTCTTGTAAAGCCCAAAACCAAACAAACAAAAATCACACACACAAAAAAAAATTAAAAATGCAGTTTGAGGAATGGCATAACAGAACATGAGATTTATTGGTCATCTTTGAATCACTACAACCAAATACCCGAAGCAACTAATTTTTAGACAGAAGGTTTATTTAGCTTATTCTGGAAATTCCAATACAAGGGATTTCCCTCTGATGAGGGCTATGGATGACAACGGAAAAATCAACTCTAGGAATAACTGTCATCACACAGGAAGCAGAGTGTGGAGACCAGGAAGTTATAACTCAGCAATGCAATTTCTTTGAAGAATATATACCTTTGATGACCCAAAGGGTATCACCTCTTAACCCACCTCTACAGCACCTCACAATACTGCTACTGTGAGGAACTGATCATTTACATATGAACCTTTGGAGGAGAATCCAAAACACACCTAGGGGGAAAGTAGGGTTCTGTGGTCTGCAATGGTGAAGTACTGCCACTCATTTGGGGATAAACCTTTTATTTATTTACTTATTTATTTATTTATTTATTTATTTATTTATTTGCAGGGAGTGCTACATCTTGAGTCTCCATATCCCAGGCTACTGGAGCTCCATCTATGCCCATAGGGATCATACCATACGGCAATCCTTATATTGTGTCGTATCTTCTTGTTATTGACTATCCAAAGATGCTGCATGAAAGAAAACATCGTTCTTTATCTTCCCTTAGGCTTCCAACTGGTATTTAGTAGATTGAGGAAGAGAAGATTATGTTTTCCGAGAGCAATTTAAGGATTTGGGGTGTGATTTGAGTATCACATGATCGATATCTGATGTTTATGCCCATAGTGATGTAAGGATGCAACTACTAATCCCCTGCATAACTATTTTTTCAGCCACCTTGAACACAGAGACCACTAGATACTTGAGAACACCCAGTAACTGAGTCATTGATTCTTCCCAAGTAACTCAGAAGAAACATAGTGGGAAAGCTATCACCCCGGGGTACAATATTTATTTCTGTTGCATTTTTATTTGGATGTGTTCTAAATTTTGATTTGCTTTTTTAAAAAATGTAAACAACGCTGGAATCATATGGCAAACCATTAAACGAAGAAAAGATGGTAAGAAAAAATGTAAACAGAAAATAAGACAATAAGTATGCTGAGTATTTTAAAAAAGATTATAAGCTAGGTAGTGGTGACACATGCCTTTAGTCCCAGCACTTGGGAGGCAGAGGCAGGTGGATCTCTGTGAGTTCAAGGCCAGCCTGGTCTGCAGAGCTAGTTCCAGGACAGTCAGAGCTGTTACAGAAAAACCCTGTCTCGAAAAAAACACAAAAAACAAAAACACCACAACAAAAGAATATTGCACATTTGGTGTGGTATGTGTGTGTGTGTGTGTGTGCGCGCGCGCGCGCGCGCGCGCGCGTGCGTGCGTGTAGACCAGAAACGGGCATTGGATTCTGTGAGCTGGAATTACAGGTGTTTGTGAACCACCTAATGTGGGTGCTGAGAAGTGGATTTGTGTCCTAAGCAACGCCAGTGGGTAAACACTGAGCCATCTCTTCAGCCCAATGATTTTTTGAAAAAAAAAAAAATCTTTTCTGAGAAAATTGTCTTACATTATCCATAAACCTCATTATTGTAAAAACTAAAAAGACAGCCTATTTTGTAAAATGAAAGTTGTAAAAGTCAACACCTATGCTTAAAGTGCCAAAATCAAATGTCAGCACTTACATTGCTAAAAACTCAACAAGGAGAAAAGAGGAAACCCTAACTCATATGCACAAAAATCTTCCTTAGTCAACAGATACTGGACTGAGAGTCATAACAAAGAAACGTCCAAGAAGGGACTGATACCTAAGAAATAAACTTTCTTTACCCAACTGCAAAGTTTATCAGCAAAGTTAAGAGCCTCCTCCTTCCTGGAGGAGCTGAACTTGATTGCTCCAATTTTTCTCTGTAATCAAGCACAGGCCTTTTCTTTTAGTGCCTTTCAAAGCTGCTGTTTATCCTCTTTCTCTGAGTTTTAAAAGATTCCTCACCCTCTCTTGCCATTGGCCCCTCCTCGTGCTTACTTGATCTTTTCCCCTCCCCCATTTCCTAAACAGGCCTAATCTGTTCCCCCTTTTCTCAGACTGGCTGGGTGCCCCTCCACCACTTCTTCCCTTCCTCCTCCTTCTCCTCCTCCTCGCGGGCTCTTTCTTTCCTCTCCCCTCCCCTCCCCCAGCATGCCTCCCGGCGTGCTTCCCTTCCCCCCGTCTCTCGGTCCCGCACCCTCCCCTCCCCCGCCTGCTGCCTTGTGACACATCCTGGGCCCTCCCGGAGGCCGCAGCAGCGGCTGGGCGGCAGTGCTGGCCACCCCCTCCTCCTGAGCCGCAACCCAGCTCAACCTGCGGCGGCCGCGGCCCTGCTGCTGCTGCAGTCATGGCTGCTGACGGGGTGGACGAACGTTCGCCTCTGCTGTCAGCATCCCACTCGGGAAATGTCACTCCCACAGCCCCGCCGTACTTGCAAGAAAGCAGCCCAAGAGGTAAGGCCGGCATAGACCTTTCTGCTTCTCACGGAAATGTCTGGAAGGAGGAATGCCGGGGAGCTCTAGCGCGGAGGCGGAGGAGAGCCTCTCACTTGGGCCGGGGGAGAAGGATGCTGGCTGCTGCCTTCCCAGGCGGTGCCTGCCTGTCTGAGAGCCTCGCTGCAGGGCTTCACTGCTGCTGGTGGTGTGGAGAGTGTGTGCTTGAGCACTTCTTACCCGGGTTTAGGATCTGACGTGAATTTCCCAAGCCGTTGTTTCCAAAGCAGCCCCTAAGTGTAGCTGGGCGGTGGTGTAGATCTTCCAGTCATTCACAAGTGCTTCGGGTTGCTGAAAAAAACCCGGGGTACTGCTCACCTTGGCATCTGTCCTTGAGAGGACTTGAGCACTAGACATTTTACACTCACCCCAGAGCCCAGTTCAAGCAGGAAGTGCCTAACCAGGAGGGACAGAGTTAATCAATATTCCTAATATGTCCGAAATCCCTAAGCTTTGGGTAATAGGAGTATGACACAGCTTCAGTGGTGAGTCAAGAACCTGCAGATAGAAGGGAAGGAAGGATATTTTTTATGCATATCTTGGGTGAGGTTGAAATTAACTTCTAAAAAGTTACCCAAGTTTATACTGTATATATTTTTATTTTTGTTTTCGGTGTAGAATAAAATGGAATTTCGGTAGATGGTGTGGTGAAGGAAAAGAAGTCTGTTTACCAAAGGATTCTATTTACTCAAAGATCTGTCTTTGTTCAATGCCTTTTGGGTGATTATTACAGTAGTTTGGAAGGCAAGCCTTTCCGAGATCATCAAATGTGGCACGTGCAAACCTAGCTACTTCGCCTTTCTCTTTTGGCTGACTGTGAATGAAGTTTAAAAACCCAAGGAGGCAAAAGTTAATGCTTTGGAAAATAGAAGCAGATCACGTGTCTTGTAACACAACTTTCCCTAAGTTCATGTCTGAAACTGAAGAAACTAGAAAATGTTGAAGTTGTCTGGCGTTTTATAACTTGAAAATCAGCCATGTGGATTTGAGCCCACCTATAAACAGAAGCAGGACAAAGGAAAACTATGGTTAGCTGGGATAATCCAGTGTGATTGACAGCTTGAGAGGAAAGGAACAAAGTCCACCAGAACTCACCCACAGAAAACCTACAAGTTATACTTGATGGTCAGAATTCACCAGGCATCAGGGTGGCGGATTTCCCTCAGTATAAATATTGTTATATCCAATGATTATTCATTGGTTCTGTAATGAATGTTTCAATTTCACTAACTTAGTTGTTCAAGACAAAATATTTGATAATTTATTAGGGGGCTGAGTTTGGATTTAAATGACTGATGGAGAACATGTTTCCATGCTCTGTCATGAAGCTGTCTTTTCAGACTTTTATCAATTTGCGGTTACAACAAATACGTGATTTATACTCATCTACACCAGCCTGCATAGAACTCATTGTTCTCTATAGATTTCCTTAATTTGATTAGATTTCTCAAACTACAAAGGATGTGGTACTTACAAATGGACCACTAAAAAGAAGTAATTTCACTCTAAAGAACTTTAAGGGTGTGTTTAATCAAAAAGCTCATTTGGCCTTATAGTAGAGTAGTTTTTTCATACTCATGAAGGAGACAGGTGAGTTTTTAAAACACTCATTTCATATGGGGTAATGCCTCTGAGGCAAGAAACATAACTGAGAAATAAAGTCATTTGGTTTGCATGTTGACAGTATTTTTTCTTGATTAATAACAAATAATTATTTGAGTAATGCACACATTCTAAATCTTGAACACCATCAGCATTCATTCGTTCATTCATTCATCAACTTTATGGGGCACTATAGTGTGCCACATGCTATACTTCTCTGAGTAAGCCTGACCAGAACTGTGCCCTCAGGGAGCTCATGCAGTGGGAGAAAGAGTAAATAAACATTTGGCTGAATCAGTTCAGATTTTTGAGACTTATCACGGGATTCTGTTAATAGTTGAAAAGAGTAAAATTCTTAGTTGGAATCCAAAGACGAGAAATTGGATGTACATTTTGATGATTAACTTTAGTTTATGGTACCATTTATAATTATTCAGGCTGTGTGTGTGTGTGTGTGTGTGTGTGTGTTTATGTATGTAGGTACCACAGGTCTTCATCATGTGTCTCTGATGCTCTACACTTCATTTTTGAGACAGAGCTGTCATTAAGCCTGAAGCCTATTGACTAAATGGCTAACAAAGGCCGCAAGTCCTTTTTGTCTCTGACTCCTCATGACTGAACTTCCAATGTGCAGCACCAAACCCACTGCATATGTGGGACCCAGGGATCCAGCTGCAGGTCCTCATGCTTTCATAGCAAATAATTTACCAGTTTAACTGTCTTCACATCCTAATTACTCAGACATTTAGTAGGCTAAGACAACAATATCTTGCTTTGTGTCTTTTTTTTTTCCCAAGACTTTGAGACAATGATTCTCTTTGTAGCTTTGAAGCCTGTCCTGGGACTCCCTCTGTAGATCAGGCTGTCCTCGCATTCACAGAGATCTGCCTGCCTCTGCCTCCCAAGTGCCGGGATTAAAGGCCTGAGCCCACCACCACCTGGTATGTTACCTCCTTTGTAAGGACTTATTTGTTTTTTATTTTATGTGTACATGTGTGTGTCTGAGTGCATATATGTGTACCATGTCTGTACAACTGGTTGAGTATGCCAGAAGAGATCACTGGATGCCTTAGAACTGGAGCTCCAGTTGATAGTGAGCACCCATTGTGGGTGGTGGTAACCAAACTTGGGATGCCCTGCAAGAACAGTGTGTGCTCTTAACCAGTGGGCTACCCCTTCAGCTCTTCTTTTCATCACTTTCTAAGCAACATAAATTTTAGTTCCTATCTCCTATGAAGAAATAGTGCATTTGGTGTGTTTGGTTGAATGCTATGGTGTGTTTATTTCTAGGTAGGCTATTAATAATGTAGTGGAGGGCATTTAACCTGGGTCTTTAGATTTTGCTCAGGAAGAATCACATGCAGTCCTTGGAACCTGAGTTTCTGAGTATAAATCTGGTGGTTTCCACTACCCGTACTGGATAGATACAGAGGGCAACTTCTCTCCGGACTACAGAGCTCCATGGTATATATTGACCAGCTTTTGTTCAGGCATGGAAATTAAAATCAAAGATAGCTTTGGTCTCATTTGAAAGGAAAGTCAGAAAAAAAAAAAAAACCCACAAACTTGAATAGTTTGGATAGGTTAATTGATTCTCTTACCGATCTGCCAGTATTTTAGGTAGTATATGGGAGAACGCCATAACTTTTACATTCACATATTAGTTTGGTTCTCTGTTGATGTAGTAAACCATTATGACCAAAAGACATTTGGGAGGAAGGGCTTATTCTAGCTTACAAGTTACAGTTTGAGGTAGGAATCTGGAGGCAAACATCTGAAGTAGTGGCTGTGGAGGAATGTTGGTCATTGGTTCATCTTTCATGGCTTGCTCAGCTTGCTTCCTTATATATCTCAGAACCACCTGCTGAAAGGTGGCACTGCCTGCAGTGGGCTGCTACTTCCCATATCAATCATTAATTAGGAACATGTCTGACAGACATGTTCACAGTCCAGTCCTGGGGACACAGTTCCTCAGCTTAGGTTCCCTCTACCAGGCCAAGCTAACAAAACCGGATCGGCTCACTTTGTAAAATCTGTGAAAATGTTTTAAATTCTGGGTTGTCTAATTGTGCACAAGATTCACAATGGGAATGTGGCTTATGGCCTGAGTGTAATTCACAAAGGGAAGAGATACTTGGTTATGTACAGAGGGACAAGCCTCGGTTTGTTTCTTTCCTTTATTCATCAAAGAATCCTGGCATGTTAGCCAAGCTGTGGTAGGAAAGGGAAAACTGACTAGTTTCCTTTTCTCTTGTGACGTAATGGAGATGAATTGCACAATCACTCAGAAACATGAAATGCAAAGGGAACATGGACCATGTTAGAAACATATCTAGTGCCTTACCACATGTACTATGATTAGTTTGGTTAAGGGAGACTGGAAAAGCTTTTCTGAACCTGGAACTGGGATCTAAAGGTGGAACAGGGGTTATCTAGATAAAAAGGGTACCACCAGATCGTAGGCAAAGAAAGTAGTATGGGAAAAAAACTAGCAGAATGGGGTAGGGCAAGTCCAAGTGGGGAAGGAAGTTCAATGTTGCTAAACTAGAGATATATATAAGGCACTTGCTGTAAAATGAGATTACAGGTAGGTGTGGTTGATATTTTCCATAGACTCTCTCTTCTCCCTGTAACTGTTTTCAGACATTGAAGCCCTGTAGATTCTCTCTAATTCAATGTGGGCTAAGCCCGTGACTTGTTTTTTTACCTGCAGAATAAGGTAAAAGATGTACTGAATGAATTTAGATGCTAAATGAGAAGAGATTATACAGTTTTTACTTTAGAAATGGGATATCTGGAGACAGTCATGCTTGGAGAAAGCCAAAACAAACCATGCAGGAGAAAGATGTCTGACCAACCCTTAGACCTGTGAATGTCTTGGATACAATGCAGAGATGAGTCTTCAAATGACACCAACCCAAGAGAAACTATTACTATATCTACATAAGAGACTGTAGATACAACAACCCAACCAGACTGATGCTGGACAATTCACAGGATTGTCAGCACTAATCTTAAGTTTTTAAGATACTCATCAGTGGACCCTGCAATGAATATGAGTTGATTCCAGAGCATTATAGGCCATTTGAAAGAAATTTTGTTTAAACAAAAAAACTACTGTGCAAGATCATTATTTTAAATTACTCTATAGAATAAATGAATTAAATGATCCACCGGAGTACATAAGCATAACTGTCTCACTGAACTATAGCAGTAATTCAGGCAAATTTGATTAATTATGCTGGTTGCTTGGACTCAGGTTATATTAGGAGAATTGCAACTTTGGAGTTATTCAAGTCAATTTAACCAGATCCTGTCTCAAAATAATTAAAAAAAATAGCAACAATGAAAAGAGATGGAAATCAAACCCATTGGCAGAACATTTGGCTAGCAGACAAAAGGTCATGGACTTATTTCCCAGCATTGTGAAGTCCCAAAGTAAATCAAAGAGTAGACTGAACCAAACTTGTTGGTGGATGGTTTGTGGGAGTGAGATGGTGATGGCAAAGGTCTCCAAGAATTCTGCTTATACAACTCTCTGGTTTATTTGCCTGAACTAAAACAGAGAACACCAGAAGACCACGTTTTGGAGAAGACAGATCACAAAGTTAGCTTTAAATGTGAGGCATTTTGGATGCTTCCAAATATCTAAAAAGACATGAAATGATTTGATTTACAGGATCTATGAGCCTAGAACTAAGAGTCCTGATCTGGAAACCAAAGTGTGTTATTTGTGTATTGGTTAGAGCTAAATAGATGCACATTGATTGAGAGCTCCTCAGGGCCCTGAGTGTGCCAGGGCATATGCCTGTATCCATGAGGAAGTGTCAGATCAAAAAATTTTTAATTGCTTGAGTGTTTACAGCTCTACTTGGTGGCATGTGGGGCCTAAAAATGAGGCCTACTAAAGTCTCATGCAATAGTCAGCATCAGGCAATTTATACTCTGAGGATTAAGGGAGGTGGTGTTGCATGCCTTTGATCCCAGCACTTGGGAGGCAGAAGCAAGAGGATCTTTGAGTTTAAGGCCAGCCAGAGTGAGTTCCAGGACAGCTGGGGCTGTTCCACAGAGAAACCCTGTTTCAAGAAACAAACAAACAGAAAACAAAAATCACACAAGTAAGGTGTGCAGTCACAACGACAAGCCACACACAGCAAAAACTTGTTTGTCTATAGAGGCATATGAGTAACAGCAGCTGAACTGAACTCGCTCCTATCTGATACTATCAGGGAAAGCACATTCCAAGAACGATTTCGTGTTTTTGAAGAACATGGAGTCACAAGACTCTTGTCTTGTTTTCTTGGAGCTTTCTCACAAGCACTCAGAATTCCCCTTGCACGATTCCATTCTTGGACTTAGGTCCACACTTGAGGACGAGTTTTCAGTGATGAAATGGTAAGTTTATTAATCTCACTGGGTGAGAATAAGACCTCTACCACAATTTTGAGCCAAATTTGAAGCAAGCTTTAATTAAATACTGGCCTGAATGATGGGCTCTGGCCAAATCCATCCCAGGGTTCCTCCCAAAATGGCAAAGAGTTAACATTTCAGAGGCTCAAAAAGACAAACAGATAAGGCTATGTATTTCCCACCAGATCCAATCAGGAGCAAGCATATATTCTGACATACTTCCTGCCTGCATATCATCTGCCTACATTCGATCAAGCACATCCCATGTAGTTGGGTCCAACAAACTTGTTTGGGGGATTGACAACATGTGACTTGTTATCTTACATAAAATAGCTTCCATCATCTCAGGAAGCATCTGTGCTTGGGCAAGGGACTTACAAGTTAGAGGCAGTTTTGTTTTATGGATCTCTTAGGCTTAGTAATTAAAGCTTAGAACATAACTTTAGCTCTTACAGGTTGTCATTTATCATGCACTTTTGTGATCTTTGGAAATACCATTTGGTTTAGAAGTATGTTTTCAGTGACCCTCCTATGTCTTTCTTATCCTTGGAAAAATCTGAACTTAGAGGCTGTGCTTTAGTTCAAAGTGGATGTGTAATCTTAGTTCTTTCAGAACTGCATTTTTTTATATTTCAGTGGACTGATACTGAGTGAGTCTTTAGATGTATTTTGTCAGTCTCAAATTTCTGCACCTCTCCTTGCATACTTGAGAAACCAAGATTGGTTGTGTGTTGATGAGAAGAAATGATGTACATGTAAGCACCCTTTCTGCACACAATAAACTTCTAGTGAAGTTTATTTATTTAAATGTTCATACTATTTGCCAAAGGTTCTGAGACCCACTGGAAATCACACTGTCATGATAAGCAGAAAATGTGAAGCATCTTGGAGAAAAGTGCCATGAAGCTTCTTCAGTGTCCTGGCAGGGTGCAAACCTTCTGTGATGCTAAACAAATAGGGTCTGGATGAATATGAAAATTGGATTTTTGTTCATATAATTCACCTACTCCATTTAAGGGGTGTCTTTCATATTGTTTCTTAAGTCAAACTTCGCTTCACTGAGGCCAAATCTTCATTCTGGATGAAATGTATCTGCTTTTGGCACTCCAGTGGACTGCCAAACCCATTTCCTGTTAGAATTTTCCCCCACTTATACTGTAAGCACTGGCCTTCAAGGTTCTTTTATTCTGTTTCTATAATTCTCACATTTCACTCAGGTTCTTTCCAGCATCTTTAAAATGTTAAATCAAGACACCCCCTCCTACAGGGTCCATTCAGCCATCCTTTCAAATATTTGAGTGCCTATTTTGCTATTCATATGCTGAAGAACTTCCATTCATTTGAGCTATGTACTGTAAGCACTGTAATTTTCAGAATAATAAGCAAGGAACAAAGGCCGAAAGTGTTTCAGATGGGCGATCAGGAAAGACATTTCAGAGGTAACAATCAGAGTCCTAAAAAATGAGTCAGAATCAGCCATCAAAATTTTAGGGGACAGGAGATGTAATAGCTGCAGTTTTACAGAGCTGGGGATACCATGGGTTAGAACATGGAGATGGGGGCAGAACAGTCAGAGGTCCTAGCTGTAGCCTGAGAGAGACCAGGAGGCTTGGTGGGCTACTGTGCAGAGAGTGATTGCATGCAGGTAATAAAAGTAAAGGAGAGACCTAAAACTTATACTTTTTAAGATTGTTCTGATTTGCATATGGGAAATGAATACCCTAGAGAAGATGAGAAGAAAATAAGACAGAATACTAGGTAAGGTTTATCAGTTGTGAAATGATGTTCTGAACTGTGGTGGAGGTGAGAGAAAAATTGAAAATACTGAGATGTGCTTGAATTCAGTATCCATCCATCTATTCATTTCATTCATGTTAATGTTTGGAGACACGTCTCACTAGGTAGCTCAGGCTGTCTTGGAACTAGTGCTTTTCCTACCTCAGCCTTGACATCTGTCTCAGGAGGTATCAAACAGAGAATGCTGGCACTTTGCTGATGGCACTGGCAGATGGCAGAGGTGTTGCAGAGGAGAGCTAGCAGGGTACTAATCCTTGGGAAATAATAGGGAACTTCTCCAAATGAAAACTGCAATCCTACTGTAGAAGAAAGTAGGCAATTCTGGAGAAGACTTTGGGCTCAGGTCTTTTGCACTGTATTTTCATAATCATTAAGAGGTATTAAGTATGGTGGGAACAACATTATTTTTTTCATGGTTTCTAAAAGGAATAAATATGTGTTTTCAGGGTTTTGGGTTTTGTTGCTTGTTTCTGACAAAGCTTCTGTACTTTCGTGGGTAGGGGAAGGAAGGGTTCTAAGGGACTTGGGTTGCTTTTATATGTTTCTAGATAGTTAGTCTTGCTTCTTTCCTTCACTTCAGGTGAGTCTTCCAAGCACCATGGGACTCCATTCCTTCGTAGCCTCAGTGTCATTCTTACTGCTGCTGGGTATGACCTATTTCATGTTAGAGCCTTGCTTTCTCATGCCGGAAACAGAAGTATGCAGGATTATCTTTGGCTCTTATGTTTTATGGGCCAATTGTTTTTGTTTTTGTTTTTGTAAGGGATTCATAGCACCTGGAATATACACACACAGAATATCCCTCATCCAAAGTTTTTGGGATGAGAAGTGTTCCAATTCATTAATTAATCATTTAGAATATTTGCATAGGTTCTGCAGGTTAAACACTCCAAATCTGAAAAGGTGAAATTTGAGACTCTGAGTCTGAAATACTCTGACTACCATGCTAGAGTTCAGAAAGTATTGGATTTCAAAACATTTTGGAAGTTAGATTTTTTTTTTTTTTTTTTTTGTGATTAGAGATGCTCAACCTGTATGCTCAACCTGTATTACCTTCCTTACCTCACACTTTTCCTTCCATATGAATTCTAAATGTTATAGTATCTTAATTGGAAAGACAGTATATCAATCTTTTAGAACTATTACGTATTTCTTCTTTTTTCAGAATTAGAAGTCTGACTAGCATGGAGTATTTCATTTCTCTGTAGAGTATGTATGCATGTACTAAAGTGACTGATCAGAGCATTTATTCTAAGCATGGGTGGTGTTCAGAGGCAGTGGCAGAGTATTTCTTCTGCCCCAATTTTGTTGAGTTATTTAAACTTGGTTTATGCATAGTGTGAATTTCAAAATAGATTATAAGAAAAGCCCTAATTGTCCTAGATTTAAATATATGATTTCCATAGAGGGGGAACTTGAGGATGGCATAGAACAAAATAATAACCCTGTGATTTCAAAAATTAAGAGAAGCACTGAGATTCATTATCCAGAAGAGAAGTAATATATAGAAATGAGAATGATTTAAATAGGAAGATTTTTTTCATAGGATGTTACCCCCCCCAAAAAAACCACATTGATTTCTCCTGAGCTGTGTGAATTCCGTACATGAATACATTATTTTAAAATTTGATAGTTTCCAGACATAGCTTCATTCTCTGTATAGGACACTTTGCTAAGCTCAGCATAAGTAGGATTTGCTATCTACCAATCTCTAATAAGAACAAAAGACATTAAATCTCTACCACCTGCTTCAACAGAGGCTGCTCCAAGTGGCAGCCAGATAGTATGTATGGTTGAGTCTCAAAGCATCTGCCAATTTATTGGTTGAAGGAATTACAAATCACCTGGGTTCAAAGTAGAGGAACTTCATCTCTTCATGAGCAGTGACAGAGCTCATGGTCATGTCACAAAACCACCACAATAAGTCAATGCATATATAAATAATGGGATGCTATGCAGCTGGAAAATGAAGAAGTTTTTGTTTTGTTTTTCAAGACAGGATTTCTCTGTATGACAGCTCTGACTGCCCTGGACCATGCTCTGTGGAGCAGGCTAATCTCCAGCTCTCAGAGATCTGCCTGACTCTGCCTCCGGTGCTGGGACTAAAGGCATGTGTTACCACACACAGATTGCAGCTGGAAATGTAAATGAGGCACCTGTATATACCATTACAACACGAGTCAAGGAAGATTGCTAGAATATGTTGTAAGGTGAAAAAATGTGTGATGAAGAATGGTGTAAGGCACACTGTCTTGTGCATAAAAGCATAGGACAAATGAGAATATGCATATGTGTATATTATATGCGAAAGGCTAGGGAGACTCTGGAAGGTATTTAAAAGGTGTGGCCCCTGTGATCTCCAGTGAGAAGGCTCTCATACCAGCATAATAAATAACATTGTTATGATAAGTAGAGTCAGTTTTTTTTTCAAAATAAAAGTTATGGCAATATAAGCATAAAGTGAAATTTTCATGGGGAGAAAAACCCATGAAACCATTACTTATAAGCATGTGATAATAATTACTCTCAACATGAAAGGGAAAGCTTCATAACTATGAATTAATGAATATTATCTTTTAAGATATCTACACTATTCCATCATAATTGTGATTTATAACAAGTTTTGAAGTTTTCCCTTCTTGTCCTTTCCAGGTTGAGATTTACATTTTTCTTCCTTACAGATCGACAAATGGGAAGACAGCTGTTTTAACTATTAAAACTAAAACTGCAGCTGCTCCACAAAGTTCTACTGTTTTCTGAAGTCTTTGTCAGGGAATACATGCCCCCTCAACAGTGTGTGTCCCGTTTGTATAATACTGTGTGTGTGAGATCCTACAGAGACAAGGCTGGACATAGGATCCCTGTCTGTCACTCTTGTATGTGACCTCCTACATCTTCCATATTTAGGCGCTCAACAGTCTCCGTCCCTAACATGTCTATCACGTGAATAAATGGGGGATAGAATGAGGCATTTTGGTAACATTGAAGTCACTCAGGAAGTGAGGATGATTGTGGAGTATGAGAGCAAACGGTGGTGTGATCTGATGGAACATGGGGTCACATCGTTGCTCTTCTAGAAATGTCCACATGTCAGAGGAAGGCATTTCAGGGCTGTCACTCCTACTGTCAGTAGTGAAGAACTGCCACTTTAATTGCTCCATTTCTTTGGGAATTTTTATACTTGGAAATGAAATTTAGTTAATCCATTAGCTAAAAATGGGATTTGTTTACTAATATGTTTTTTTGGCACTTATTGTATGCCTATAAAATAAATGTTGATCCTAAGGACTTTTTCAGCTCTCAGGTATTTATCTGATTTTTCTAAGATGTAGAGTGAATGTCTCAAATTCTAAAGTGATCTAATTATTGAGTTTTTAAAATCTAAAATTAGTTAATCACTGATTCACTTAAAATTCATTGAAGGTAATAATTCACAATTAGAAAGATATAGACTATAATATACTAGTTTATATATTTATATATATTTATACTATCTAATACCATGAGATCTTAACAGAATGCCATACATCTTTCTTTCTTCTTCTTCTTCTTCTTCTTCTTCTTCTTCTTCTTCTTCTTCTTCTTCTTCTTCTTCTTCTTCTTTTTTTTTGTTTATGTGTTTTAGTTTTTCGAGACAGGGTTTCTCTGTGTAACAGTCTTGGCTGTCTTGGAACTCTCTTTGTAGACCATGCTGTCCTTGAACTCACTGAGCTCCACCTGCCTCCCAAGTGCTGGGATTAAAGGCCTGTGCCACCACCACCCAGTCATATTGTGTAACATCTTTAAATAAAACATTACAAAACCAGTTTGGCTATTTCCTTTTCCCATGTACTTTCTTTATCTCCCTCTCCTCCTCCTCCCCATATCATCTCTTGATCTAATATGTCTTTAAACAGACTTGGGATAAGTAGACTTTGTTATTAGTGATTTATGAATACTTGTGGTTAGTTAATATATACATATATTATATATAACTAGTATCTTAGGGTTTCTATTGCTGTGAAGAGATACCATTAATATGTTAACTCTTATAAAGGAAAACATTTAACTGTGATGTCTTACAGTTCAGAGGTTTAGTCCATTATCATCATGGCTGGATATGATGTCATGCAGGCAGATATGGTGCTGGAGAAGGAAAGTTCTATGTCTTGATCTGCAGGCAACAGGAAGTGGTCTGTCCACACCAACTGTAGCTTGAACAGAGAAGACCTTAAAGCCCACCTCCACAGTGACACACTTCCTCCAATAAGGTCACACCTACTCCATTAAGGCCACACCTCCTAATAGTGCCACTCTTTTGGGGTCCATTTTCTTCCAAACCACCACACCTAGTTATGTACAAAGAACTGTTGTACTTTCTCTTAGAAAATGCAGTTTGTGCCGGGTGGTGGTGGCGCACCCCTTTAATCCCAGCACTTGGGAGGCAGAGGCAGGTGGATCTCTGTGAGTTCGAGGCCAGCCTGGTCTCCAGAGGGAGTGCCAGGATAGGCTCCAAAGCTACACAGAGAAACCCTGTCTCAAAAAACAAAAAAAAAAAAAAAAAAAAAAAAAAAGAAAAAGAAAAAGAAAAAAAAAGAAAAAAAAAGAAGAAAATGCAGTTTGTGGTCATCAGAGGTGTGATGGGTGAGAAGAGCAACAGTAGAGGAGTCCTTAACCTGCTTAAGCTATAAAAGAAAATTCTTTTTTCTTTTTCCTTCCTTCCATCCTTCCTTCCTTCCTTCCTTCCTTCCTTTCTTTCTTTCTTTCTTTCTTTCTGTAACGGAATCAACTATTTGTTCTGTACAACAAAGGAACATCTTTGTAGTTTTTTGAGACATGTATTCTGAAGGCAATATTATAAATGTCAAACTGAGAATGGCGCCACGGAAATAACCACTGTGGTTTCACATAAATCAATGCCAGGAAATTTTGTATTTCTGTAAACAGCAACAAATGGAATAATTGAAAGGCAAGATAAAAATATACTATAAGCCATCACATCTTGGAAGCAGTAGCAATGCCACAGGTGAAATGCATTATTCAGGTCGGGTCATCCTTGCCTTACAAGGAAAGAGCTGCTGTCATCTAGGAGTTGGTTATTGGCAGGTCATTATTTCTTGCCAGGATCTCTAGTTATGTGGCCGTTCTTTGACATAGTCTATAAACCTGAAGTAGTGCAAGACAGATGGTAATAGTTCTTAAAGAAATTTCATATTCATTGTTGACTGGTAGAAATACCTGATTGGTTGATGCCTCATCGTCTACCCTGGCTTCATGTAAGCACCTGTGAGGAGGACAAATGGCAGTGGGATGTAAACTGATGTTGGTCTCAAACTGATATTGCAGTCGTACATAAGGTATGGCCGTTTTTTCTAGAGATGTTGACTGGAGGACGACATTATGGTAAAATTATATGGAAGTATTTCAGTGCTTAAAAGAAGAAATACTAAGTTTTTCAGTAAGGACTGTGTCTACATCCTTTCCCTCTCCACTTGCAACCCTGAAACACATCCTGCCTTCATCAGATTTTTCTTTTATAAAAAATAATCTGTTTATTATTTATGTTTATTTTTGTTATTAGTTATGTTAATAATTACTTGTGTTAATAATTACAAAATTATCTTTTGTAATGGTTGTCACTGTGGCATTGTTATACATATATAATCATATGCTTTGCTCTTACTTGCTCTCCCACTGTCTTCAAGGACCCTTCCTTCCCCAAGTGCTTTAAAGCCACATATGTTCTATTAGCTTCTCTTGACATTTTACCTTCTCCATTTAGACCTCTTCTACTACTTTCATAGCCCTGTTTATATCATAGCCCTGTTGGATGTTTTACCCTTTGGCTCTTTTTACTCTTGCTGTTTTGGGGGCCCACCAACCAGCTCCCAAATAAACAAACACCGTGGCTTATTAGTCTTATAAATGCCTGGCCTTAGCTTGGCTTATTTCTAGCCAGCTTTCCTTAACTTAAATTATCCCATCCCTCTTTTGCCTCTGGGCCTTTTCCGTTTCTTGCTTCTGTAATCTTACTTTCACTCTTACTCCATGGCTGGCTGTGTGGATGGTTGGTCCTTCTTTTCTTGCTCTTTGATCTCTCTTACTCCTTCCTGATTCCTCTTTCCTCCTATTTATTCTCTCTGCATGTCAGCCCTGCCTGCCCTTTCTCCTGCCTTGCTAATTGGCCAGTCTGCTCTGTGTTAGACCAATCAGGTGTTTTAGACGGGCAAAGTAACATAGCTGCACAGAGTTAAACCAATGCAACTTAAAATAATGCAACACATCTTTGCATCATTAAAAAAAGTTCCACAGCATAAACAAATGTAACACATCTTAAAATAATATTCCACAACAATCTTATATATGTGTATACATACACACATATGTATATATGCATAGATACACATATATTTAAATTTAGATTTTGTAAATGAGAGAACATAACATTTGTCTTTCTGAATCTGGTTTATTTCACTCAAAAATAATGATGTCTCATACAACAAATTGTTCTGCAAATGTCATAATTTCATTTACTTTATGGCTGCAAAATTTTTTTTTGTACATGTAGATTTTCATTATTCATTCTTCTATTTGTGGACATCTAGGCTGATTCCATATTATATCCTGGATACTGTGAAAAGTATAGCAGTAAACGCGGATATCCAAGTATCTCTGTGGTATGCTGAGTTAGGACCTTTCAGGTACATACCCAGGAGTTGAACTTCTGGGTCATATAGCAGTTTTAGATTTTAAGAACCACACTGATTTCCATAGTAGCAACGCCAGTTGAGTGATATTCCCATCAGCAGTGAATGAGGGTTCCCTGTCTCCAGATCCTCACCCACACTTATTGTTGTTTTCTTTCTTTTTTATCACCACTTCTTCAACTTTCAAGTCTACCATAATGGTTCCAATGTCTGCTATTCTAGAGATGTAGTATTACTTTCTGTGAAAATTCCAGGAACATCACTCAGCCTTCTTCATGAGCTAGAGAAAAAGGTTGGCAATTAAATGGCTGTCAAGATACCTTGTTTACTTAAATTATATTTTCAAGAACTAGTAAAATACCTTTAGAGTGGGTTCCAAGATATACTGGAACCACTTTGAGTTGTGTGCAATAAAAGATGCCACTATCACTTGCTGGCCATTTTGAGTCTGTTTGAACATTATTTGAAAGTCAGCCTAATTGCAGTTTCTTTCCTCAGTAAACAGACTGGTTACTTAGCTTTCTTTACAGAAGTTCATAGGAAGACTCACAGTAAGTATGTATACTAAGGCCCGTGCTCCCTCTCAAGCATCAGTTACCCTATCCGTCCATGTAGATGCTCTGGTTCTGCTAACCTACTTTTATTGGACTCCTGTCAAAGGACTGTGGTTCTACTATAGCCACTGAAGTTATGTTGCTTCTTAAAATACCTAGACTTATTTCTATACAGCAAAGTAGTATTTTTTTTTTTTTTTGCAGGTTATTGAGCCATTTCAATTGTTGGCTAATTTCAATTAGTCATTGCCAAATAATGACTGTTATTCAGTATTTGAAAATGCATGACTTTCCTACATAATCAATGTACTCCTGTGTCTTTAGCGTTGAATTCTGGTAGTGTACTAGTTACTCTACAATCCTGGCTCCTTATTAACACCAGACATCCCATCTGTGAGGGTTAGTGTTAACTGTCAACTTCATAAAATCTAGAACTACCTGGAATGCTCTAGACATGCCCAGAGGGGATTATTTTGATTCATGAATTAAGGTAGGAAGACCAACCCATAGTTGGTAGCACCATGGCCTGGACAGAACCTGGACTGTCTCCTGGAAGAAAAGGAGCTGAGCTGCAGGATTTCCTAATTGTTCTCTGATTCCTAGTGTTGCTGTGATGTAACCAGCTGCATCAGCCCCTGCTGTCTATACTTCCCATCACAGTAGTCACTATCCTTGAACTTGGAGTCAGCATAAACCTTCCCTCCTTTAAGGTGCTCTTGCCACAGCAACACACACACACACAACTAAGATGCATTCTAAGTGCCATATAATGTTTAATCTGTATTAAGAGGTAACCATAGAAGGATGCCTGATTTCCTATAAATGATGTTTTGTCTATGTAACATGATAAATAAAAGACCCAGAGACTGATATTTGGGTTCAGGCTTCAAGATGAATATCAGAAAAGCAAAGCAGCTGGCCACTAGCTCTCACCTCTAGTGCAGCCTGGACTGATCCACGAATGAGCTCTTCATCAAGTCTCAAACTGCTGCCTCTCCTCAGTGTGACTGGAGAATGAATGCTTCTACTGAGATCTTGCTTCTGTCTTATATACTTCCATAATGTTGAGATTAAAGGTGTGAGCTGTAATTCTCTTTTAGATTAATTCACTTTTGTGTAGATCTGAGTGGCCTTGGACTCACAGAGATGTCTATCTCTTAATCCTGAGTCCTAGGATTAAAGGTGTGTACCACCACCTCCTAGCTTCTGGCTGCTGGGATTAAAGGTGTGTTCCTGGCTGCTATGGATGACTTTGCTTTCTGAATCCTCAGGCAAACCTTAATAAATCATAAACAATATCTTATCTATCTATCTATCTATCTATCTATCTATCTATCTATCTATCTATCTATCTATCTGTCTATGTACTTATCTATCTCCGGTTTTTCAAGACAGGGTTTCTCTGTGTAGCCCTGGCTGTCCTTGAACTCACTCTGTACCAAGCTGACCTCAAACTCACAGAGATCTGCCTCTCTCTGCCTCCTAAGAGCTGGGACTAAAGACTTGAGCCACCACTGCCTGGCAAATGATGTTTTTTGATATCTTAGTGAAGGGAGCATGTTGTGAACCATTTCAGGAGATGTAGTGATGTATACTTATATATACAGCGTTCTTATGAGAAATCAGTTCTAACATTCTCAACTCTAAATCTGTGATTGCTTCTTCAGAGTCATAGTAGGAATATTTTGCCATCATATCAACAGTAAAGTAAACAGTTAATTCTAGTGATAAATATATATGTATATATTTTTAAAACTGAAAGCAAATTCTTTTCATACAGTATGTTCTGATCAGTTTCCCTTCCTCCAAGATCTTCCCCACTTCTCCACCCACCCATCTTTTCACCCCTTCTTTATCTCTTTAGGAAACAGGCAAGAAACAAATAAAAACCTATCAAATCAGAAGAAAAAGCAAAACAAAAGCAAAGAAGCATAAGAAAGGCACGTGCACGTGAGCGCGTGCGCGCACGCACACACACTCTCACACACACACACACACACACACACACACACACACACACACACACACGAATGCATGCACCATACACACACAAAATTGAAAACCATAAGGTACAAACAAAAGGCCAACAAGACAAAAAAAATACCCATAAAACCCTATGAACCAAAAGTCTACAAAAATGACATTGAGTTCATTTTGTTTGGTCAACTACTGCTGGGCATGGGACCTGGGGACCTGCCTTTGAATATTGTTGATTTACCCAGTGAAATTCCACTGGAGTAAACTAAATTTTTCTTTGTAAGTAGTTATCAGTTGGAGAGAACTTCTTGGTTAGGGTTGGGAGTTGTGTCTGATTCCCCCTCCTGGTTGTGGGAGTCCACTCTTCTAGTTCTGGGATCCCAGCTGGATTGAACTTATGCAGGCCCTGTGCATGCTGCTACAGTCTCTGTGAGTTCATACGTACCTCAGCTTTAAAACAAGGAATGAATCTAGAATATCTGGCTCAATTCAGCATTATGTTTTATCTTCTTTTGCTTGTTCCTCGAAGGTCTACTCAAAAATACTTTCAGGTTTGAGGTGATACATATTACCATCAGTCCTGCAGTTCTCTTAATGCATAAGTCAATTCTTAGAGTTTGTATTTGTTTATTAAATTATTTTTAAGATTTATTTAATTTTACTCTATGTAATCAATGTTTTGCAATAGGTACATAAATATGTACCTATTGTATGTGTGTATGTATGTGTGTATGTACCTGTGTGTATGTGTTTTATGTGTCTGTGTTGCCTCTGGAGGCCAGAAGAAGGTGTCGGATCCCAGAAATGGAGTCATAAGTGCTTGTGAGCCACTGTGTGGATGCTGAGAATTAAACCTGGTCCTCTGCAAGGGCAGCAAGTGCTCTTAATCATGGAGACATTTCTCCAGCCCTGATTTCATTCATTTAAAGCTTGCTGAGATTTTCCCTCATCCTAAATCTTGAGGCAGTGAGGGGTTTTAATGGTTGATCCTAAAGAAAATGGTCAGACATCTCCTTGTAGGCCACTTCCCTCCAGGGAGGTGTTTATAAAGGGAAGGCTGATCTCCACAGATACTCAGAAAGCTGTTTTCTACTTGTGAGAGTCTTGGAGTCAAGGGTGTAATCTCAGCTCTGTTCGCACACATTTCGAGTTCCAGAATCCCACTTCTTGTTACCAGCACTCTTCCTGGCCATCAATGCCAGACTCAGGCTGTGGATTTACCTGACGTAGTTTTCAATCTCCACAGTGAAATTTTGTGTTTGGTTTCTGATAACAGCTTCAAACTTGTTTGCTTGCTTCTTCTTCTTCTTCTTCTTCTTCTTCTTCTTCTTCTTCTTCTTCTTCTTCTTCTTCTTCTTCTTCTTTTTTCAAAAACAGGGTTTTTCTGTGTAGCCCTGGCTGTCCTGGAACTCACTCTGTAGACCAGGCTGGCCTTGAACTCAGATTTGTCTGCCTCTGCCTCCTTTGTGCTAGGATTAAAGGTGTACACCACCAGCACCTGGCACTTCCTTCTTTTATTCTGAGGACTAGAGAATTTATTACAAGACATATTAATATATACATTGACAGACCAAAGGGGCATGGCATGAGCTATGAAGAGACTTTAGGTCTGAGCACTAGAGACAGACAGTCTGGCAAAGTCATTAAAGAGAGTCAGATCTTGTGTGGCAGGGGAGAGTATCTCTTTTCTGCCTTTAGTGATCATCCATTTCTTAATTAAAAATACATGATAATTTTAAAGCTGTAACAGTTCTCTGCTTCTGTGAGGAGCTGAGAGGGTAAAGATCTGAGTCTCCTTCTTTTCTTCAAGGACCTGTATATTCATGTGAATTATTTTATATCACAGTCCTTATGGTAATTATTTCTCTTGTAATAATCAAATGACCCAGCATAAATGTCACACTTAACCCCAGGGTTAAGCAGGTTCATCAGGATGACACTATTTGTTGTGGGTTCATGTCCTCCTGTTTCTGAGTGATAAACCAGACTCACCCAACCACTCCTTATTCCATCCTTGTTTATCCTGATACATCTTTTTTTTTTTCTTTTTTTTTTTGGTTTTTCCGAGACAGGGTTTCTCTGTGGCTTTGGAGGCTGTCCTGGAACTAGCTCTTGTAGACCAGGCTGGTATTGAACTCACACAGATCCACCTGCCTCTGCCTCCCGAGTGCTGGGATTAAAGGTGTGTGCCACCACTGCCCGGCCCTGATGAATCTTCTTATATTAGATTCTGTATCAGTCAAGATCTCATCAGAATATCTCAACAGAATTTAAAGAACCATTAGCTAGGTATAAAATTGCTAACTGGACAGCTGAAAGGTAAGCATCTTACTCTCAAGAGTCCAGGAGGTAACAAAATGCAGCAATCACTGTTAGGGCCACGGAACAAAAGGGGAAGATTGAAACTGTTTAAGCTCCCAGTGTGCACAGGGTTTCCTGAAGAGCTGAAATATGGCTTCTGAAGACGCGCCAAGCAGCTGGCATTGGTGTCTCTGAACACTAGAGAAAGATTATGCACCTAAGGAAGAAAGCACTGGCTGGAACTTGGGGTGCATAGTGAAGTTAGTAGTACAAGACTGAAAACAGGATTCAGTGTTGCCATGGGAACATGCTGTAGCCAAGATGAAGGAGTGCTTCTAGGAGGACATTTAGAAGACTAACAGTTTGTTTGGAAGCAAGCAGGTAACAAACAGAAGAGACAAATCCCTTTCTCCTCTGCTTAGTAGACTCCCTCTGGCACCTACTAACAAAGCACCTACAGCTAGCTTGCAGAGTCAGAGGGTGGCAGCTCTGCTGCAGCTCTGTGGTCACAAAACAGAACAAAGGATGGTGAAATTAGATTCCAGAATAAGGATCAGAAACCCGATCACCAACACACTCTGTCCTGATCTGACTCGTGCCAGGTATCTCCTTCCAGTAGTGGCAATGTTCTGGGAGAGCCCAAAAATCTTTAGAAATGACACAGTGTTTATAGATTCTGAGAAGGGGTACCGCAGGAGTGGTCTTTCCTTTTCTCTATATTGAGCTGTATTGGAGTTGCCACTGACAGCAGATGTCCCATAACAAACAGCACAGCTGACTTTGTCTTTAACCCATATTCTCCCAAAGACCACGGAAAACGTGATCCTGTAGTGGAAACTGGGGAGAACAGTTCAGGCCTTCCTCTCAGGCAGTTCCTTCTATAGTAGAATCCTAGACCAACTCAGGTTTTAATCTGATGTCATTTTTCTGTTATCCGTGCATTTTTGTCAAGGGCCTGTAGGGTGGCTATAGTGAATACCTGAGTGAAGTAAGTGAATTCAATGGACATTGAAGAGACTTGTAGAGGAGTGATGGAGGTGTAAAGGTCAGAACAGCTGTGAGATGATGCTAACCTTTAAAATGAAGAGAGATGTATCTTTAAACAAAGAGTACAGACTAATACACTAGGATGAATTAGCAAAAACAGAGGGACTGTTTGGCATGGAATAAGTGAACGGTGCTGATGCTTGTGATGGGAAACAGCAATCAGATCACTTTGGGGTCAGCAGGGTGCTTCTGCTTCCTCCTAAGTGCTCCAGCTTTCATTCTGTCTCTTAGGAGTCTCGGTTTTTCTATGAAGTTTTTATTACCATGAAATGATTCCTTCATACTGTTCAATTTTTAACATCTCCTGACTCTTTCATCTTTTTCTTTGTCCAGCGTATCCCAGATCTGATTCTTCAGAAGCCTTCACTAATAGGTTCTTGCCTGTTTTCATCACCTCCCTTGTCTTTACATCTTTCCCCCTCATAAAGTCTTTGCCTACTGAACAGTGACTGTGTTCCAGGATTGGCAAAATCTCTCCAGAGCCCTGCAGTGGTTAGCATATCTATCTAGGTTTTAACTTATTTTTAGAGAAAATATTAGACTTCATAGATTGATTTCACTTCTGATGTGGCACAGTCCTGAAGATTTAACAGGGTCGTTTAGAATTAAGGACTGCAAATACATAGAAAGAAAAGATCTTTCATTTAATAAAATCCCATACAAGAAAAGCTCACTGTTTAAGTTTCTACCAAAACTCTTAAAAAACAAAGAATTTTGATGTAGTAGTTAATGAGCTGAAATTTTGAGATCACTGTAGCCTTTTATTTTATTTTTTTAAGATTTATTTATTTGTTATGTATACAGTGTTTTGCTTGCATGTCTGCCTGCATGACAGAAGAGGGCACCGGATCTCATTACAGATGGTTGTGAGCCAACATATGGTTGCTGGGAATTGAACTTAAGACCTCTGGAAGAGAAGCCAGTGCTCTTAACCTCTGAGCCATCTCTCCAGTCCTGTAGCCTTTTTTTAATCTAGGAATTTCACTGAGGTACAAATGGTTTCTTGACTGTTTGAACAGTGAAAATAGATGATGTGAGAAAATCTAAATCCTAATTATTGTAGGAACAACTGACTAAGTTTCCATAATTGTAGGTCTCTTATAGGAGGAGATAAGGTGAAGGCTTCCTTGGGAGTAAATTCTGAGTGAGAACTGCCGAAAGTACAGGAAGTGTCTCTAAATGACATTAGGCCTAGAATGATTCATAGACAAAAGGCCTACAAGTGCTGGGTACTGGAGCAATTAGGCTACAGTATCTGCCATTCTGTTGATTTCATTGATTCCTATGTTGGGGTCAGGCCAATGTTCTGGCTCTCTCACCTCTGAGGGTGTGGTTTGGAAGGACCACTTTTCCTTAAGTAGAGAGCTTTTTTCTTTTTTCCCCATCCAATGTAGAGCTGTTGTTTTGTAAGGGCCCTAGCTCCCCTATGAGGAGAATAGTAGCGATACATTTATTTCATCTTATTTTTCTAAGAGACAGTATTGTACACAATAAACTTAAGTGCGTCTTGAACTCACTAAACTGTTCAGTAACTATGTAATGAATGTAAGCCCCATTCGGGGCATTACAACAGTGCTAGGGACTGAGTTATTAGCAAACCAGATGTGCTTATCATCACTGATTATCCCATCACCCCTCCAAAGAGCAGATTTGGACATACTTTGTCATTAAGAGATTTTCCTGTTTGACAGATTAAAAATCATAGTGCAAACCTTTGAGGAGTAATTTACAGGATTTTGTAGTTTGCATTTCAAGTGATTGTTACAACACTGACATTTTATTCTTAAAACATAAAGCCAAAAAAAGACACAGTTTATTGCAGCTGGAGAGTCAACTTGGTGGTTGAGAGCACTGGCTACTCTTCTGGAGGACCCAGGTTCAACTCCCGACATCCACATCACTGCTGTAACTCCAGTTCTAGGGGATTTGATGCCCTCTTCTGGCCTCCTTAGGAATACATGAGGTGAACAGGCATATATGCAGACAGAATACTCTTATATGCACACACACACACACACACACACACACACACACACACACACACACACAAATACTAATGAAAACCCACTTTATTTTGTTATTTTCATTTATATGTATGCATCTGTGTGAGTCAAAGTCACTTATACAGGTTCCTGAGGAGGCCAGCAGAGGGCATCAGATCATTTGGAGCTGGAATTGCAAGTTATGAATTTGCAGGGGGCTGTAGGTCCTCTGAAAAAGAACAAGCATTTTTCACTGCTGAGCCAACTCTGCAGCCCACCTTTCCTTCTTTCCTTCCTTCATTCTGTCTCTCACAATTTTGAAAAATATTTCTGTGTATGTGTGTATGTGTATATGTGTGTATGTTAGTGTGTGAGTTTGACAGAGCATTACTGCTATGACAGGTGTTGCCTTTCACTCTCCACATTGTTCGAGATGAGGTCCCTTTTGTAGCTGGAAGTTTTTCTCTGTTTCACCCAGTCCCAGTGGGCCAGTTTCTCTCCTGCCTGCTGGGTTCCCACATCTGCTTATGAAATAACACTCTGAAGCTTAATATTAAATATAATTGTTTGTCCAATGGCTCAGGCATATTACTGGCTAGCTCTCTCTTATAAATTAACCCATTTCTATTAATCTGTATATTGCCATATGGCTATGGCTTACCAGCAATGCTCTGGCATGTTATTCCTTCATTAGCTACATGGCGTCTCCCTGACTCCACCTTCCTTCTCTCCATAACTCTGTTTGGATTTTCTGCCTAGCTATATTTTGCCTGGCCATTGGTCAAAACAGCTTTATTCATCAACCAATAAAAGCAACCCATATTTGTAGCATACAGAAGGATATCCCTTATCACCTACCCTTTTCTTTTACTTTTTTTTTCTTTATTGGTTTTTTGAGATAGGGTTTTCTCTGTATTGTTTTGGAGCCTGTCCTGGAACTTGCTCTATAGACCAGGCTGGCCTCCAACTCACAGAGATCCGCCTGCCTCTGCCTCCAGAGTGCTGGGATTAAAGGCCTGTGCCACCAACACCCAGCTGCCCCCTTTTCTATCTAATTAAAAAAGGAAGGTTTTAATTTTAACATAGTAAAATTACATATGAAAAACAGTTATCAAGCAAGAATTACAGTTACAATATTTACTTTATTTGCATTTGGCAAAATTAAAGACAATACTCTATCATCTATCCTATCTTTTTGAGTCTAAAGTTTTATATGTAATTTATCTTTTATCATAACTAAGGATAACTATAAATATCTGTCCTCAAGTTCACCAAAGACCCCAGAAGGATGGAATATTACCCAAGTAAACAGGAAGTGCAAGTGCAAGCAGCTTTAAAACTTCTAGAAATGACAAGAGACATCCAAATTTCCTCTGCAATGTTGAGACATCCATCTTCAACCTATAGGCCTAGAATGTCTGACAGATATGTCAGTGAAGCAGGAAATTTGAAGATCTGTTCTGTCTTGTACTAGCAAAGCTCATCAGTTGCTTTCTTCTATGTCCTGCATATTGCCTGGTAGTGTCCTCTGTGAAGCAGGAACCCTAAAGGACTATCCCATCTTACCTTGGCAAGTTTAGCTGTCACTCTCCTGTGGGTCCTGTATGTCCAGTTCATATTGCATACCATCAAGCAGTCTAGGCAAGAACAGTTTCTTGGCCAAATGGCTAGTCCTGCCACACTGAAGGCAACCTCTGTAATGAGTTCCTTTGATGCCCATCTTCCTCTATGAAATAATTGGTGCTTTCAGGAGTAGATGTGTTTCATTGTCCAGAAAAGTCTAAGTTCTTAAAACATTTTTAAATGCCACATTCTGTAGGTCTTTGAAGTGTTTGAAGATAACCTGTCTATCTGAAATATATCTGTGTATATCTGGAAAACCTAACTAGCATAACTATAAGTTTGACTATTGTAGATGACCATCTATTAATATGTATTTCTTAATTATAATATATATACGTATATATATATGTATACATATATACGTATATATGTATATATGTATATATATATATGTGTGTGTATATATATATTGTTTTTTTCGAGACAGGGTTTCTCTGTGTAGCTTTGGAGCCTATCCTGGCACTCACTCTGGAGACCAGGCTGGCCCGTGCTGTATAAAGATAATAAGGTAAACAAGAGTAGATATATATATACAAAAGAGTTCCAGGCCAACCTGGTGAACAAAGCGAGTTACAATGTTACAAAATTGACCTTAAGTTTATATCAACAGACCAAAATAAACATAATACTTTAAACAAGAGGAGAAATATATACAAAAGAGTTCCAGGCCAACCTGGTCAACAAGGAGAGTTACAGTGTAACAAAATTGATCTTAAGTTTGTATCAGTAAACCAAAATCCATACTGTCTTTCTGTGTAGAAACTTCCTGTTACTTTATAACTCAAGGGAAAGGTAAGAGCAAACATTTACTTTTACTACTGCTCCTCTAATACTTATTAAAACAAGGCCGTGTGTCTTATTTCTAGTTACGTGTGTATTCTGTCTCAGACCAATGTCTTCTTTCTTCAGATCTGATAAAGCAACCTGCAAATTTCAAGGCCTTAAGTGTCTTCTTCACTCACTGTTGCTTTAGCCTGTTTTTGTCTTCTTCAAGCATGATGGGTTACTTTAGACCAATCTTAATGTTCTTTCAAGTATTTCAAATTATTTTTTATGCTTTAAGACATGTGTGGTTCCCTTTCATGTTCAGTGTTTGGCAGTGCTCTGGTACAAGCTTCCTGGAAATGTAAGTTGTAGTGTCATTTCAAAATGGCCTCTTGCTTAGAACCTTGGCCGCTTCAGAAATCCAGCTCATGAATCATTTGACTGCACGGCACTTGCTGCTAAATGTCTGAGGAAAAATTGGTGTGATAAGGCTATGCAATAAAAATTCCATATGCAGATTTTACGTATGCCAATTGTACTGTTCTCTTGACACTTTGAAAAAAATGTCACAGGATTCTGAATCTGAATTTCAAAACTAACTCATTTCATGATTAGCTGTAGTTGTTTTCTGTGTGCATGCCTGTTCTCTTTGGTGGTACTTCAGTCATGTGTCGGATGGATCTTTGTAGAAGTCGTAAGATAATCCGTGACATCAAAAGTGCTTTCCATCCCAGAGGGCTGTAGCTCAGTGATAGAATGCTGGCCTAGCTTGCGCAAGGCTTTGATCTCCAGCACTGTTCAAAAATATGATATAGTTAGAAGCAGCTTCATGGCATTGTAATTCCTGAATGTGAAAGGCTAAGGGAAGAGAATCATGAATTCAAGGCAGGTCGGGCTAAATAATGAGTTAAAGCAAAGGAGCAATTGGGAAACACTCAGAATGTGGCCACGTATTTCATATGGAACCTCTGTCTTATATCAGGACCCTTTCTCCAGCTGATTTCTTTATATATATATATATATATATATATATTATATATATATATGTATGTATTTAATATATATATATAATGTTTTGATTATTTTAAATTAAAATCATTCTTTCCTTTCCTCCCTTTAACCCCTTTCATGTGCACCCTTCCACTCCAACCTTCTGTCATATTCATTGCATCTTTTTCTTTATTTGTTACATATATGCATTAATGTACTATATATATATATACATATATATATATATATATTTGTGTATATACACATATATACATGGACTGCTAAATCCATGTAGTGTTGCTTGTATGTGTACGATTACAGAGCTGACCACTTGGAATAGGATAAACAATTAGGGTCTCATCCCTAGGGAGGACTATTTCTCATACTCTCAGAAGCTCTCAGTAGCCTGTCTTTTTTTGTCTAGGGGTGCTGTGACATTTACTTGTGTATCTAGTATATCAGATGATTCTAAATCTGGGCACAGCTCTTTATCCACTCAATCAAATTTAGTTATCTCTCAGATCAAAAATATAGCAGCATGAAATACTTATGTGTATGTTTTCTTGGGGGGGTTATCTGTGAGGTGTGGGGATTTCCAAAGGTTTTACTTTGTGGGTACAGAGGTTTATAAACCTGTCATCTTCTTTCTCCTGTATTTGAAAAGAAATTGGGAAACAAAATTTGGTAAAGGAAAAAGGATGTGTTTGCAGTCTATCCATTGGTAGGTATGGATGTCTAATTTCTTCCTTATCTTACCTGTGACTAACTTGCAGTTTATAAGAAACCATGAGAAAAGGGCAAATTTATGAGATGTGCTAATCAGTTCCTGGAGGAAGGGACCCAGACCCCAAGCTTTCTCAGTTTTTGGTTAGGATGTCATCATTTTATTTAATCCCTGGCCAAAGAAAATAGAATCTTAGAGGAATTTCATTTTGAAGGAGAAAAGAATCTAGGGCTTTGTGGCTCATAAGATCCTTGTCTATTCCCAGAAGGCCAGTGTTTATCATCTTGGCAGAATTCTTTGTCCATTCCTTTGCTATAAGTCCATTCACATGGAAGGGAGACAAAAAGACAGCTGATGGCTTGATAGCCGTGGGGAGGGGCATCTTAATGTTCTTCCCTGCCAAGTCTTCAGCATAAGATCAAGGTTAAAAAATATGTGAAGCACATGTTCTTTTGTGTCATTATATTCATCAGCTGTCATTTGTCACTCATCTATTTCTAGTCCTTTGTGTTGTGGCTGTCCCTGGATTATATTGTCTCAGGCATCATTTTATTTTACTCATAACTCCCACATTTAAAATTATTAGTGGTAAGTAAACATTTGAAACTAGAAATTTTTTGTTGTTTGTTTTTGTTTTTGTTTTTGCTTCTATTTTTCGAGACAGGGTTTCTCTGTGTAGCTTTGGAGCCTATCCTGGCACTCGCTCTGGAGACCAACCTAGCCTCGAATTTACAGAGATCTGCCTGCCTCTGCCTCCCGAGTGCTGAGATTAGAGGCGTGCGCCACCACTTCCTGGCAAAACCAGAAATTTTTAAGTTTACTTCTTTTGTTTGGGTCTGAAATTTGGATAGTCCCCACCTTTGTCCCATCCTGTTAAGTTCAATTTGCCTGGGTTAATTTGTGTCTACTTAACTTTCTCGTAATCCTTATTTTGTTATGATCACAGGCAGTCATTTTACTGGTCCAGGACATAGAGAAAGCACAACATGATCCAACTTGTGCTATGTGTGATTGTAAAACTTCAGTTTGTTGACTACTTTTATTTTCTACTACTGAGAACTTTTATTTATTATTCTCCAACAGAGTTTTTTTTTTTTTTTTTTTTTTTTTTTGTTGCCATGTGAAACAATGTTTTAAGAGCTGGGGACATGAGTGGGTAAAAAAGAATTTACCAAGGGTCCAAACTGACAGAGTGAAAGTTAATCAAAATATACTTCAAGAAGGCAAGTTCTAATAGAGGATGTAGGTGCCAGCATCTTAGCTCTCCTGAGGGATTTTTAAGTAACAGTATAATAGTTAGCAGAGAAGTTACTTTTTCTTACCTTGTGAGCCCTGTGTAGGCATTCACTTGTGGGTAGATAGGTGTGCTTTTTAGTATCTTAAGGGGTAAACATTATAGTGCTGCCTCTCTGGCTGTGATGAGTCCCCAAGTAGGTCCCAGCCCAGTTGCTAAAGTATGGGAGCCTTGAGCCTTTTGTCCCTTCATCCATACAGTAGAGCAGTTTGGCCTTGTTTTTGCAATCCTCTTGTCTCAGCTTACCAAGGGCTGCAATTGCAAGTGCACTAGTATTAGGTTCTCAGTTACACAAACTACTACTACCAGCTATACAGATGAATGCAAAGGAATGGGGTGGGTATTTTGAGTAAAGGAAATTCCCCACTAAATGAGACCTAAGCCATCAAAATTTGGGTTTTGTCCGAGCTAAGAATTATTTTGCTTGACAACACAGTCACACTCATGTTTACTCCCTGCAACTAGGACGGGACAGCTAGTGTTAAATCTTAAATGTGGAGGAAGTGCTTTCATAGTTTCTACTGTGTGTCTAATGCTTCTATGTTCAAATTTAGCCACGGTAATTTTGAAGACTCTGATTCAGTGTAACCTCCTTTCAGCTGAACTCCCACCTCCGTATACAGCCATTGCCAGTCCGGGAACCAGTGGGGTTCCCGTGATCAACTGTCGCGTGTGCCAATCACTCATCAACTTGGATGGTAAACTTCATCAGCATGTGGTTAAATGCACAGTTTGCAATGAAGCTACGGTAAGTGGCAATTTTCATTAAAAAGCATAGCTCACTAATGGATGTCTTGTTTCTAAAGGAAGTTCTTCGGTAGTGTTATTTAAGTGCCAATGTGGGCTGGGCACAAATATGATGATCTGTCTTATCTTTTCTTCTGCCTGTCTTTCTTTTATTATATAAGGATGCCTCTACATGTTTAAGATAACACCATCACATTTTTTGGTTAACTTAAATATAACATCCTTTTGGTTCTTTACATATGTTAGGCATTTATATTTCCCTTTAGTATCTGTCCATTTTATTTTCGTGCAAATCTACTGGGCTTTACTGCAAATGTGGTCTTTATCTCTAATATATAGAAAACTGTTTATTTAATATCCATATAATGTCAGCATTCTTTGATTATAAATTTATTATTACCTTCTGTGTCAAACTGCTTATTTTCAAATAGCTTAGCATTTAATCCACTTGCTAGATATTAATGCAATGAAATTTTTAAATAATTGAAGGGCATTTTGAAAGAAACTTATCTTTGGGAAGGATAACTAAATCTTAGCAAAAGTTTTTAAAGTTTCATATAGTACCTGGTAAGGGGTGTACTATTTAGTTGATCTCTGATCCTACTTGTATAATAAGACTTTAAATTTTTTTCAGTCTCTTTTGGAGTTAAATATGAATTGAATTTTGGTGTTTGTATTTTCTTCCTGTTTGGAAAACTGTGAAGAAGTCTGCTAGTGATCATTGTCTATAAGAACCACAAATCATAGGTCCTGGGCTTCCTATGTTTGATAGACAGTTGTAAACTAAAGCTCTAATTCATAAAGTGACATATTTCACTGCAGTTTTTTCCTGCAAGGCAAAAAATTTAGACAAGATTGTCATGATGCATAGTCATAAGTATAAATTTAGCTAGAGTGTAAGTCGATCAATGATTAGTAGGATCATCTTCTGTTGTGCTCTGTGGAGACTTAGCAAGCAAATAAAAGTGGTTTGACATAAATACTAATTTTACAAGGCGGAGCTGTGATGTTTTCCTTGGATTTAATTATGTCTTCTTCCATTCTGCTATCTCTACCCATGTATGTTTGAAATGGTGTCTGCCTTGGTTTGGGTTTTTATTGATGTGAAAAGATACTACAACCATGGCAAATCTTAAAGAAAACATTTAATTGAGGGCTTGCTTTCAGAGGTTTAGTCCATTATCATCATGGCAGGGAGCATTGAGGCATGTAGGCAGATGTGGTGCTGGAGAAATAGTAGAGTGTCCTACATCTTGCAGGCAACAGGAAGTTGAGTGACTGTCACACTGAGGGAAGCTTGAGCAAAAGAGACCTCAAAGCTCACCCCCACAGCGAAACACTTCCTCCATCAAGCCCACACTTCCTAATAGTGCCACTCCCTTTGGGGACTATTTTCTTTCTTTCAAACTACCATGATGTCTGTGTGTGTGTGTGGGGGGCGGGCGGGGGTTGTGCATGTGGAGGCCAGAGGAAGATTTAGGATGTCTTCCTCTATTATTCTTGGCCTTTTTCTTTTAAGACAGGATCTCTCACTGAAGCAGAGGTTCAACCTGACTGTCTGGCGATTCCTTTACCTTTGACTGTCCATGCACCTTCCAATGCTGGGGTTAAAGGTGTGATGTCTATCTTTTTATGTAGGTGTTGTGAATTTGAATTCAGGTTCTCACGCTTGCACAGCATGAAAAGCAGAAGCAGCCATGAGCCTTCTCCCCAGTTCCTATAGGTCATCATCTTACTACATAGTTGAGGCTGCCCTCAAGGTCATCCTGCCTCAGCTCCTGGGAGGTTTGGAATTGCAAGAATGTGTCACCATGCCTGGCTTTGCTAATGAACACGGACACACACACAAGTTTTGAGGCTTTGTGTTTACTCTTTAGAAGTAAACAGAACAAAGTACATCATTTATGCTGAAACCAAATTTCTGAAGGTTCAGCAAACAGGGTCAGTCCGTTAGTAATTCATATGACCAGTGCAGTTTACTATAAGAAAAGGACATTGAGGCCTAAAGGAAATTATGGCAATTCTTGTGATGATTCTTTCCTCCATGGAGTAACATGGACATAAACATAAACAATCATGGTTACAGTAGACTAGCTAATTGCATGTAATCAGACTGTCATTTTCCTAGCTCTAATATTACAAAGGAGGAAAAAAGTGAAAAGGTAGTTTAGAGGAATGCCTTCATGTGTGACTTGATAATGTCTCACATGTAATTTGATTATAAACTTTTAAGTGAATTATTATGAGGCAATTGGGTGTGGCTTCTGAGAATTCTAGGTTGAAAATGTCAGAGATAACGAATGAAATGGGATCAGGTCTAACAGAGTTATTCCCTACACCCACTGTCTGTCCCCTATGATGATCCTTTCCCACGAACCTGAAATGGGGCCTCAGAGTCATAGGATCCTGGTAAGTCTGTTGAGATTAAATGGCCTGGATCTGATTGTGGCCTGAGAGTCTGAGGCTAAAAACTGGACTACGAGTCCCTGTTTTCTCCTCAGTAACTGTATCTTGGGACTTCATATTTTAAACTGTGATTTCCTCCTGGTAAAATAATACCAATTTTCAGGGTTGTTGTGGAAACAGGAATAAAATGCCCAGCATAGCTATTAGCAAAGAAATTTTTACAATTGTTGTTGTTATTGTTATTTGAGACAAGATCTCACTATAGCTCTGGCTGTCCTGGAGCTCACTATGTAGACCAGGATGGCCTGGAACTTGTAGAACTCCACCTGCTTCTGGCTTCTGAGTGCTAGGATTAAAGACACACATGACCATGCCCAGCTAGGCAACTTTATTTTGCCAAAAAATAATTTTAAAACATGTGCTCGGGCTGGAGAGATGGCTCAAAGGTTAAGAGCACTTGTTGCTCTTGAAGAGGACATGGGTTCAGTTCTCAACGCCCCTTTGGCAGCTAAAAACACTGTATTGTAACTCCAGTTCCAGATGACCTGTTGCTCTTTTCTGGCCACAGGCACTGCACATGTGTGGTGCACAGACACGCCTGCAGACAAAATAGCCATATAAATAAAATAAAAATAAGCAAGTCTTAAACAAAATAAAACAAACAAAAAGTGCTCCAGGACATGTCTCTTCCTCTTTTCCCATGCAGACCAAATAGGAAATGACAAGGGGTGGCCCTGAGGATTGGTGCTTAAAGTCTAACTTAGTTGCTCTGAGTTAGAAGTGAAGGGACTGATGTCTAGAAGTGAGAGAGCAATAAAATGTGGGTGAGAAATCTTATCCATTGTCAAACATACATTTATGTCATGATAAATATTGAATGACATAAATAAACTCAAATTCTGTTTTTCTGGGTGCTTTTCATACTATAGATATGCATCTTTGATGCTTGTAAATGTTAAACATTCAGATTTAGTTACCTGCAATATAATTTAATTTAATAAATTATAGATTTTTTTGCTAACATTTATGTATTTCTATCATAGTTATTAACTTTAAATACTTAATTCTTTTTTTGTTTCTTGAAGGATAAAGTGTTAAAAATACTATGGCATGTATGGATGCTTCTCAATTTCCCTGGGCTATGTAACAATATGTCCATAGGAAAGATTTGACACACCCATTGTACCGAGCATCCCCTGTGGCCAGCACAGTATTCTCACTGTGCAGTGTATGTCGTTTCTCCTGCTGATCAAGGAGCTGAGGGCTGTAGCTTGCTGCTGATGCCCAAGAGCTTCTTCAGGGAATCTCATAATTCTTTTTGCTAGCCTTGAAAAAGATGAAAAAAAAATCAACATTAATAGTATGTGTTACCCGAACACAGACATCGTTTTTTTCCTCCATTTTTTTTATTTGAATTAGAAACACGATTGTTTTACATGTCAATCCCAGTGACTTCTCCCTCCCCTCCTTACCTGCCCTCCCCCCAACTAACACCCTACCTATCCCATACCCTTTCTGCTCCCTAGGGAGGGTGAGGCCTTCTGTAGGGGGTCTTCAGAGTCTGACATATCCTTTGGGATAGGACCTAGGCCCATCCCCTTGTGTCTTGGCTCAGGGAGTACTCTTCTATGTGGAATGGGCTCCCAAAGTCCATTCCTATGATAGAGATAAGTACTGATCTACTACAGGAGGCCCCAAAGATTTCCAAGGTTTCCTCACTGACACCCATGTTCATGGCGTTTGGATCAGTCCTATGCTGGTTTCCCAGCTATCAGTCTGGGGACCAAGAGCTCTCCCTTGTTCAGGTCAGCTGTTTCTGTGGGTTTCACCAGCCTGGACAGACGTCTTTCTTAACATCACCAAATAACTGAAAAACTACAACCGGGACTATTGTAATTTAAGGACTCCCTGCAGATACATATGAAGCATTCCCAAATGGTTGTCACCCTTATTCTACAAATGTTAACATTTATACTATACATGCTTCTCTTTCTAAATAAATTTTACTAGTATAAATGTATTAAATGCCAAAAATTAATGTTGTCATCCTACTGCTGTCTAATCTTTTTTATTTTTTTCAATTTTATTTATTTACTTCTCTCTCTCTTTCTCTCTTCTTTTTTAATGAGAGTTTTGCCTGCTTTGGTGTCTGCGTGCCACATGTGTACAGTGCCTGTAGAGGCCAAGAGTCCAGAAGAGGGAGTCAAATCCTCTAGAACTGGAGTTCACACACACACACACACACACACACACACGGTTCTTTGGAAGAGTAGCTAGTGCTCTGACCATCTCGCCAGCCCTTGCTGTTTAATCATATGACCTAATGCATGTTGACCAAACTGCCTCATTAGTGTCTTAGCAAAGAGAATCTTAGCCGGGTGTTGGTGGCGCATGCCTTTAATCCCAGCACTTGGGAGGCAGAGGCAGGCAGATCACTGTGAGTTCAAAGCCAGCCTGGTCTACAGAGCAAGTTCCAGGACAGGCTGCAAAGCAATACAGAGAAACCCTGTCTCGGGGGTCGGGGGTGAGAAAAGAAATCCTTCTACTTCAGAAGTAAAACCAGAGTCACATATTGCATATGGTTGCCATATTGCTTTAACATTCTTTTATCTGTAATTTGTTCTTTTTTGTCTTTCTATTGCTTTTATGTTTTGATCAATATAGGCAGGATATTTTGTAGGCTGTCCCCCAGTTCAAGCTGTCTCCTGTTTCCCCGTGCTTGGTTTCTGGTCATGTGCTTTGGAAGGAGCGCCGCAGAAGAGAGCTGTTCTTTTCAATGTGACTCTTCAGTTTAGCAGGATTAAGTTCTAATATTGCAAGGAGTGTTTTCTTCTATGGTATTTATTCTTACTTTAAATTTATTGTAAATTTTAAAAAAGTATACTACTATTTGGAACACTTGCAAATTTTTAAGTTACATATGCCATTAAAATTAATCACTTCTATTCTACTGAAGTTGAAGAAAACGTTAATTGAACTCCCTTTCCTCTAAAGTTGCTTTTGTTGAGCGTGGGCAGGTATGTTGATAGTACTGTGTATGTTTCTCCCTAAGTGGCCAGGTATATGACCTAATCTTGTGAACTTCAAGGAGAAAACAACCAGCATGCATGACTATTCCTACCCTATGCAAAGGTCAGCACAAACTCACTTTGAAATGGTTCTTTACAATCAACTCCTCACAGTCCCTGAATTTCTGAGTGCTTGCCCGCCAACATCTTCAGCATTTGAAACATGTGCTGTGTGTGCACTCTTTCTTAGACTTTACCTTGGTAGCACTGTGGGGCCTTCCAGTTTAAAGTAGCATTTTCTCCTTAAAGACAATTTGTGACATTTTTGTATTTTGGTTGATTTCCTGTGTTTGCATTTTCTTCCATTGTCTAGCCAATCAAAACCCCCCCAACAGGGAAGAAATATGTTAGATGTCCTTGTAATTGTCTCCTCATATGTAAGGACACATCTCGGCGAATAGGATGTCCGAGACCCAACTGGTAAGAGATAAAGATTCCTTCATTCATTCGTTTGTTCATTCAACAAGTGTTTATTAAGGCACATTATGTGCTAAGCTTTGTTCTAGATAGTCCTTGTCCTCACTCACTACAGAGCATAGATTTTCTTGTTATTGTTGTTGAAGAGATGGTAGACTTAGAACTTGGTAGTCAAAAGTATTTGTAGATTTGTAGGATATAATGTTGTTGAATGGACAATGGATGTTTTCTTTTCCTTAATGTGGGTAATTAATGAACTATAATAAATCATTTAACTTACTTAAAAATAACTATTTAGCTTACCTTTCATATAATTAATTTTAACCCAGGGGACTTTCTTTTTTATTGTGTATCTTCTTGCATGCTATGTATCTGTATAATATATAATAATGCCTGGAGTTGTTTGCCTGTACCAAATGCCATTCATTATGCATGTGCTGACATGCAAGTATATAAACACCTTCACCGTTTTCTTTGCCTGCAACTTCTCTGGCCTTTTGACCATCAAATGCATCATCTGATGATAGACTGGAGAATAGAAAAGGAAACATGGACCTCACTTTCCTTTCCTTCCATCTTCTAGTGAATAATTATCAAGGAATAATACTAAGTTTGTTTCAGAGAAATTTGGTTTCAGTTCAGCACTTGGTACTTTCATGACAGACCTATTTAATAATGTTGAAAATATTTTGTGCATTCTGTCTAATACCAAATTCAAGTTACCTGTGTACATTAAGAAAAAACAATGACCTTTCTGATTTGAAGTTATAAAAATTTGAAAATGGCAGTTAAATGGTTCTCAAGGTCATTGATTAGAACTCATGTCATAATATGACTTATATTTGAAAAACATATACTTTTTGCTTTACTTTTGAAGGATTATTGATACTTTCTGTGATTTGGGGTCCAGGGTTTGATAGCTGATTCAGTTAATTTGCCTTACTGTACTCTGTTTCTGGCTGTGTGTTCTGGGTTTACCCTCAGGTTCATGAGTTTGTTTGCTATTTATTTTTTCCACAGTCGACGCATAATTAACCTTGGCCCCGTAATGCTCATTTCTGAAGAACAACCGGCTCAACCTGCATTGCCAATCCAGCCAGAAGGTACAAGGGTGGTGTGTGGACACTGCGGAAACACATTCCTGGTAAGTAGCTGCACCTTCGTCATTAATCTGTAAATCTAGATCATGTCATGGATTTGAAGACTGTTTATAATTGTATAGTTTTAATCCAAGTGTACTGATCAAATGTTAAAATAGAGCCTTATTTATGAACACGATGAGTCCAGAGGATAGCAAGCATATATATATATATATATATATATATAATATATATATATATATAAATAAATCATTCTTTGTGCATTAGACAAAAGATGCATCTACTTTTAGCTCTTTGGGTATTTGTGAGCAAATAAATCTTAGTTCTCTCACCTTGTTTATTGGCAAAGTACACATATTCAACTTGGTTTATGGCTTTTAGATTCAAGAACAATCTTATTATGATTTATGAAAATTTTCCCTATTTTAAAAATTATACTTGGTGCCATGAAGTGATGGCAAATGCCTTTAATCCCAGCATTTGGGGTCAGAGACTGGTGGATCTCTATGGGTTCAAGGCCAACCTGAGTTACAGAGTGAGGTCCAGGACATCTAGGGCTACACACAGACAAATCCTGTCTTGAAAAACAAAATAAAACAAAAAAACAAGAACACAAATTATGTTTGGAGTAAAGGAAGTTTATTTTGATACCCATGATTAGACAAACTGGTAGAAGAAAATTTCCCATTCTGATAGCTGCCTCCCAAATAACTGACTAGGAGACTTAATATAAATTATAAATACTCAGCCCATAGCTCAGGCTTGTTACTAGCTAACTATTACACTTAAATTAACCCTTATTTCTTATCTATTCTCTGCCACATGGCTTGGTACCTTTTGTCAGTATGGCATGTCCATCTTCTTCCTGTCTCCTTGTGACCTCTCTGACCTGCCTTCCTCATCCCAGTATTCTCAGTTTGGTTTTCCCACCTAACTTTATCCCATTCAGCTATTGGCCAGTCAGCTTGTTTTTTAAACCAATCATAGCAACATATATTCACACCATGTACAGAAGGATTATTCCACAGCAACAAACCATTGGACAAAATCTAAACTAGAAGTATTCAATGTGAGCAAATCTGTAGAAGTTGTTTTAGTACTTCTAACTTCACGTCACAGTTAATTTAAAAAAAATAATTTTATAATGATTCACCCCATCTGGGAAGGTAAGAGGATTTCCATTGTTATTCAATGCATAGGAGAAAAGAGGTAATTTTAGAGTCTTGGCAAGGAAGTCTATGAATGCTGCCTTGGAATGAATGAGCTTAGGAAGTGTGATGGGGTCTTTCCCTTTTAAGTGTTTATTGTATTAAAGCAATTTGTATGCATACGTTCTATATGTCCAGTCAGGCTTGGGACCTCCTCAGCTACCTGATTACCAGCTAGTGTTCCTCAAATGCTTTCAACTCTTTCAGCTACTTGACTGACAGTGGTATTTTGAGTTCCAACTGTTTCTTTTTGACTTGTCAAAATTTGGACCTTATTCACTACTTTGTAAGATGCAACGTGAGCATTTCTACTCAGACCACCTTCTTTGTATTCCCACCCTCAATTCCTTTCCTTATCCCGACTTACTGTGTTACTGAGTGTTTACAAGCCTTATGTGATTGGGGCCATCATGTTCATGGCTAAGCCACATGACATGGTACATTTTCCCCACATGACTTTCAGCATTTGGTTTGATCTGTAAATGTTTGTCCCTCTGCTTTGGTTTCTTTAGTTTTCTAAGTATAAATTCTTAGTTCTTTACATGGTGTTTTAGATCTATAAAATTACTGTATCTAGACAGATGTGGCTAGGATCTCCTATTGTAGCTCTCTGCTCCACAGCTGTCATCTTGGGACCTTCTTCACCATCCTGACAGGTCTTTTTCAGGCTGCAGATTTGCATCTCATGCTCCCTTCAAGACTGTTGACTTTGTCCTGAGAAGAGACAAGAAGTAGAATTTATTTTCTTAGGTGGTTTTTAATCTAACATCAAATTTGTGTAATGATTTCTTTAGATATGGAATTCGAGGTTTCCAGTTGCTCCTTTCAGAAAATTGCAGCCTTGTTTTCATCGATAATGAGAGTTTTACTATTTTAATTCCAGTTTTTTTATTTCAATTTTTACTGTTTTAATTCCTTCCTATTTGACTTATTCTTCTCTATTTCTCATTTTTCTTTTTTTTTCCTTTTATTTTCCTCATTGATTTGAAATTTCATGAGGAAGTGTCCCGGGAGAGTATTCCATGGGTCTTTGGATTTATTTCAGATAATCTAACTTAAGCTTACATACTCATGAACTTTTAATATTCTGTTGCCTTTTGATGTAATCTGTTCCTTGTAGCTTCGTTCAGAAAATACTAATTATGGGTTTTAGGAGGTATTATTTTTCTCAATGCTTTTTCTCTGCTTTGTGCTCATTTTTCTTTTTTCTTTTTGTAATTTTTTTTTATTAGTTCAAGTTAGGAACAAGCTTGTTTCACATGTTAATCCCTCCTCCCTCTCCCTCCCCTCCCCTCAACCCTTCCCCCCAACCTCCCACCTGCCCCTCATTTATCCACTCTCCACTCCTCAGGCTGGGTAGGGCCCTCGATGGGGCTCCCCAAAGTCCACTACATCATCCTGGGACGGGCCTAGGTCCTCCCCCATGTGTCCAGGCCGAGACATGGGATGTGCTCTCAAAGTCCCTTCTTACACCAGGGAAAAATACTAAACCACTACCAGGGGCCCCCTAGAGTGCAAAGGCCTCCTCATTGACATTCATGTACAGGGGTCTGGATCCCATGCTGGCCTCCCAGACAGCAATCTGGGGTCGATGTGCTCCCCCTTGTTCAGGCCAGCTGTTTCTGTGGGTTTCACCAGCCTGGTACTGACTCCTTTGATCTTCATTCCTCCCTCTCTGCAACTAGGTTCCAGAGTTCAGTTCAGTGTATATCTGTGGGTGTCTGCCTCTGCTTCCATCAGCCACTGGATGAGGGCTCTAGGATGGCATAAAAAGTAGTGATTAGGCTCATCATAGGGTCAGGGCATTTAGGTACTCCTCTCCACCATTGCCTAGATTGTCAGTTTGTGTCATCCTTGTAGATCTCTGGAAATCTCCCTAGTGCCAGATCTCTCCTTGGACCTATAATGGCTCCCTCTGATATGGTATCTCTCATCCTGCTCTCCTCTATTCTTCCCCTGACTCAATATTTCTGCTCCTCCATTTCCTCCTCTCCCCTCCTCTTCTCCTCCTCTCATTCTGCCAGCTCCCTCTCCCCTACCCTCATGGTCCCAATTAGCTCAGGAGATCCTGCCCCTTCCCACTCTCAGGGGTCCATGCATTTTTCCCTTAGAGTCTTTCTTGTTTCCTACTTTCTTTGGTGAAGAGGATTGTAGGCTGGTAATCCTTTGCTCTATGTCTACAATTCATATATGATTGAGTACATACCATGTTTGTCTTTTTGTGACTGGGTTACCTCATTCAGGATGGTTTCTTCTAGTTCCATCCATTTGCCTGCAAATTTCAGGAATCCATTGCTTTTTTCTGCTGAGTAGTACTCCATTGTATAAATGTACCACATTTTCTCTATCCATTCTTCAGTTGAGGGGTATCTAGGTTGCTTCCAGGTTCTGGCTATTACAAACAATGCTGCTATGAACATGGTTGAACATATGTCCTTGTTGTATGAACATGTATTATTTGGGTATATGCCCAAGAGAGGAATTGCTGGATCTTGAGATAGACTGATTCCCATATTTCTGAGCAACTGCCATACTGATTTCCAAAGTGGTCTTACAATTTTGCACTCCCAGCAGCAATGGAGGGGTATTTCTTTTTTTCCACATCCTCTCCAGCATAGATTGTCATCAGTGTTTTTGATTTTAGCCATCCTGGCTGGTGTAAGATGGTATCTCAGAGTCGTTTTGAGTTGCATTTCTCTGATGGCCAAGGATTTTGAGCACTTTCTTAAGTGTCTTTCAGCCATTTCAGAATCCTCTGTTGAGAACTCTCTATTTAGTTCTGTTCCTCACTTTTTAATTTCATTGTTTGATGTTTTGGTGGGTAGCTTCTTGTGTTCATTGTATATTTTGGAAATCAGCCCTCTGTCAGATATAGTGTTGGTGAAGATCTTTTCCCATTCTGTAGGCTGTTTATTTGTCTTACTGACTGTGTCCTTTGCCTTACAGAAGCTTCTCAGTTTCAGGAGGTCCCATTTATTAATTGCAGACCTCAATGTCTGTGCTACTGGCGTAATGTTCAGGAAGCAGTCTCCTGTACCAATTCGTTCAAGGGTATTTTCCACTTTCTCTTCTAGAAGACTCAGTGTGGCTGGATTTATGTTGAAATCTTTGATCCATTTGCACTTAAGTTTTGCATGGTGATAGATATGGATCTATCTGCACTCTTCTACATGTCCGAATCCAGTTGTGCCCACACCATTTGTTGAAGATGCTATCTTTTTTCCATTGTATAGATTTAGCATCTTTGTCACAAATAAGGTGTTCGTAGGTGCGTGGGTTAATATCAGGGTTTTCAATTTGATTTGATTGGTCTATCTGTCTATTTTTGTGCCAATACCAAGCTGTTTTTAGAACTTTGGTTCTATAGTAGAGCTTGAAGTCAGGGATGGTGATGCCTCCAGAAGACCCTTTATTGTACAAAGTTGTTTTGGCTATCCTGGGTTTTTTGTTTTTCCATATAAAGTTGAGTATTGCTCTTTCAAAGTCTGTTAAGAACTGTATTGGGATTTTGATGGGGATTGCGTTGAATCTGTAGATTACTTTTGGCAAGATTGCCATTTTTACTATGTTGATTCTATCCATCCAAGAGCATGGGAGATCTTTCCTGTCCTCATTTTTCTATTTGCGCTATTTTCATGTTAGTAATTTTACTCAAATGTTTAAGTCCCCCCATTGGACTGTACATGTAGATGGAGGCTAGATGATTTCTTTTCCATTTTTCTCTGAAAATTAGTCACTCATTAGCACCTGTAAATCTGCTAAGGGGCCAGTTTCACTGGGGAAAGACTCTCTGGTCTCCTGGGAAAGTTGGACCAGGTATCCAACATTCTAGGCACTGATAAAGTGCGTACCTCCTGCTCATGCTGTAGACACTAACTGCTTTGTTTTTAGAATGCTCCTGCTGTCCTAGGGCCACAGGCTTGACAGCTCAATTCCTTTTCAGAATAAATCACTCATCTCTTTCATGTGTTGAGTGAGGAGTGCTTCTGACTTTGTAGTATGGAGAGAGAGTTTACAGGAACACTTTGGTATTTGGTCTTTAGCTTTGTAGTATAACCAACAATGAGAACTCATGTATTTAAGAGGTAAACTTACGTTTATACATGTGTACATTAGAATCATCACACGAAAACTAGTATACATTTAGATCACTTGATTTATGACCCTTAGCCATGTAAGTATCATAAAAGCACCACTTCAACACATAATACCTGCTTTCTTCATCATTTCAAGAAGATGAGACAGTTATTATTAGCTATAGTTCCATAGTAGACAGTTCCTAATTCTGCTTTGTCCTTCTTGTGCTACTGGGACAATGCTTGTCCTCTCTCCCTTTATGGGTTTCACTGTTTGCAGTTCTGTATATGGAATCATCTCTAAGTGTTGCTCTTTCTGTGTCTGGCTTGTTTTGTTTAACATAACATCCTCCACATTCACTCATGTTATCACAATGTCCTGTAGTTGCCTTCTTTTTTAAGACTGAGTTATTTCATGCATGTACCACTGTTTCTTGATCTGTCAATGAGTTTACAAGTTGCTTCTGCATTTTGGTAACTGTGACTTCAGTAAGCATGGAAGTGTGATGGTCTTCTAACCTCCAGCTTTGAAAGTAGAGCAAATACCTGAACTGTGATAGGATTCTTCAATGGGAACCTTCCTGCTTTCTCTGGCATGTCTCTTCAGGGAGTTACTTTTTAACATCTGGTTCACCAAATCACTTGCTAAGACTCTGATTTCCTACTGTACACAAATTAGAAGTTTTTTGCTCTCTGGTTTTGTTCTTGTTGTTTTCCTTACTGTATCTTACATCTTTAGATTCAGTTACTATCACTTTAGTCGTGGTTGGAGAAGGAAATGAAAATTTATTCACTCATTTAGTTGTGTGCATTTCATCATAATAATTCGGATTTTTCTAATCTAGGATGAAGTATAATTCCTTTCCTTATGTTATATTTTATTGATAAGAACAAGGCTTACATAAATTTTGGGATATACTTGGGATAAACCACAGATTTCTGTTTGTAATCCCTTCATATTGACTTAGTACAGATTAGTACACTTCATAGATGTCAGTAAACATAAAGTAAATTGACTTGGCTAAACATATATTAAACACATTTGTTGTTCTTTGCCTCACATGAAGAAATGGTGCTTTAATGTAATACCATTTAAAACTCTTCAGAACAGACTTCTACCCAACTTACTCAGGAATCTCCTTCTAGGATGACCTTGCATTCCTTATGTTTTATGTTCCTCATCTTTGTAGCTACCCTACAAAGAGCTAATGTAATGTATACAGAGGGTGTGTACCACGTGGTAGGCAAGTCTGAAGGAAATCATGACAAACAGGAAGCCATCTCTATTTTCATAGTTTTCTAGCCTAGTAGGAAGGAGATAGACAATTAAGAATCATGTGAAAAGATGAGCAGGGGGGCAGATGCCTTTACTCCCAGCAGAGGCAGGCAGATCTCTGTGAATTCAAGCCTAAGGTAGTCTACAAAGTGAGTTTCAGAGCTTTTACACAGAGAAACCCTGTCTGATAAACAACAACAAAAGAATCATGTGGAATGTATTTGGAATAAAGCATGGGAATACATTGTGTTAGTGCAGAGATGCACCTAGCCTAAAAGGCATGGCCTTATCCTAGGCATAATGGAAAGCTACAGACATGTGTTATGCAAGTTGACAAGATGGCTCAGCAGGTAAAGGCACTTGCTGCCAAGCCTGATAACCCTAGCTCAATCTTAGGAAGCCACATGGTAGAAGGAAAGAACCAATTCCCACAAGTTGTCCTCTGACCCCTACAATGTGAGTGCACACACACACACACACACACACACACACACACACACACACACCACCCACCCATGCAAAGTAAAAAAATTAAAATACTCATAAAAAGAAGTGTTTTATACCTGAGATATATGGATGTCATGCATACAGTGGACTGTAAAGGGGTGAACAGATGTTCAGCTTTTATTATTCAGAAAAGTGATTATGATGATGATGGTTAGAAAAAGTATTTAAAATCTGAGAGAGAAAATTAATGGTCGTGTTAGTAGTGTGGAAAAGAGTAGGAAAAATTCAAGAAAAATGTTAGACATATATATTTAAATTTAAATTGTAATGTAATATGCTAGATATCATATCATTACAACATTTTTCCAACAAAGTGTGTTCTTGTGCTTCTTCCTATCATCTCTCCTAACTTCCTGTTACTCCTGCTCCCTCTAAGTAACTCTCCTCCTCTGTTTCTTTATTCTTTCCCCTTTTCATGTCTTCTATTTAGTACTAGGAGGATCATCTAACAGTGAATTCTAGAGAGATGATCCAAATTGAGAATTTAAATAAGCATGTAGTAGGGGAGTTTTTATAATCTTATAATATATGCACTTAGGTATTTTGCTATCTGTAAACCACAGACTCACATATACATCACTTCTACTTAATATTTAGGCCAGGCATCTGAGTCAGATGATCACATTAACATATCTTACTCAATAACAATAATTATAACTTTAATCCTTTATTTAGAAGGGATGCTTGGTTTAGAATGCAGAATGTAAAGATGATTTCAAAATTTCTGGAAAGTTATATTTTGGTAATAAGGGAGAAAATTGTTGGTAAAGGATGTGTAGTGGCATCTTGCTTTGCCAGTGAACTTGCGGTGGTGGCCGAATCCTAGGGGCGTGGCTTCAGGTGTGCAGACATGACCCCTTATAAGGAAGAGGAGGGGCTAGCTCACTTTCTTGGTGGTGAGAGCATTGGAAGGACAGAGACTCTATCTTCTGGAGAAGGAAGCCCCGCCACTTATTATTATTTGTATAAGTGCTTCCCTAATAAATACCTATTTATCATTTATCTTGGGTCTTGTGGACTCATTTAATCCCTGCCTTCAATTGGCGCCCAAGATGAGTTGATGACTGAATGGCCTCACTAGCCTCCCTGGGTTTGCTTGGTCCCACCAGTTCTTTCTGCGTTCCCACCCCCTGCATCTGTAGTTTCAAGCTACCTGTTTGCTAATTACTCACCAAGCAGCTTCTTCGAATCTGCCTGAATTTATTAGGGAAGCACTTACATGCCCCTAGTATGTGGCCACCACTGCAAGTTCACTGGCAAAGCAAGATACCATTGCAAGGATGGGAGCTGATTTTGATAGATTCAGGTTAATGAGAGAAACCTTGTGGGGCTGGAAGCTTAATGACAACGTGTTGTGCTCCTTTGCCAGGGGTTTCTATAGTAGAAGCGGCTTCCCTTGGTTTCCATCCCCAGCACACCAGGGATGGAGGAGTAAAGATTGCTCAGGTTTTATAAGTGAATACTGGCTGCCAAACTCTTCTTCCCACTTCATCATTATTGTGCTAGACATGAATGATCTTGACTCTTTTCTACTCATCCTCTGTCCTGAGTGGAGAAAATCAAGAGAAGGAAAATTTGTCAGAAAAAAACATGAAGTCATATTTATAAATAAAAGATATTTAATCCTGCAGAGATGAAAAGCTAGGCTGAACTGCAGCTTTGTTTTCTAGAGACAAACAAAAGAAAAAGAAAATAATATCTTAGAAAATACCACATTTTAAATAAAAAGATAGCAACAGCAATGCAATAAAATCCTCTTTCTGGACTACTGAGGCCAGAGAGGCCATTCTTTCTGTGGATTTAAGATGAGTGTGATGTGCCTGTTCTCAACAGGATCCTCCTGTTTACTGTGTTATTGTTTAATAGGGTTGTAATTCCTAAGTTAAAGTGGTTAGGAATTTACTGTTTGGCACTGTTTCAAGATTTGCCTAGACTCATTGATGCAGTTTCGAAGAATGAGTGTTGTGTTTGCAAGGTATGTTTAATGCCATGTTTCAGTTATCATTCCATAAATAATAAATATCGGAAGTGATAAGCTGAAAACATTGGGCAGAAGTTTTTGTAAGTGCATTTCTCTAGTCTTTTTCAAGTATGTCACTGTTAACATCTGAAAGGGAGTTTTTATGCTGCATGCCTAAATATTGCTTATCATTCCAAACTATTTTGAGAGAATTTTGTGGTTAGATAATAGAGATTATTTTGGGGACATCTTGAGAAAACAATTTCTTAGAAGAATAAAATGGATATGCAGGCTTAAACCACTCTACCAGGAATATAAAGATGTTTCTTGATGTGCAGCAGAAGATAATACTTCTGTTTGAGACAAGTACACACTTTGCTGATAACAGGCATATTCATCCTGGTTGAGGCTAGTGTTCTCTTACAAAACTTCCCAACTCATCAGATGTGCTGAGTCACAGACAGTGGTTCAGAGACAGAGGTCACCGCATGTGCTGAGTCACAGACAATGGTTTAGAGGCACAGGTTACCATATGTGCTGAGTCACAGACTGCTTCAGGGGCACAATTCACTACATGTGCTTCGTCACAGACAGTGTTCAGAGGCACAGGTCACCATATACAATGAGTCACAGACAATGAATGGTTCAGTCTTTTCCCTGAAGTGGGCCAAACTAGTACTTTCAGACAGGGTCATATTTTCTTCACTTGAATACAGTTAGTGCTTAAGGGAAATGATAGTTTCAATGTAAACATATTTCCAGGTGTTTCTCATTGTTTAGTATATCCATTAAAACATATACCAGTAGGGTCACGTTAAGTTACTGATTTTATTCAATAGAGCCTTATTTATGAGCTTTCATAGTTGAAAGATGTATCATGGGTCCACTCAGTTTATCTGTTCAGTAGAATGGGTTAGAAACAAATACAATATTGGAAGGTGTCTAAAAATGATTTGGAGAAGTCACTTATAATATTTTGGCAGAAGTGAGATTTTTTTTAAATGAGAACTTCGTTATTTAACTAGATTAGCGGTAATATAGAGCAATAACTGTTACCACTCCCCTTGCTGTTGTATAAACAGCATGGTAGCTTAAGTGCCAGCCTCCCTGTCAGATTCCCTACTTGAATCATGGAAAGAAATGCTATTAAATAGCCTCTTCTGTGCAGCACAAAAGAGAAGGAATAAACATCCCTTTATATAGAAGTTTGCTGTGCTATTATTGTAGGGTACAGTCAGGCCAGAGATAAAAGCAATGGCAGGGGACAGTCTTAGGATCTCTCAGAATTAACCTGAAAAGCACAGAGCCCATGGGTGAGATCACAAGGATAGTTGCAAACAAGGAGGAAAAGGCACGAATTAGCTAGGCTAGACATTTTTCTCAAGTGTTTAAGTTTGAGGGTAAGGGCAACTAAAAGTCCTTTCTTCTCTTTTCTGAAAGTCTCCCTTAGCTTCTAGATCATGGGTAGGGGGTTCCTGCTTGGGAGCAGACTCAGTTCCCCTAGAATTCATGATTCCCTAAGCTTCCATGAGGCAGCCAGTGGAGCATCTCTCCATCTGTGTGTGCCAGGCAGTGAACCTCTTTCCTCCGGTGGATAGTGATCTCAAAAGTCTCATGCAAGTAGCACTTGAGAAACCTTGCAAAGTAGCATAATCGGTGTTGCAGGAGTTTGATCACAGACATATATATGTTGCTGTAGGGTTTTCTCCTGACAAACTGATCACATCAAACTTGGAGTTAAAGTCTAACACATGCCCTTTCCCATCCACCACTGGCAATGCTGAGACTTGGTTGGCACTATACAAAGACAGCCAGAGCCATGCAGATCAGATGTGGGTGATAGTAAGGTCTGTAGCTATATGGGTCTAGATGTCAATTTGTAGCTTTTCTAAAGATTTAGTCTTGAGTTTTAGCATGAGAACTCAGTGATAGGAACTTTGAGGAATTGAGGATGTGCTCGTGAGTAAGGGGATGTACAAGGCATTGCTTGCCATACATCTTGTTTTTTATTAATGAAGAGATAGCGTCAAACAAGCCGAGGTGAGAAATGTAGACAACATGGCATAAAGGTGCCCTGTAAATGCTTGTCTTCTGGTTTCTATGTTGTATTTTTCTAGCTCATAGATGGTACCCATGATGGCTTAGCTGCAGCAGTGCAGCATCTACACAAAAACAATGATGGTTGTCAGGCACACCACACTTTGCTTCTTACTGTCTCACCCAGAACAGCACACATACAACTAGTCATCAGGGAAGATGCTCTCTGAACCCAGGAGCATGAAGGAATCAGGTCAGAGTTATCCCAAGATAACTAAGCATTCACGAAGGAGGTAGACATGCTGTTTTTTTTTGTTGTTGTTGTTTTTTTTATTCTGGAATCTGTTGCAGATGTCATAGTCTAGCTAGAGAACTACCTGAAGTGACCAAGATGCCAGGAAAAAAGGGTTTGTTTTGTTTTGTTTTGTCTTTTCCTATAAGGACTTCAAGGTTTAGCCATTTTAAGAGTACAGGAGCAGCATTTTTAGATTGGGAAAGTGTATAAAGTCAAATTATTTGCAAAAGCCACTATCATTCTTTTAAATATATTAACACAAAATCAACCCCAGCTATAAAGTCTTTTCTTTTTTGAATTTGCTGCATTAAGAGGCTATACTTGGAGATACCACCACCAGCACTTGTGTCAGGTTGCCAACTGTCTAATTTATCTTTGTCACAATCAAGTCTAAGATGTTAGTTATCCCAAGATTAACCTGTGCTAATTAACTGTAAGATAATAATGTTGAGATAAATAATCATCTTTGGCTAGTCACCTAAAATTTATATTCCGCAATGTGTCAACTTAAGTCCTTGGGTTCAAGTTACCCATGACTTAAATGTTTTTAATTGCCATCTCAGGCCAATTTCTTATTTTAATTATAAAAATCATTTATGAAAAGCTGTTTATAAATAACATTTGAAATGATATTGCAATTCAGCATCTAATTTTTCTATGAAAATACAAAAGATTCTGGTGTTAGTGCTGCATGCCTGTAATCCCAGCACTCGGGAGGCAGAGGCAAGCAGATCTGTATGAGTTCGAGGCCAGCCTGGTCGTCTACAGAGCAAATGCCAGGATAGGTTCCAAAGCTACACAGAGAAACCCTGTCTCAAAAAAAAGAAAGGAAGGAAGGAAGGAAGGAAGGAAGGAAGGAAGGAAGGAAGGAAGGAAGGAAGAAAGAAAGAAAGAAAGAAAAGAAAAGAAAAGAAAATACGAAAGAACACTTAGCTTTATTTTGTGTTCTGTTCTGGCTTCTGTATGCATCTGTGTAAATCTCTGCTTGGCACATTAATTCAAGACTCTTTTGCAGATAAGAGTAACTGAAAGAAACTAGCATGTTACAAAGTGTAAGTAGTGAGAGGAAGCTTGGTGGATGCTTGAAAACAATGTGATTTTGGTTGACATTCTCAGATGTTGAAAATAATCTCTCAGAAAAACAACCTAGCATTCTCTTAGTTTCATTCCTAGTTCATTTCCTTCAGGACTATGTGCCCTACTGTGACGGAAAAAGCTTGTGAAGGTTTTGTTAAGGTCAGCAGGGTTTCATGAAGCTTGAATTAAAATGAAGAAACAGAGCACAGGAAGTCCACACCCCTTCACTCATTTCTTAAATCTAGGGGTGAAAGTAGGATGTAAAAAGAAAAACCCGTAAGATATTTCCTTAAAGGTTTCTTTTGTTATTTGGAAAACATTAGAATATGCATAAGTTATTGAAAACTCACAACAATTAGAAATTGGACACCTAGAATCCTAAACAAAAATTAATTCTTATATGGGAGACTTGTTTTGATACAAATTAATGACATATATACTATTATCTTATTTAAAGCAAGATGAACAATTAGAAGGCTTTGTTGAGATGTCACAGAGAACCCTGGGTCCCATGCCTGTTCAATATTAACTGAAACCCAGAGCAACAGCCACACCCCCTTAGAAAGCCAATGGGAAATACTTTGACGAGGTAAAGATTTTAGCTTAAATTTACAGAACTTTCTTTGAAAGACTTTGCCCTAAGGTCTGTATGCAATTTTGAGTATCTGAATAACAGTTTATGAGAAAGGCTATACATTCTACACCACATTTACTGGCAGATGGAGGAGAAAATTGTACCATTCGATTAATGTGTTTTTGTTACATTTTACAAACAATGAGGGAGCAAGATAGTTTCATGGCTGCAGTTCTGTTAGAGCCTCATTTGGTTAGTTTATTTGCATGCTGTGGCTTCTCACACAAGCAAAATAGAAAGTAAAGTAGTAAATCCAGATATTAAAGTATTTACAAGTTGGTTCTCAGGGCTTAAAGGAAAATAAAGCTTGAAGGTACATGATATACTTTCTAAGTGACCTGAGGCGTGCAGAGGGGAGAGGAGCAGAGGGGAGGGGTGCAGAGGGGAGGGGTACAGAGGGGAGGGCTGACACGAATGTAGAATTGCATTATTTCCCTTGTGAGGCAAATCTAGACGTCATCAGAACCTTGAGAGTCATGGGAACCAGTTCAGATTGAGATCCCAAAATGAGTTTGCAGGGGATGAAAGAACTGTTGGAGGTGAAAAACTATGGAACCACAAGAAGGCAATTGATGACTGCTGTCATGATCCCTGGTGACATTTCGACTGAAATAAACATTTTCTCAGATTGGCTGGTTTTCAGTTGTTTTTCTTTTCAAATCCCTCTCTTTATTTATTTTACAGTGGATGGAACTGAGGTTCAACACTCTGGCAAAATGCCCTCACTGCAAAAAAATGTAAGTTCTCTGCGGCTGGAGATAGCACCGAGAAGTCTTTGAGCCCACTCTAGAGTCTGGAATTCTCACTTAAGTAGATTTGATTTTTAAGATGGGCTACGAAGTGAGTAAATGCTTAATATAGTTATCATTTTCAAGACAAAGCCAAGGCATCTTTAGTCTAATATAGTCCATTTTGGAATGAAAATAATTGGGCCTGATTCTGGTTCTTTAAAGAGAAATCCATTTATAAGAGAGTAAAATTAATAAATTATCAGCTATCAGAGTTTTCCAGTGTTATAAAGGTTATAGTCTCTTGCAACTAATTTACAGTTTGTAAGAAATATTGTAATCAAGGAGAAAAACCTTGTATTGTTTGTGAATCTGTAATTAGTTGATGGTTAGTTTTTCTACTCCCTTTCTAATGAGATTGATTATTACTGTGGCAAAGTTTATGTAACTGTCTGTTTTAACTATGAAGTTCATTTATCTATGTTTCTAACTGGTTACCTAGGGAAAAGAATAAAAAGCAATATGACCATGGGAAACTACAAAGATATTTTTATTAAAAATATTTTACGACTTAAGAGTTGGGAACTCTACGGACCAAGATTTCGTTCCAAGGAGGCTCACAGTGATCTGTCATACTACAGATAATGATTTACTCTAGCTGAAGAATATTAAACATACTCAGCAAAGGGGAAAACAAATGGGGCACAAACCATGGAGGCATCAAGCAAACACTTCCAAGAGGCTTTTCCAAGTGGAGTCTTCTATGAAAGAATTGTTACTACATCTGCAATGTGTATCTACTAAGGGTATCCACTTGAGCCTTGGTGCTCTGGGGAACACTGGCACCTATTGCCAAGCTCATTCCTACATTCCAAATACCCAACAGTAAAGTTCATATTGGGGTAACCCATACCACTCCCAGAGAGAATTTATACCATTTTACTACATATGGAATTCTGGGAACTTTTTAAACCTAAGTGCCCAGACAGCAGCTAAGGACCAAACTCCTAAGAAGGGCTTTTTAATGATAGTAGTCTTAGCCTTGATATGTTAACCTTTCCACACAACACTAATTTTGATAATGAAAATTTAATTAAAAATCATCATCCACTTACATGGGTGAATTACAATGTAAGCAAAGTCAATTAAACTGGAATGTTTTGACAGTTCAATTTTTAAAATAGAAAATATGAATTCATACTTTATATGACCTTCCGTATGATCTAATCAACTTCATCTATTTTGACAATGGAAGAATCCCAAGAATGGTTTCTCAGGGAAAGTAATTAAAAAGTATCTGAAAAATTGAGAATACATAATGAAATGTCTCCATTCGTCGCTGCTAAATGATTTCAATTAAATATAATCTTGGGATAATTTTCTTTATTAATTTATTTAATTTTCTTTGTTCAGTTTTAACTTTAAAAGAAAAGATACTTTAAATATGTGAAATGAATCACCTGAGTTCTTAGTTTTATTGAATCTAGTGGAAGTCCATACATGGAGAAGAAAGATAGACAACCCCAAATATGTACACAGAAAAAAAATCATATTGGGGATACAACTCCTGACATAAGTCAATACACATGCTACAAAAATAAGGGAATATGCATGCTATCAATACATGTTTAAGCAGGTATCACAAAATGCACAAGATCAAGTGGCCAATACCTTCCGCAAGGATATTACGTGGTATTAAAAATCACAGAAAATATGAAACAGAAGATTGACTGCTCTAAGTACAGTGAGAGCGGTCTTCCAGACTCTTGTATACATTAGCCAGAACTTTTGCAGCCATCTTAGAATGCAGGGATTGTTGGTCCAGTTTTGAGTTACGAACTGCTGAGAGAGGGTAAGGGCTATGCTTGAGGAACTTGTTTGACTAACTACATTAGAACAATGGCACTGTTTTTGCTAATAAGAATATTAAATTTCTGATTGTAAGGCTGTATTAGTATAAAGAAGAATTTGTATCAATAACTTAGGGAGCAGTGTCCTTAGAAATTCATGTGAACAAAACCATTCTAAGGAGATGGATTGTAGAATTGGAGTCATATGCTAACCATGGGAAAATTCAGGGGATTTGTTACTTACTTGTGGGCAGATACTGTCATCACATGAGCACCCATAGCTAGTTTCCAGATTGCTTTTGGCATGTTTCTCTCTATAGCAACATGCTGGGTCTATTGGAATAGGTTGCTGAGACAGCATTTTATTTCTTTTTATTTTTAAGATTTTATTTATTTATTATGTATACAACATTCTGCTTTCATGTATATCTGCACACCAGAAGAGGGCACCAGATCTCATAATGGATGGTTGTGAGCCACCATGTGGTTGCTGGGAATTGAACTCAGGACCTCTGGAAGAGCAGTCAGTCAGTGCTCTAAACCTCTGAGCCATCTCTCCATCCCCCACATTTTATTTCTTTAAACATAACTGTCCTAGAATTCCTTTTTATTTATAGGATTATGAAGTCATTACTACAAAGCTAGTATGCCATGTGTTAATCTCACAAGCGTTTGAGGACAGCTTTTCCTCCACAGCTCCACAAGCAAAGGAATGTATTCACCTATCGCATTTCCTTATTCATGTAGAAGTGGAGGCTATTGCGGCTGAAAATGTGTTTTCCTTTCATTGTGGCTGGTGGTTGCCATCTGGACTTGCAGTTCTAGCATTCTGAAACACAATTTGGGCTGCAATCTCCCACTGTAATGGATCTACAACTAACAGAGACGTGGGCTTTTCCTCTAAAATTCTCATTGGATTCTACATCACCAGGAACTCCTGTGAATGCCTTTCTGCTATTTTCAGTTTTTATGGATACTCTTGGATGCTGTCCTTTAGATTTTATGAGATTGCCCTTTTACTTCAGTAAGCACTCCATGTTACTCGGAACTTGAAATAAAAGACAAACATCTTACTGTGATGCATACTAGTTTGGTAGACAAAAGGTGGGGAAGGAGTGGGACAGAAAGGTACAGTAAAAAGTGGTACCATGGTAGTGTATGCTGTGCTTTGAAGATGGGAGGGAAAGCCATCAGGACAGGTGGCCTTCAGGAGAGGGTGGAATGTGATCTAAGATATAGACAAGGGGCATTTGTGAAAAGGTCAGTACAGTTGACTGGAGAAGCAGTCACTTGTGCAAAGGCAAGAGAGGAATCAGAGTGTGTCCATGCTGCTAAAGACCCAACAGAGAGGTCTGGGTGTGGACGGGGCGGGCTGGGGCCAACGATGACCTTGTTTCCTAGATGCTCCAGAGACTTTCAGGAGGAACTCAGGATCTAGAAGACATGCAGCTAGAAGTGATAACAGATTCCTTTTTATCATGGTTGTTATGAGGAGACTCAGGTTTGCTAGGTTCACTAAGTCTTCACCTAGTCTATCTGCTATGCAAAAGGCAGTCAGTGCCTCTCCCTTCCCTTCTCTAGGATAACTGAAAGCTGAACATATTGGTGTTTGTTAGCCTTTTACTAATGTACAACTTTACCCTTCAGCTAAAGCTTTGCTCTTTGTTACCTTTTAGGTGTCCTTCCTTAATTTTCACCACCATTGTCCAAAAACATTTATGTCCAGGTCTTTTTGTTCCTCTTAATACATTTCAGTTCAGCCTCCCCCTTTCCCTGTCTCTGCTGATGTGTTGCTTTCCATCTCTCTGAGATGACTGAAGCTGACTGGGAAATCCCTTGGCTTTAAGCACTGTCTATAGCCTGTCTTTGTCCATGGCCACTGTCCTTCTCTTAGAGGAGGGAGGTCTCTTCTGTGCAAGGTACATCCCATTCCCTCTGACATAAGACACTGCTAGCTATTATTCTCCAGTGAGCCACTGGCTTTGCTATGAGGAAATTCACCTTTAGTTGCAACTTCCAGCCAGTCAGCCATTCAACCCTTACCCACTAGAGTCCTTGAGCAAGTTTGATCATTGGGGTTTTTTTTTGTTGTTTGTTTGTTTGTTTTTAATGTGTTCTGCTCTTGGTTATCAGAAATTGCTTTCTTCTGAGTTTTTCCACTTATGAGAACACTCCTTTTATTATTAATTTTCTTGGTCTCATTTCCTTTTCTAAGCTGTTACACATTGGTGGTCTCCAAAGCAGGAATTTCAGTACATTTTATGTGAGATTTTATGTATTGCATTGTCATCTATATGCCATCAAATCCGTTCAGATTTCTCTCCCAAACTTCAGATGTAGATAGATAATTTCTGTTCAGGATTTCCTGTAGTTATTTACTCTACTATCTAGTTGATATCACAAACATCTTGAACAACTTCCTGACCCCACTCTGCACACCAATAGTCCTTATAGAGAATGGATATATCAATGAATGTTACCCCATCTCTCTAGTGCAGACAGAATTCTGATTGTATCTTTTCTTCATTCTCCATATATGGATGTTGGTATCATATCGGGTATGTCTCTTGCTATTTTACCTTTCCCGCCATACTCTTACTATTTCAGCCTTGCTTCAGTCATTCAGCTCCCTGTGTTAGTGCTCTGACAGTGGCTTTCTGATTTACTCTTTGGCCCCAGCCTTAAAATTTTCAATCAATTTCCTAGAAAAAGGTGCCTGTAACCACATACGATTTTAACGTCTGGCTTCAGGTCTTCTAGTAGTTCCCACAGCATGCAAATGTGTGAATTATATTTTGTACAACTCGAGAAGATGCCATGCCCTTCTTATCTTAATCCTGCCCTTTGGTTTCTTAATTTTGTCTCCCTAGTGGTATATAAATTGTTTTGAGAAAACATTTTCTCTCTAGAATATTTCATAGGAAGTTTTATACCATCCCCAGATTTATACCATCCCCAGAAAGCTATCATCTAGAGCTTTCTTTGTTTTCTTCTGAACCTACAAACAACCCCTATGTGCTAATGTCAACAAATTCTTTTACTTCTCTAAGCATTCTCTACAGTTCCTTGATTCTTTTCTTTATTCTTGTGCGTGAGCCATGAGATGGCCTGGCTGCTTCACTTCCTCTCCCCTGACTGCCCCAGAAACACACATTAAGTCCCACAAATTAGCCGAAATCTCTTTTGCTTCTCTTGTGTGCTTGCCAAACTTCCTGTGGGAGAATGGCTACAGTATTATTTTTTTCTCTCATTCTTGAACCATGCTACTATTATAAACTAATATACTATCCTACTGTCATCCTACTAATATTATCCTATTATCTAGTCACATCATCTCATCTTGCTTTAAGCTCTCTGTATTAGTTCATTTTGTATTGCAATAATGAAATATTAAAGACTTCATGCATTATAAAAATACCCAAAACCAAAAACCAAGGCTTATTTTATTTAGCACATGTGATCCAGGGTTAAGAGCCTACATGTGGTGGTGACCTTTTCGATGGCAGAATTTTGGGGTGGTACAGAGTTTCACCTGGCTGATGACCAGGAATGTTCTCATGTGTTTGTCTCTCCAGTTTCTGCCTGTTCTTTAAGAACAAACAAAACAAGCAAAGATTCACTCATGGGGTATCACACTGGTGACCATATCTAATCCTAATTACCTTTCAAAAGCCACATGTCTCTACACTCTTCCAATTAAACTCCCATCCTCTTAAAAACCTTACTGGAAGATTATACTCCAACATGAGTTTCAGAAGGGAAGAAGCAATGATCAAATCACAGCACTTACCGTCTCCTATTACCTCATCTGAAATTATAAAGAATATTGATTGTCATTAAAAATTTTATAGCAATAGCTACACTCACATTTTACAAGTGTTCCTCATAAGCCTAGCATTCCATAAAGTGGTTTTGTGATTAGGGAAGTTTGTAATTTGGAGCATAATTAGATGCTAGGGAACACTAAATAATCTTTCCTTTTGCAAAGTCACTGTCCACTTTTTTTTTCTTTTTTCTTTTTGGATATGGTCATTTATCTGAAGGCTGATCACAGTGTCACAGTAGGATTTTTTTTTTTTTGGTTATTTATTTATGAATGGCTATTGTCAGTGACCAGGGCACCATTTACTTCTGTCACTTGTTGAAAATGTCATTTTATACACATTGTCTGTCATTTTGAAGAAACAAATGAAGCCAATAAGTTAGTGAAGCCACACATAAGAAGTCATGAAGATGAGATGGAAAGCTTGGCATAAATTTAACGTGTCCCTTTGCTCTGTCCTTTGCAGCTCTTCAGTAGGTAGTGCACTTCCCCGGAGACGCTGCTGTGCGTATGTCACCATTGGAATGATATGTATTTTCATTGGAGTTGGACTAACTGTGAGTACTGCCTCTGTTTCTTTGTTCTGATACAGGGTCTCATGTAGCAGAGGGTGGTATTAGAATTCACAATCGGCTTGCCTCTACTGCAATTTCAGGTACTAGGATTGTAGGTTATTTGGGATTACAGGTATACCCTACCATGCCAAGAGACTGAACACTATTGTTAGAATTTTTTTCTTCAGCTTTACTAACTTTAGTCTGTCTTGAGATTTGGGATCGTCAGAGATCCCCAAGATGGTGGCCACTCAGTATGACAGGTTCCAGAGCTTCTGAAGGACTGTGTGCAAAAATCTATACCTGATATTACAAAAGGAGAAATGGGATTTCTTCTAAATTTAGGAATGAGACCAGGACACCTACTTTTATTCTTATTCAATATAGTGCTCAAAGACTTTTTTTTTGGTTTTTCGAGGCAGGGTTTCTCTTCTCTGTGTAGCTTTGGAGCCTATCCTGGCACTTGCTCTAGAGACCAGGCTGGCCTCGAACTCACAGAGATCTGCCTGCCTCTGCCTCCCGAGTGCTGGGATTAAAGGCGTGCGCCACCAACGTCCGGCAATTAGTTAATTTTTTAAAAATATCTTTAATAAGCTTTTTATTTTTATCTTATTTTATGTGCACAGGGATTTTGTCTTCATGTATATTTGTGCACAACTTGGGTGGCTGATGCTCATGGAGACCAGCAGAGGGTTTCAGAACCCCTGGAACTGGGGTTACAGATGGTTATGAGCCCTGATGTGGGTGCTGGGAATCCATTCTAGGTACTCTGGATGAGCCATCAATGCTCCCTACCTCTGAGCCATCTCTCCAGCTCCATTTTAAACGATTTCATGGCCTTATATTAATTATCTAAAGTTAAGATTTCATTGTATGAGCTGTTTCTAACAGAGTCTCCTACCCAGGGAAAGACTATGTTTGTGCACCTCTAAAAGTGTGTAGCACTGAGAAATTCACTATTCATTGGTCAAAAGCCCCTTTACTTTTGCTGATTGGGCAGAATCAACTTTGCACGGTCTTAGAGTACCTTATATCCAAAACAACACTGTTCATTTGCAGAGATCTGAAAAGTCATTCTCTTTATCCATGTCAAGCAGAACTTTAAGTTTTCTGTGAGGATAGGGTAGTTTCAGAGAGACTGAAGTTTAACAGTTGGCATGGGGATTACACCAGGAGAAAGGGGTGGGGAATTGTTCTGTTTTGCTTTCCATGCTCTGTGTTCTTTGGTCAATACACCTGGTCACATGTTATTAGTAATGCTGTACTGTGCCATATGAGACTAAATATTTACATGGATTAATCACCGTACAGACATAACGTCATATGAATTTTCTTCTGTACTTTTTCTTTTTTTTTGGTATTGGATCCTGGGATTTACAAGCATTCACCACCATGTCTGGCAGTGTGCTTTTTTTATTTATTGCATAAAATGTGTAGTTAATAGCATTGTTGTCTGTCAATTAGTCAATAGCTGCATGTAGCCAGAGGGACTTACTGGCTTCAATTTGGGGACATGTTTCATGTAATCACAAATGGAGGGCCAACACAAGTTTTCCCAGCAGACATTTTTTTAAAGTTTCTAATCTCTCTTTTTATTTTTTTGTTTCAGGTTGGCACACAAGATTTTTCAAGGAGATTTCATGCAACCTACGTGTCTTGGGCAATTGCTTATCTCATAGGTTTGATTTGCCTTATCCGAGCTTGTTACTGGGGTGCAATAAGAGTCAGTTATCCTGAACACAGTTTTGCTTAAATCTACCCCTGAATCCTTGATGCAGGTGAGAGTGTCCAGTAGTTCTTGATAAGCTCTTTTGGACACATCACATCATTTATCCTAGTGGATTCCATCCTGCTTTGTATAATAGTTTCAAGACTTTGTGAGTCTTTCCTGAACAGATGCTCACTACAGTACATTATATGCAAGTTCATTTTGCTGCTAGGTTATCATACTTGGAAAAATAAAGTGCGCCTTTGTTCTTTTAAATCAAAGATATTTTTGGATTTGTCATCACATGTTATGTCTAATTATCAGTCTTTTATTATGTTTAAAACAGTTATTCCATTACTTGCTCATCTGTGACGATTCCCAAAAAGTGTTTATAAATGTTTCTACAATAGGTTCACATTTATACTTACATTTTCAACAGAATTGCTTGCTTTAAAAATCTAAGCAATATGCATTTTTGCTTGAACTGCTTACTGTAATTTTAACCTAAGATTATAGTTACCTTATTCAGGAAAAAAAATTGATTGAGTGTACTTTCAAAAACTTGACATTCTTGTCAGAGAAACATTTCTAGATATTATATGCTTGTTTTTTGTTGTTTGTAGAAAGATACAATATTTTGGTAGTAAATTAAAATACCTAGGGTGAACATATTTCTCCACAGTTGGATATGTTGGATAAGTGTCTTTTCTCTAAGATTACAGAATGTTTTGCCTTTCATTTTTGTCTTTTTATTTAGCATTTACAAAAATCTGGTCTGGATCTATGGAATTTAATGTTAATCTGCTGGATGTATTCCTTTATAAACTGGAGGAAGTATTTCAGAAAACATGTTTTATAATACTTCATCATCTCATCCAAGACATATTTACACGGGGTTGCACTCCCTTTCCGTAGACCATGGCAAATTTTTCTTCTTGAGATACTTGTGCAGCCATTTCTCTGTGAAGAGAATCTATGGCATCCTGCATTAGCTGAAATGTTAGCATTAGATTCTCTTAACCATTTCTCAGCTGACCAGGTATGAATGACTCAGCTTATTCAAGAAAATGGATCAGAAATAAAGATCTTCATGGTTTCCTAAAACTTCGCTTAGGATTCACGAAGGCAGCTCTTGCACTGCCGGTTTTTTTCAGTTTCGGAGGAATTATTCGAGAGTTAATGGTCTAAACTCTTTCAAATTGTAGAATTAGACAGTGACATGACCTGAGTAAATTAGTATGTGATTCCAAAGGACAAGACTAATATTTTAAATTATTTATGTTCCTGATTAATATAAAAATGTACTTACCGCGAAGTTTGGAGTGAAATACATGTAAACCTCAAGGAGAAAATGATAAATGTATAAATGCAGTAGCTCAGGATTATATGTATCTTTGAAAATACACTAATAAAGATTATTATTCAAAAATTACTTTGTTCTATTTCATCTTAAAAAATAAGGTTTAGTTTCTAAAATTTACTTTGAGATTTTGTTCTGAAATATCCATATTAAAGACAATACATAACTTTTATGATGTTCATTCATCATTTTTGTGCTATTTTCATAATTATGTTTTTCAGAAATCATTTTGCATGCCATGGTATTGGTAGCACACTTGATATTCAGTATAAAATAATCTCCTTTGTCTTGCTTAGTGACCGTACTTTGTAACAGCAAGGGATACTTATTGTCAGCCCATTCTTTTCCCTATTCGCTTGAGATCTCACACTGTGTTATATGCTATTTGACAGTATCCTTCTGAATTACAACTCTGGGTGATGTGTGCCAGTTTTCCCAAATGTCCATCCCCATTTAGATCCCTTCCTGGTACATTCACACTCTAAGTGAAAGAATGAATGACCATGAGGGATAAGTGACTAGATTACTTTTATTTCCTAAGTATACTTGGGTCAGTACTTGGTATTTCGAGCTAGAATATTTAGGTAAATATTGTAATGTTATGTTAAAGAAAAAAGATCTAAATGTTACCTAGAAGCAAAACATGTAAAAGATTGGTATAGTAAGTGACTAAAACCAAGACAAACACTTGTCTTGCTGTATGAAAAAAATTAAAATTTACAAATAAAAACAAATTGGTGAAGATATTTTCAAAATAGTTGAATCAATTTCTGAAATATGGGAAGGACCTAAGGGCAGGAAGAAGCATTTTGTAAGAGCAGAAATGAAGCCAAACATAATGGCATACACCTTTAATCCCAGTACTTGAGAAGCAGGCAGGTGGACTCTCTGAGTTTGATGCCAGCCTGGGCTACATAGCAAATCCAGGCTAGCCAGGGCTGCATGGCAAGAACCTGCTTTAAAAACAAATAAAGAAAAACATGTAACTAAACATTGTCATCATTTTAAAATGTCATTTCTTGCCGGGTGTTGGTGGTGCACGCCTTTAATCCCAGCACTCGGGAGGCAGAGGAAGGTGGATCTCGGTGAGTTCGAGGCCAGCCTGGTCTCCAGAGCGAGTGCCAGGATAGGCTCCAAAGCTACACAGAGAGGAGAAACCCTGCCTCAAAAAACCAAAACTAAATAAATAATAAATAAATAGTCATTTCTTTGTGTGTGTGTGTGTGTGCACATGCGTGTGCACGAATGCACACACACATATGTATGTATGTATGTGTGCACCCACGGAGGACAGATGCCCTGGAGCTGGAGATGTGGGGCAGCTGTAAGCTGCCCGAAATGGATGCTGGAAATCTATTCAGTTGTTCTGTGGACCAGCTCCTAAACATTCAGCTATCTTTCCAGCCCTAACAGACATGTTTGTTCCTAGTAAAGAATGTAAATTAAACCAAGAGATAGTACTTTTTCCCCATTAACTGATAATGAAAAAGAGAAGTAATATCCCAAGACTTTTTAGAATATGAAAATCTCAATGTCACCTTCTTTTAGTCTCTCCCTCCCTATCTATATTCTTTGGCAGCATAATTTTAAGAATTTATACCAATGGTGCTACGAATAAGAGCAAATGTGTATATGATTATTGTAATTTAAGAAAAGAGGTGCAAGAGAGAAAGACGCCGTGCAACAGTGTTCAAGCAGAAGGGTTTATTGTTTTGTTTTATTAGAGGAAAGGGATCATAAAAGGGGAAAGGGGAGGAGGGGAGATTAGTTATTAGTCTCCAGGACAGGAGCAGCAGGAGAGGGGAGAGAAGGGGAGGGAGGAAGAGAGAGTAACACAGAGAAAGAGGGAGGAGAGAGAGAGGAAGAAAGAGAGAAGGATGGGAGGTGGGCAGGGTCCTTTTAAATGGGAACAGAGTGAATGTGCACAGATGGTGTTCTTATTGGCTGCAGCTGAGGGCCTATCCTGTCAGAACCCCCAGGACAGGCCAATACAGATACCTGAATACTTACAATGTTGTTTGTCACATTTCTCTTGATAATTATTAAAAAAATGGAAATAGTTGTTTAAAAGGTTAGGGCCAACCAGTTATGGCACATTTAACCTGTAAAATAAAAATCCAGCACTAAAAACATGAAAAGTGGTGGCATATACCTTTAATTTGAGCACCTAGGTGGTAGAGGCAGGTGGATCTCTGAATTCAAGGCCAGCCTGGTCTCCACGGAGTTCCAGGACAGTCAAGGCTACACAGAAACTTAGTCTCGAAAACCTAAATAAATAAATAACATAATCAAATAAATAAATAAAAAACATGAAAAATGAAATGAACTCAGTCACAAAGTAATGCCTGCATTTTGATTCACTTTGGGGAAAGTATGTGTCTATATTCTAAACACTAGAGAAAAAAACACCAACAAAATGTTACCTCTGGATTATGAAACACAAATAATTTAAACATTTTTAAACTACATTAATAGATGGAAACTTCAAATTTTGCTCTTGATGAATACACATGATATGGTCACACCAATATTTGTTACATTTTCATTTGGATTTTTATAATATTAAAGCTAAATCTCAAATTAATTACCACAAATTTGGTATCAGTTCTAAATTTGAGACTTTATAACATATATTATCACCTCTCTCTCTCTCTCTCTCTCTCTCTCCCTCCCTCCCTCCCTCCCTCCCTCTCTCTCTCTCTCTCTCTCTCACTGTGTGTGTGTGTGTGTGTGTGTGTGTGTGTGTGTGTGTGTGTGTGTGCAGCATAGTTCTCAGTGCCCAGTCAGTGTTGGGCTCGGGTGTTTTCAGAAAGACCTCATGATAGTGACTGATAGAGCACAAGGAACTTGTTCGCCCCCTGCTGCCCAAAGTGCTAAAAATTCCATTTGTTTTTAGAGGGGAAAATGAACCTATGATTAGATGTTTTCGTTGAAAAAGTATTTTATTTGTGTGTGTGTGTGTGTGTGTGTGTGTGTGTGTGTGTGTGTGTGTGTGTGTGTGTGTGTGTGTGTGTGTGTGGTGGGTTCAGAGGACATCTTTTGGGAGTTGATTCTTGCCTTTATTATTCTGCGATTGCCTCAGGTGATCTGGTTTGTGCAGCAAGCTTTTCTACCCACTGAGTCATCTCACCAGCCCCAATTCAGTGTTTCTGACCATCTTTTCTGAATATCCCCGTTATTTTAGAATAAAGGAATCTAATAATGACTTGGGCCAGGTACTGTGCTAGCTTCACAAAACATGTTGTTTATTTACAGGTGCCAAGGAGGGAGCTGTGCTTTCTGTTTTACAAAGAACATGGCCATGCTCTTCCAGAATCCTTCAAAGGGTGATTTTAAGTCAGACAGTTTGCATTCAAAACAATCATTACTACGTAATTTTGATGCATTTCTACATTACTCTTCAAAATATTGTATACCAGATTGAACCCCTCCCAATTTTCTGATATAGAAAAACTAATTATATCTGAGTAACATAATTTCTTTAGCTTTGGCACAACTGTACTTGAGTGCCTATGGTGTCATGAAATGCTATGGCCATTTTCATGTTCATAATCCACATAATTGCTATAAAGCCTACATTTTCAGTTTCTTCAGCAATGAAGAAAGTCCTAATGTTAAGTGATGTGTGTGTGTGTGTGTGTGTGTGTGTGTGTGTTTGTGTGTGTGTGTGTGTGCACGTTAAATGCCCATCATACCCATGAGATTCTTTAGAGGTTGAGTTGTTGAAGACCACTAAGTGATAGTTCCAGCTGGCATCAGTCAGCCTGCTTTCAAAGTTCATCTGTCTTCTACTGTATGAGATCTTTGAGAGGAGGTTTTCAAGACTGGGTTTCTCTACATAGTCCTAGCTGTCCTGGATCTCACTCGGTAGACCTGACTGGACTTAAACTCAGACATTTGCCTGCCCCTGCTTCCCAATTTCTAGGATTAAAGGCATGTGCCACCATTGTCCAGCTACTGTATGAGTACTGTGCTTCACTTTGTAGCTAATGGCTTTTGGACTTTATGTCCCTTTTAATCAAAATTAATAAGAGTGTTTAATGAAAGTAGTTATTTCAAAATTAATAAAATCTGTGAATTTGAAATATACATCAATTTAAATTTTTTAATATATTTTAATAACTAACAAATAATAGAAAGATTGAGTAGGACTATTATTAAGTGAGAAAACTGGTGTGGATGGAGCCTTAAATAATATGTTCTATTCTTGTAAAATGGTTACAGAATGCAACAAAATGCTTAAAAACAAGTCTGTCAAAGGTCTTCAATTCATTTTACATGAATTATAAATTTCCATTTTATCCTCTATATTTTGCTAAATGTGCATTGTTTGAAGTGAAATACTCTAGAAAAATTGAAAAAACAAAATCAAGTCTACTTCCTTTGAAGGTTGCCTCTCAGTAATGTGTCAGATGTTTCTAAAGACTGAGAAGGATATGCACCACGCCCCCTGGTGGGTGAGGGTTTCATCTACTGGAGCTCTGGTTTTGTCAAGAGTTGACTGGGGAGCTTTCTAAAAGAATCTGCTTGTGTTGAGCTCTTTGAACACTCCAAGTGGTCTGTTACTATCTGTGTGTTTGGATTTAAAGTATAGAAAGAAGTTGGAAGAAATGCTTGGTGATTAAGAAAGAACATTAACTGCTTTGTTATGTTTTTTGAGATAGGGTTGCTCTGTGTAACAGCCCTGGCTGTCCTGGAACTCGTTCTGTAGACCAGGCTGACTTCAAACTTACAGAGATCCACCTGTCTCTGCCTCCCTAGTGCTGGGATAATAGGCATGGCCACCATGCCTGGTGAGTATTAACTCTCAGAAAGAACTGGAGTTCCTTTTCCAGCACTTATGATTGGTAGCTTATCCATGTTGAGCAATTCACAAGCACCTGTAGTTACAGCTAGAGGGAATTCAGCACCCTCTTCTGCCCTCTGACACCCACATGCCTGTGTGAGCATGTATATGCTAGTGAACAGACACACACACACACACACACACACACACACACACACACACACATTTTTTAAAATCTTAAAACTATTAAAAGTTTCCTAGTGTATCAATAAAATTTTCTTAAAACCTTGGGATGTCTGATATTTCCACATATCTTTTGCTTAAGGAATTGGGCATTTGAGCAATCTGGAGACTTTTTTCTGACTTAAGCCTCTTAGACCCCCGGAAAAACTCAGGCCTCCAGTGTCCCAGCCCAGGACCTCGGTCACCCCAATCACCAGGCAGATTCGAAAGCTTGCTGCAAACTGCATGAGGCTTTATTGTTTTTTTAATGAGCTAACCCCATGTTAGCTCGGGTTTTTCACCCACCTGCCATGGTGGATGGCCAGCAAAGACACCTCAAACCGGCTGCCGAGCAATCTTGTAGGGTAGTGTAAGTGGAGTGTCTAGGGGTATGCACAGGCTCAGGATTGGTGTGCCTCCAGGCTTGGAGGGCTTACCCTGTGTTGATTGGCCAATTGGTTGTTATGGCCCATAGGCCCTCCCAGGGTGGTTGCTATGCTCTGCGTGTCATTGCTGTGCGCTTGTCCATAAAGTACACCCAGAGTCATAAAGCAAGTGCCACCAGCTAACTTCTGATTGGTTCCTTGTCACGAGGCAGGCACTTAACCTCTAGTGACTAAGGCAAGGTCATAGTGAGCACGGGTTACTGTCATGGCTGCCAAAATGGGGGGCTGGTCCCTTCAAGCCTTTTGTAACATGATGTATGAGGAGAACTTAGCCTGTGTAAGGCTTTTTTTCTGGTCTCTCCAATCATACCTGCTTTACTTATTATGTGTAGCTTCCCCTCTGGCTTACCACTTGCCATCCTCAAGTCTCTGTTCACATCTTCATAGTCAATGGAGATTTCAGAATGTGGTTTTTATTCTTACCACATGGCATTATGTTAAATAATGTGAATGATCTGGTAGTATTGTAGTCTAGACCTGTAAGGCACATGAACCAGTCGAAGATGGCGCTGAGGGGAAATCAGATGGGAGAGTCCTGAGTTGTTTACAAAAAAAGATGATTGGTTGCCTAGATGGAACCGGATTAGGTTACTGCATGAACAGTTCTGTTCACTAGGTAAATAAAGCCTATGGCACCTAGGTGCATGATAAGCTGGCCTTTAAAACCATTGGCTGGCTATTTTCCCCGCTCTGTGTTTTTTTTTTTTTTTTTTTTTTTTCCTTGACTAGACTCCCTGCGGCATCTGATTGTCTCTAGGAGGCTGGGAACAGGCAAGCAGCGCACTTATTCTTCCTTGGACCCACCTCAACCTTCCGTGGTTGTGCTAAAACCAGTGTCTCTTACACTTTATCCATTTGTGAATCCTTTTGTCTTGAGAATATATATATATATATATATATATATATATATATATTGACAATAAAATACGATTTGATTTTGGCACACACACACAAAACTTCCTGTTTATTGGTGATGAAAGCAAATTTATATACTAGTGAGATGGATGTGCTTGCTTTTACATCAAAATAAAACCTTGATATTTGATAATGCATGGTGCAGAACATCTGCATTTTCAGTTGATCATATTTGATTCTATATCTGTCCATTCTGCTTTGCACAAATACGTAATTCAGCACGGCAGAAGCATGTTTAGAGTCATTTCAAAAATTGTCAGTTTTTTTCCTAATATGAAGAAAAATGTTGATTTGCATGTGTGTGTATGTGTGTGTGTGTGTGGTATGCAGGTGTGCAGGTGTACAGGTTTGTGTACCCATGTACACACAGAGGATATGCAATGGTGTCAGGTGTCTTGCTCTCTCATTCTTTACCTTATCCCTTTGAGACAGGGTCTCTAACCGAACACGGAATTTGTATTTTTTGGCTAAGAGCCAACCAGTGCCAGCAGTCTTCTACCCCACCTCCAACCTTGTGCAGGGGTTAAAGGTGCACTTGGTAACTCCTGGCTTCTATGTGACTCTTAAGGTTCTAAAATTAGGCCCTCATGTTTACAAAAGAAGTGCTTTGATCCACTAAGTCACCTCTCCAGCATGTGAATAACCTATGAAACTCAACTCAGCAACTCGAAACTGAAAATCAAATATAATACAATATAATTAAAATATATGAATTTGATACATGTTGAGGAATGGTGTTAGGAAAATATTAAAAGTCTGTGTTTTTTTTTCTGCAGCCTAACTATTGTTTACACAAGAGCAGAAAACTTTAATATTACTTTTATGTGTTTGTGTGTAGGTTTGTGCATATGAGTGCCAGTGCTTGGTGCTGGCCAGAAGTGTCAGATACAAATCCGGAGTTACAGGCAAACGTGAAGCACCTGCTGTGGGTGATGAGAACTGAGCCCAGATCCTCTGCAAGAGCAGTACATCTTAATTACTGAACCATCTATTCAGTCCCCCAAAGCAGGAAACTTCCATACAATAAAAGAACTACAATTCAAAGGATGCAACAGTCTTGTTCATTGACATGTGTGACTTAAGGGGACAGAGAGTACAAAGTGCACATGCTGTATGTTCAGAACTAAGGCTAAAATAAAGCTATATATTCAACATGGGCAAGAACTGGTAGGCACACCTCAGATTATGCTTCATAATGAAGGAGTTTTACTGTTGTCAATGTTTTCAGCCTCCACATTTAGCTATGTGGCCCTGTGTGGGTTCCAGCCTGTAGCTTGAGCATTTGGGCTCTAGACTCATAGTTCTTTGCCTGTATTGGAACATCAGTCCTATTCCCTTCCATTCTAAATACCTTTTCCTCCAATTCCTTGTGCCTCCTCAGATGAACCACAGATCTCTATATTCATCAAGGTGCCCATGTCAATAGTTGGTTTTGCCAACTATTCATATCTCAGTCTCATACCATCTACTGTCTATCATTGCTTTTTCTCTCAGCCACATGCACTTCTCTTTTTTCACAGACACTATTGTTTGTGCAAAGCTTCTTGTGTGTTACTTGGGTGACTGTAAAAACATCTCTCTTACCTTGTGTCCTTCCTACCATTTTCCCAATATCTTTCCCACATTGCTACCTTCTAAATGATCACATTGCACCTAAAATCCTTTAATGCTATTTGGTATCCTTATGAAAGATTAAAAGATTTTATCTTTATTTAGCTTAATGTGCCACTACAAATCAATCACTTGTATTTTATGCTTCTGTAGGACTGGATTGCTTTTATTTGTATTGATTCCTGTTTCATTTATATATGTGTGTTAACATTTATATATGTTAACATTTAATTATATATATTACATTATATATATATATATATATATATATATATAATCCCTTTGTGTTTTGTTGTTGTTATTTCAAGGAGTATAGCTTTCTTTTCTTTTTCAAGACAGTGTTTCTCTGTGGCTTTGGAGGCTGTACTGGAACTAGCTCTTGTAGATCAGGCTGGTCTGGAACTCACAGCGATCTGCCTGCCTCTGCCTTCTGAGTGATGGGATTAAAGGCATGTGCCCCCACCGCCCCCACAGGAGTATAGTTTTCTAATGGATAAAACATTTTATTTTTGAAAAGTCTCCTTAGGATTTACTTGTCTTATGAGCCCTTGCCTGGACCATTTATTCCTCTGACCCTTCAACAGTATCTTTCTTTGTAATACTTGGATTTTATGTGAACACTTTCACTACATACACCACACTCTACTTTGTTTGTCCATGGACACTACTATTAATGGTTACCATTTCTCTTCTTGTTATATGTTCTTCAGCAATCCTAGTCTTTCTCCCTGCCTCAGTTTGCATTCTTAATTCCTAACACCCAATATATATCAGCCATCAAAACTTTTTGCCTAAGTTGATGGGCCCAAATATTTAACACATTGATACAACAGTGCCCCATATCTGTGGAGGTTCTTCTGTCCTAGGTCCCTTGTGGATATTTGAAATTGTGTATAGGGCTGAACCCTATGTATAGATTATGTTTCCTTCCTTCCTTCCTTCCTTCCTTCCTTCCTTCCTTCCTTCCTTCCTTCCTTCCTTCCTTCCTTCCCTTTCCTTTCTTTTCTTTTTCTTTTTCTTTTTTTCAAGATAGGGTTTGTCTGTATAACAGCTCTGGCTGTTCTGGAACCCACTTTGTGGCTAGGCTGACATCAAACTCACAGAGATTCATCTGCCTCTTCTTCCCAAGTGCTGGGATTAAAGGCGTGCACTACTACTGCCCAGCCACTATGCTTTTCTTACAAGGACATACCTATGGCAATACTCGGTACACAATAAGAGATTGCTGGTAACTATTTAGAAAACAGAATGAAAGAACATGCTGTTATAAAAATTCCAGAATCATTGTTCTTGGGCTTTGGGAACATTATTGGTAAAATAATACTTAGTTGGATATAAAGGAGATTAAATCTTGTCTGGCAATTGAGATAGCTATGAAATAATTAAAGGGCATCCAGTATATACCAAGTGAATACAATGGAGGAAGGAATGATTCAGCAGTGCAAGAATTCATCACACTTCTCAGAACATAAAATTTAAATCTTGCTAATTATTTCTGGAATAGTCTGTTCATTATCTTTTATATATATTTTAAAATTATTATATTTAAAATTTTTAGTATTGTGTATTTTAATCACATTCTTTTCTCTTCCCCAAGTCCTCCCCAACTCTCTACTCACCTAAGTTCACATTTGTTTTACCTCTTAAAAAATATCCAAGCCAGCCAGGCGTCAGTGGGGCAAGCCTTTAATCCCAGCACTAGGGAGGTAGAAGCAGGAGGATCTCTGTGAGTTCAAGGCCAGCCTGGTCTTTAGAGCAAGTGCCAGGATAGGCTCCAATGCTACATAGAGAAACCCTGTCTCAAATAACCAAAAAAATAAAAAAAAAAAGCAAGCCAACACCAAATTACAACCCCCCCCCCAAAAAAAACCCTCTCAAAACAAAAGCCGAAACAGTGCTGTAAGGATTCAGGCATTATGTTGGCTTGCCCCTGTCACTGGCAGAATGCACTCAGGCAGTACCCTGGTTAGCCCAGGGTTCCATGACTACTAGCCCCGACACATGTGCAAAGGATGCTTTAAAAGAAAGACCCCACCCACTTATGCTCTTTTTCCTGCTGTTTCCCTGGGGCAGTTTGGACTTTTCCTGTCTCCCTCTTTTCTTCCATCTTCTGTCTCTGTGTCTCTTTACCTCTTTTCTTGCCTCCCCCTCAATGAAATTTTCAATATGAGTTACATCTACAGGTCTCTTTCCACATCCACCTACTGTCCATCACCTGCCCCAGGACCATGCCTGCTGTCCATCACCTGCCCCAGGACCGTTATCCTCGTCACACCGTGGGACCTGGGACCTGGGACCCGGGACCCTTCACCTGCGGTCCCAACCCACCACATTATTCCTATCAAGTGCACCCTGAAATTCCCAGTGTCACTCCATTGTGAGGAAAACAGATTTTCTGGCTCCCAGCAACTATTGAAATAGCTACTGGGTTGAAAGGATGACAGATACTAGAAAAATAGTTCAGAAAATTTTAGTTAACTTCCATAATGCTTTACCCTACATTTTTCTATTATTATTATTATTATTATTATTATTATTATTATTAATTCAAGTTAGGGAACAGGCTTGTTTCACATGTAATTCCCCTCTCCCTCTCCCTCCCCTCCCCCTTTACCCTACATTTTAACACACACACACACACACACACACACACACACACACACACACAGACACACACACGCACGCACGCACACACGCACGTACGCACGCGTGCGCGCGTACATACGTATTTATCATTTGAAACAATATTTTGGTAACACATGTTTAATACAAAATTTGATCCCTCTTGCAAACATTTAAAATTATTGAAATTTCATTTCAATTTTATAGTTTGTTAACTGTAATATTCGTTTTTTAGTACCGTTAAATTTGGTGAAATCTGTCATGAGTTTTGTGAGTTCTGAGATTTCAGGGCAATGCAATTCTATGGTTTGTGTTTGAGACAGAATCTCACAGTGCAGCTCCATTTGGGCCCAAACTCAGGGATCTTGCTCCAGGCTCC